>NC_080163.1:36433497-36772213 GCF_950295315.1 Erinaceus europaeus
CCCTTCTGGATGTGACCAGGATCCCCTCTGTCTGCTCACTCTATCCAGTGCCACAGCTGTTCACGTGGAAGCACACCATACTCGGGACTCACTGGATTTTGGCCACGTGCAGCTAAGATTTCACAGTCATGGCAGTCAGTGCCTTAACATGAGTAACTCAAGATGGCACCAAGTTTTCTGTCTCCTGTGGCCCCTGGCTGCTGGGACGGGCCATCTTAAGGGGGCCCTGAAGAGCTGAGGTGCTTCAAAGCCTGGGGGTGCTGTGAGAAGGGCTGTGGTCCAGCCCCCCCCCCTTGAGTTTTATCTGCAGCCATTATTGTTGGATAGTGGATGGCACCAAGATGGGTATCCAGGCTCTGCGGCTCATGTCTCCTTCCTAATGGCTCCTGGCTTTTGGGGCCAGCTGCCTGGCTGCTCTCTCTCCTGCAGAGGTGGTCTGTGCCCTTCCCTCACTCCTTCCCTGCACCCTGGGCTCTGAGAAGCACACCTTTGGGTGAAGCAGCTCTGAGTTCTGGCCCCTTTGGAATAAACATTATCAACAGCAAGGTCTGCTGAGCACAGGCCTCCCAACTGCTCTCAATGTTTCCAGGGCCTCAGCCATCCCCATGGGCCTATGCACAGAACACCAGGTTCCTTCCTGCCTGTGGGAGGAGTGTAACCTTAACACCCTTCCCCACTCCAACACCAGGGGCTGGGATAGCAGTGGGAGCTTTGAGGATGACCAGGTCTGCAGTCTCTGAGCAAAGCAGGACAGAGCAGGAGGCCACACCCTTGATCTGTCTAACTCCAGCCCTGCACCATGTAGACCGGGAGCAACAGGAGCACATAACATTGAACCAGTGCTCTCAAACCCTCTCTCCTCCCTAACCCCTCCTCTGAATATCCTCTCAGGTAACAGCAAAGCCCTTTCCTTCTCCCTCTGTTTGTCCAGGTCTACCCACTCCCCACTACCCAAGGTCAAGCTTGGGTGTGTCTTCCTCCAGAATGCCTGCCAACCTTCACTTCCCCAGAGTACCTCCACCATGCCCTGCTGCTTGGTGCTCCACCTTCACCCCTGCCTTCTGCTCAGAGGCCTTGCTTTGCGAGATGGCCCTGGAGCTCCAGAGAAGGACTTGGGTCAGCACACCCTCCTCTCCTCGATGACAGGTGGGGTATGCCTCCCCACATAGAATATGTCCTCCAGGATTGGATGTCAGACTCAGGAAGGGGTTAGACACTACAGGCTGGCAGTGTGGGCATTCTTGCAGTTGGGGGGCACCTTCCCAACTCACTCCTTTTTTGGACCATCAGGAGCCAGTCCCACTTGGGACCCTGAGCCTGGTCTCAACACTCAGCTTATGCCAAAACATACCAGCTCCATGAGGAGGTAGGGGAGTGGCATGTGAGGTTACTGGCACCACCAGCCAGTTATTTATTTCACTCTCCTTGGCCATCAGTCTACTTGGTAAGAAACAGAGCAAATGGTTTCTGAAACACAAAATGTTTTGTCTCAATTGCATTTGTATTCAGATGGCTGAAATAAATTCCAATGCCTTTCCCATCTTGGTCTAGGGGGGTGCTGCCAGCCTTGTCCTGGACAGTGGAGCCAGGATGACAGATAAAGCCTGGAGTGGACCCACAGCACTATGACCACTGGAGAGACAGTCCTCTGGCTTACGTGCCTCCTCCCCTCTTGCAGCATGGCCAAAAGGCGGGGCTGTATCTCTGCGTGTACAGGGTGGGCAAAAGGGAAGGCTACTTTCCATCCTAGGTGATCAGGGTTTGGAGCAGCATCAGTCAGAGTGGACATCATCACCCTCGCCCATCAGCACCAGGGGAGCCAGGAACAGTGCTCTCGCGAGACTCCCAGGAGGCCATCAGCCTCTTTCTCCTGGGAACACAGCCTGGACTGCCCCCTCAGTCCAGCGTCTCTGCTGTTTGGCTGCTTAGCCCAGGGAGCTGGGCCCTCCTCAAGCAGTCCTTCCCCCAGTTTCTGGGCCTTTGGCATGGAGCTCTGCAGCCCTGGGATCTGAGCTGTGGATACTGTGGTGGGATGCTGGCTGTGTGCACTCACTGCGGGGCAGGAACCGCAGGCAGGAGGGGGTGTCACACAGTCTTCCCAGAGTACAGTGACCAGGCTGCTCTTGTTCAGTGCCCATTGGGAGGCCTGGAGATGGGAAGGGGGTGAAGTTCTGGCTCAGGACATTGTCTTCTCCTCTGCCTTCTCCTGGGGTCTTAGTTTGCCCCTGGTCAACACACCCAAGGTCTCCTTTTCCCCCACTATAACTCTGGGTTCCCACTGAACTGCCCAGCCCCAGTGGCAGCCACAGCTCAGGCCCAGTGAGCCCTCCCTGGTGGGCTGCTCATTTTGGGGCCATGCTCCTCAGTCTTCTCTGGACTTTGCTTTCTCCTTCTCCCTGCACACACCCTTAAATGCATCCACTTCTCCAAGCCCCAATCACCACTCAGAAGTACCTGGCAATCTGATCACATGGGAAGTCTGCTCAGCAGAAGAAGCGACAGTACATAGGCAAGATAGGAGATGTTGGAGGAAGATAGGGAAGGGGAGGATTGGTCATCAAGGGGACTCATCTAGGCACATGGAATGGGAGCTGGAGTACAGAGAGAGGACAGAAACAGACTAGAGCTGAATTATACAGCTCATTCTGCTTGGATACTTGCTGATACTTGAATTGGCCCTTGCCTGTGTCAATTCTTCTTTCTAAGTCTCTTCTTTAAAATTAATTTTTTTTATTGCTACCAGGGTTACTGCTGGGTCTGCAAGATAAAGCCACTGCTCCCAGTGACCAGCTAACTCCTGCTGCCTTTTTTTTTTTTTTTTTATAGAGACAGACAGCACTTGAGAGGGGCTAGGGGAAGAAAGAGAGAGAGAGAGAGAGAGGCTTGCAGTACTGCTTCACCACTTGTGAAGCTTCCCTCCTACAGGTGGGAACTGGGGCTTGAACTCAGGTTCTTGTGCATGGTAACATGTGTGCTCTAGCAGGTGTGCCACCTCCTGACATTCTTTCCACCTGTTTGTTATGACTTCACACCAGTGCTGAGAAAGCAAGTTTATTTAGAGGAAGTTCTGTCCTGCAGGTGTCTCTGTGGTTCCCACCTCTTCCTCCTGGGGCTAGGCTGGCCTCTGGCTTCTCTGTGTACCCCAACATATCTAGGCCTGGTTGCTAAGTGCTCCCTCTTAAGACTGGGCTACCTACACCACAGGCCGGGCTCTGGGGTTTTCCCCCACCCCCAAGCCTCAGGGCCTCTCCAGGAGGGATCAAAGTAGTTCCATCAGCCCCCTGGCGATTGCCATCATAACTCATGACTCATCATTGGTGCCTCAGCAAGGCCTGGGGCCAGTCAGTGAGTAAAAAAAAAAGAAGCAAACTCATCATTTGAAACTCTCACGTTTCCTGAGTTGAGATGAATGATTCCCATTAACAAAACACCTTCATTTTCAGAAAAATCCATGTTCACAGCTTTCTCTGTGGAGTCTGCCCCTACAAGTTATGATTTATATTTTATTACAAGGTGAAAAGAGACAAAAAAAAAAAATCTCACAAGGGAAAAAAATATAAGACCCACTGAGTCTTTATAGCAACTCCCAGGGCATTTGATTTAAAGGGACATTGTCACCTTTAATGTTTTCATCCAGAGGAATTAGAGAGTTCCACCACGATAATTTAGAAGTTCCTGATTTAAGGGGTAGCTGGCATGGTCTGGCTTCACTGTATTTCCCTTTTTATGGTTCCAGAGAGTATTTTCTGAGAGATAATAATGTTGGGTGATATTTCTCCTTTGTCATGTGGAGGCTCAAGAAGAAAATTAAAACAAGTCCTTTCTTTCCCCTTCTCTGAGGCCTGGCTGTGGATCGAGGAGGACTGTCACAGGCCAACTCCAGTTACTTCATCTTAAGGCCTGGGCTTGTCTTTTGGCACCCCCAGTGTGGAGACCAGGAGCCAGGTGGCCATCTTGGTCTTGCAGGGAAGCCTCAGAATGCTGGATCACTGCTCTGCCATCCTCCTTCCACCCCAGTCAATGGAAACAAGAGCCTGTTAGTATCATTACACATATATTCTGCTCCTATTTCTTCCTCCATGTTGAGGTTTCCATTACCCCCTGAGTTCTTTAGCCTGTATTCACCCCTTACCTGGGGTAAGGTGATCCTCTCAATCTGGCCTTGATTACACCCCTCTTTGTATTCTCAATTTCCATGAGTTTATTAAAAAATAGATCTTTATTATTTTTTTATCAGAGGGATTTATGGCTTGCAGTAAATACAGTTGTTGGTACATGTGTAAAATTTCTCAGTTTTTTGCAAAACACTCACCCCCAGCCTAGGTCCTCCTCCACCATTATGCACCAGGACCTGAAATCCACCTTTCCCTCCAAAGTCCTTTACTTTGGTACAATACAACAAACACAGTCCTTAGTGAGAGAGAAAGAGAAGGAGGGGGAGAGGGAGAAGGAGAGGGTGAGGGAGAGGGAGAGAGAGAGGGGGTGGAGGAGAGAGAAAGAGAGAGAGAGAGAGAGAGAGAGAGAGAGAGAGAGATCGTAGCACTGCTGCTCAGCTCTGGTTCATGATGGTGCCAGGAATTGAATATGGGAACCTCAGAAGCTTGGGCTTGAAAGAAAGTCTTTTATAGAGACATTATGCGGTAAAATGGGGTGTGACCATGAGTATGACACATAAGAGGCCCTCAAAGCTGCCCAGTGGCTATGCTACCTTGTCTCCATCAGTTCACTTGCACTTATTCTTAAGCTATTGTTCCAGACCTTCTTTCTCCTTGCTCACCCTCAGTCAGGTGTAACCTTGTTTCTGGGTTCTCTGAGAAGATAGACTACACACGTTGCTGGCACATCTGCCTGCATCTGTTCTATGGATGCCCCCATACTCACACACCCAGGCTGCTCTCTTGCCCATGGATCCACCAGCCACATTCAAAAGCAATCCCTCCACTGTCCCTCTTTGCCTCAAACAAACTGCCTCAAGAATAGCACTTCTTTGCAAGCACCAAGTCCTCTCCTTTCTATGTGATTGTTCCCATCAGCATACAATCATGCCTATTTCATCCCATCACTGCCCTATTTCTCAGTATTTTATCACAGCATTTCAGCGGAGAGCTCAATACTCAAAGTCTTCAATTCCTCTTGTCCCACTCTCTTTCAGAGCATCCCAGTGAGATTTCATAATCTTATCAGGAACAAGCTGAAGCATGGAAGCAGGAGTGGAAGTAGGGCTCAGATCTGTGCTTTAAGTCAAGGCTTAGCCTCTGGAATAGCATGTAGCCTTGGAACATGTGTAGGAGGCCCAGACCACAGTGTGTGGGTTCAGATGCTCCTGGGTTCCAGGTGGCTGTGAGCCATAGTTTTCTTAACTATAAAATGGAGATAAATGGCCACTAAATAAAGTAACACTGATGGGTAACAGTAAACAGCAGTGTCGACAGTAGTGCCCTGTTGTGCTCTTCCTCTTATGACTACTGCACTCACCACCCAGCTCCCAGCCCCCTCACAGCCAATGCTGGGCATGTGGAGCCTTAGCACATGTTTGTCAAACAGGGATTAGGGCCCTTCACAGATCCTGCTGAGAAGGGCAGACTGGAAGCCAAGATGTAGTGAGTGGGCTGGCTTTTGTGGGCAGAATGATGGGCTGGCCAGCAGTGTCCCCTCTGCTGGATATAACCCCTCCCCTAACCACTAGCACCTGTGAGACCAATACCTATCAGATTCAAGAGAGCAAAGGGACACATGCTGGGGAATCAAAGTGTCTAGCACTACTAGGACGGTAATATAGCTTAGCTTGGGCTCTGAAGCTGGGCTCCCGAGTTTAAACCTGGACCTAAATTTTTTAGCTTTGCATCCTTAGCAAAAAGTTGATTTCTTGGTGACTTCAGGCCTTTTCTGTAAAAGGGTTTAGTGACAGTTCCTGTCATATAGATTGTCATGAAGATGACACAGGCTCAGCACTCACCATGCATTAATTAACTGGGATATTATTATTACCTGAGATTAAGCATGTAGCTTTGGTAGAAAGCTCTGTAACACACTGCAGGCCCTTGAGGTGCCTCTGCTCTGTGTGTTGAGGGGGAGGTTCTAGCCACATAGGAGTTGCCCCAGCATGGGAGGTCTTCCCTGTCATGGGCTCTGACCTATCTCCTCAGTGAGCAATCTGCAGACAGGTACCAGGGCCAGGCTTGCCCTGCACTTCTAGCACTCAGCCTAGAATTTGCCCAGAGCAGGTGCACAAGTGCAGATATCCACCTGTTGCTCCAATGGGGGGGGGGGGTGTCTCCTTAACTTTACATCTATTCAGAGCTTCCTAACCAGCTGGTCCTGCAACTACTCTGAAGCCCATGGCTGTCACACTGGAAAGCTCCCTCCAGAAACCTAAGTCAAGTGTAGGGCCTTTTGACACCCGCCAGGGGCATGGTTTCCTCTGGAAGCTGCTGCCTTTTGCTGAATCTCCAGAGGCAGTTTCTTGCTGGAAGTGCCCAGGCACCACAGTATCCTTGTTTGAAGGCAGGGAGGGGATTGTGCCTGCCTCAGGGTGACTGAGCCCTGGGCTGAACTGTGATGTCAACCGCCTCCCAGATTTGACCATCATTGTCAAATCAGCCCTTTGAGCTAGTGTTCTTCACAGGAACAGTTATGGAGTCACCAGCTGAGTCCACCACAGGCCTCTTACAGACTCACTGCCTAGACTTCAGGGCCCATGAATATTTCATCTGCTCAGAAGCCCAGTCCACAGTGTAGCCTGGGGGCCAGGAGTCATAGGTGGGGGCCTGGGCCCTTCACCCCCAAGCAAAATCAATAAGCTCACCTTACTTCAAAAGGAAGGCAGCACAGGAGTGCAGAGGCCCAGGCCCACAGCCTAGTCCCTCTTCTTCAATCCAGTTAACCCCATGCTCCTCATCTTCCACAAACCCACTGCTGCCCGGAGCCACTTGCCAGCCAGCAGCATGAGCAGCTGCTTTGAGTTTCCCTGCTCCCGCCTCTGCTTCTTATTCTAACCAAGCTGCAGTTGGCAGGCTGGGAGGCAGGGAGGCAGGGAGGTTGGGAGGCTGTGGAGTGTGGGCATGAATAATCCAAAGTGGACAATCAGCCTCTGAGTGGTGGGGGCCTGACTCCAGGGGACAAGGAGCCGCTCTGCCCATGCAGTCATGGATAATTTAGAGCATGCAAGGAAAACATCCAACGGGCAGCACATTCCTGGCATTCCTCTCCAATTAGACCAGCTCTGACCACTCCTCCAGCACAAGCCATACTGCCTCAAAGGCTTCTCCTCCTGCCCTCTGCTGGACATCTGCAGTGGCCCCTCCTGTCAAAAGGCTGGTGCACATCCTGGGATGGAAGAAGGTGGAGTTGGGTTGTTTGTGGGTCTCCAGAGGTTGAAAATCTGGAAAAATGAATGGATCCCCTCTCCCTCGCCTGCCAGCTCTGGTTTATGGTGTTGCAGGAGGTTGAATTTGGGACTATGGAGCCTCAGGCATGACAGTCTCTTTGCATAACCATTATACTATCTACCCCCACCCATGAATGGACTGTTAATCTGTGTGAGATGCAGCCAGAAAGACCCTGTGCAAGTGGGCCTTGGTGTTTAGGTTCAGATACACCGGGGTATCTTGTGGGTATGACTGACCCCTCTCACTCCTTTCCAGTCCTCGCCTGCCTCACAGTCCTATCAGAACACGCCTTCTCAGACTGGGAGTATGGATCGACCAGTCAACGCCCATGTTCAGTGGAGAAGCAACTACAGAAGCCAGACCTTCCACCCTCTGCAACCCACAATGACCCTGGATCCATACTCCCAGAGAGATAGAGAATGAGAAGGCTATCAGGGGAGGGGATGGGATATGGAGATCGGGTTATGGGAATTGTGCGGAACTGTACCCCTCTTATTCTATGGTTTTGTTAATGTCTCCTTTCTTAAATAAAAAAAACCCAACAATTAAAAAATTTAAAATAAACAAAAAAAATTTAGGGAAATTAATCATAATTATTCCATTTAGATGTGATTAAAGTATTATTTTTGCACACACACACACACACACACACACACACACACACACACAGAACATGCCTTCTTCAGGGTGGTAGCTCAGTGCCTGCCCCAGACTCTGTACTGCAGTGAAGTGGTACTGTACTGCTTCACTGCAGGCATGGTCAGGAGGAAGCAAGACCTCTCCCTCAGTGGGCATCATTTCCACTCCCACCTGTGCAAGGACAGTTGTTATGCTGGAAGAACCTGTCTGAAGACACAACACCCAGGGCCCAGCTCACAGGATGCCTGGGGGGCAGCTTGTACTCCCAGATGGTTCCCCCACTACCTGGCAGGTCCAAGTACTGTGGAATGGGACAGCAGGGGATAGAGCCACAGGGTGGAATTCTGGTGCAAACCAGAATGGGAAAACACTGCTAAGTGGCTCTGAGTTGTCAAGAGCCAAAGGTTTATAACACTGGGGATGGGGTGGGAGTAGAGAAAAGGGGTGTAACTAGACTTACTGGGGTAATCATTCTGCAATAATGGCAAATATAAAACAATCAAGGTATAACCTAAAAGTAATATAATCTTATATGCCAATTGAACACAAACTATAAAGCAGCCCTAAGAGTGGTTCAACATGGTACAGCACAGGACTCCTGGCAACACATATATTGACACTGTTCTTAGGTTTCTTTTTCTCCCATCTAAATGAAAAGAGTAACAGTAGGCCACTAAGTAGTACTAGATGTTTTCTTGTCCCCCTGCTGAGTCCACAGGGATAGTCAATAAACAAGTGATGCAGGCTGGCTTGTCCCAATACTACTTAGGTTCCCCCTGCAGCCCTCCTGAGTAAGAACAAAAAAGTAATTGGGGTGGGGGTGGAGCTAGAGTCCTGTCCAGTCCTGAGCAAGCAGAACAGGAAGTCAGGGCACACACAAGTCTTGTCTCATGCCAGATGAAGTCATGTGCTCCTCCAGCAGTGACTACCACCTTCTAAAGCCTCTTGACAATATTTGAACCCCAGTCCATCTCTGGGCCTTGAGCCTGGAAGCCTGGAGGGACTTGTCAGATGCCACAGTTGTAACAGGATCTAGTGTGATGTTGCACTATCCAGGGGAAGACCAGGTTTGAAGGAACAAAGCACCCCAGCAGGACAGTAATGAGTTAAAGCGAGTATATGTGGAGGCCATTGGCGGAGAGGGTGATTTTGGTTACATGTCTTCTGTCAGCTCAGCCCCCTAGCTAACCCGACTTTCCTGTGGAGCCAAGGTGGGTTGCTGGCCCAGCCCAGTGCCCTGAGTGAGCAGGGTCATGGCCTACACTGGCCAAAGGAACCTGACACTGCTCTTTCTGCTACCTGGGAACTGCTATGGTCACTCAGATTTCCTCTTTACAACAATTCAAAAAGAATCACCACAGTCTTTCGTCCTCTCTGCAGACATTTATCAAACACCTACTGGGTGCCAGACTGACTATCGCCTTCTGGAAAGCTTGAGGCGCTCACTGCAGCTGCCCACCCTCCAGCTGGGAGGAGATGCCCCCGGCACTGACCTTGCCTGCTCCCAGAGGCAGCCCCACAGATTTTCTCTGCCCCCACCATGCCCCTGAGTTTGCTAGTACCCTGGCCCATCTGCTGCCATCTGCTCAGGCCTCTGGATACACTTCAATCACCAGCCTGCCCAGAGGAAGGCTGGGCTCTGGGCAGGCAGGAGGTTCCCTCAGCCCTGGGGGCTGGATGCTGCTGAGTCCCAGAATCTTGAGGTGAGGCCACCAACTGGTGGCTGGTGTGATGCCGAGGGGAACTAGGTGCATCACAGACCCCTGGTCTGGGGCTCCAAACAGCTCTTCCCGTGCCTCTTCAGGCAGATAGGTGGCAGCAGCTCAGGTGTTACCTTCTGCTCTTCTCTCTGCCTGCTCAGGGCCTGTCTGACCCCGCTTAGACACTTCCTGCCAGGGTACACCTGCTGCGGGGGCTCTTGAGTGCCCATGAGTGAACCCTCTCCTCTCTCTGCATCTAATGCTTGGTCTACTGTGCAGCCTGGAGGGCCTCACACACATTGGCACAAAGGTAGCTGCAGGGGCCAGCAAGGGAGCTCAGAGGGATACCCTGTATAGCACATGAGAGCACTACACACTGAGGGCAGCTGAGGGGGGTGTGGAGTCTTTTCTTTCTTCTTTGAATCTCTCTCTTTCTATTTGAAAAAGTCAGCCCAAGTGGGGAAGCCCTGGCAACAACCAAAAATGTGGCTGCAGGGAACGGAGACCCAGGAAGCAGAGCACTTTGTGTCTGTGCTCAAGTATCCTTCCAGGTGGTACAGTGGTGTGTATGTGTGTGTGTGGGGCAACACTGTGAGAGGGTACAACTAATTGAGTACAAATGTTATGTGCAAGGGACCTGGGTTCAAGCCTTGGGTTCTCACTTGTATGTGGGAAGCTTCATGAATGGTGAAGCAGTGCTGCAGGTGCCTCTCAATTTCCCTCTCTCATATTAAAAGAAAGAAGGAAAGAAGGAAAAAAAGAAAGAAAGGAAGAAAGGAAGGAAAGAAGGAAGGAAGGAAGGAAGAAAGAAAGAAAGAGAAAGAAAGAAAGAAACATAGTGGTGGTGGTGGGATTTGCACTCCAGGACATTTGTCCCCAGCTCTCATCCTGCGTGGAACCACATTCTGAACCCTGTGTGGCTCTAGACTGGCATCATGCGCTTTCTCCCTCTCCACCACATCAGGCCATCTAAGGAGTCCCTTTGAGATCTGGGCTTTGGGCAGCTCTGCCATTCACACCCAGGAAGACTTCTCAGCACTCTAACCCCAGGGTGCCAGTGAGGAAAATGGTGATGTGACCTTCAGTGCTTAATTGCATGGTGGTCTTTAAAAAAGCTTTGCAAAAGTGGAGATCATGAGGATAACAGCATGATATCATGGCAGGAAGCTGATTTAAATTGTTTTCATGTTATACCTTTGTGATGCAATTCTTTGTTCCATCTGCTGCCATTTCTAAAGTATCTGCCAACATTCAAAGGATTCTCTGTTCCCTGAAAAATTCCCAGCCAGGCTGAGCTTCGTGGCACATTAGTATGAGCCCAGGCCTGGCCTGCAGGACCACTGGGCCTTCTTACTCTGAATGACAGAGCAACTAGGCGTCCCTGCACCACACTCTAGCCTCTTCTTCCAAGAGGAGTACTGCAAGAAAAAAAATTACCAAGGCATCATATTTTAATGAGTTTTCTCTACAATTTGTATATAATAGATTTTCAATAACAACCTGCAATTAGTTCATTTTCTACTATTCAATTGCTCTGCATGGAGACAATTGACAGCTTCCAGCTGGGATCTTTAAAAATGGAAGTGCTTGGAGACTCAGCTCTAGACAAAGGCTGGGAAATGCTGGGCCCACTGCAGCTGTGAGCCAGCAGCTAACTACTGGAGATAGGAAGAGACCATAAGGCTTGGAACTTCCCAGAAGAAACCGGAGTGGTGGTGGTGGTGTGTGTATGGGGGAGGAGTAAGACGGCAGGTAGGTAATGGGGTTCTGGCTCCCAGGGAAGCTGAGGGGAAGAGATTGCCCACCCAGAGTAGGCTGTGGCCTTGACACATGTCTAGGGGTCTAGTACCACCACTCTCTGCCCTTGGGGCTTCCAATGGCCAGGATGCTTAGAAGCAGCAGACCTTCTGTTGTGTTGCTCTCTTTCTGTCTTCCTAGAGGAAGGAGAGTAGGATAGACAGAATTCAGTCCCTGGAACTTCCTTTCCTTTTTTTTTTTTAATTTAATAATTTTTTCTTTATTTGATAGGACAGATAGAAATTGATAGGGGAGGGGGAGACAGTGAGGGAGAGAGAAAGAGAAATACCTATAGATCTGTTTCACTATTTGTGAAGCTTAACCTCCTCCCTGCAGGTAGGGAGTGGGAGCTTGAACCCAGGTCCTTGAGTATGGTACTATATGTGGACCACTGCCCAGCCCCTTTTCCTTTCCTTTGGTTCCCTGAGATCCAAGACAACAACTCTGTTGGCTTTTCTGCCCTGATAGTCATAGCTGGAAGCCTGAAGGCTTCAAGGCCAACTCCAGCTCTCCTCTTGTTTGTGCCCTCCCTTTTTACCAACTTGCCTGCTGCTTGGCATCTGTGGAGGTCACTGCTCCCCAGCAATTCCTGCACTGCTAGACAGAGAGAGAGACAGAGAGAGTCAGAGAGACAGTGTGTGTGTGTGTGTGTGTGTGTGTGTACCTTCTCCAGCCTTCCCCCAGCCCAGCCACCTATTTAGTTCTGTCTAGTTCTGCCCTCTGGGACACCTGTCAGTCACTGCTGCCCAATGCCTCATCCACCCCAAGATTTCTGCCTCCTGTGGGACACAGCTCCCCATGTGTCAGGATGCCTATCTCCCAGTGGTCTACAACTCAGTGCTTGGGCTTTACCTCAGTGTCCCTTCCTGGCTTCAGAAAGCATAACCTTGCTGCTGGCCAGCTCTGAGGGCGCTTATGTGACTATGTTTCTCTTTCCCAGCCATCTCCCTGCTGGACTACTCACAACTGGGCCCTTGCCCATCCTCACCACTGAGCAGGCTTTCAGCAAGTGTGCTAGCCCAGGACACTGCTGCTCCCAGATTTTTGAGCCTTTCCTCCTGCCTGGTCCTTTGCCTTGGCTGGGATCCTCTGAAATGTGGTAATGGGCCAGCCTGTTCCTTAAATGGATGCTACCCTGCAAGGTGGACTTGAGGTGGGGACAATGGGTTTGTTTCTCCCTTCCCAGGGCCTGCCATCTTATCATAGTGCCTGGCTAGGGTAGACACAGCCAGTCTTCCCAAGTGACCCCATAACCTTGCTGCTGCTTTTACATTCCAGGTTCTAACCACCCATTCCACCACTCGTGAAGCTTTCCCCCTATAGGTGGGGACCAGGGGCTTGAACCTGGGTCCTTGTGCACTGTAATGTGAGCACTTAACCAGGTGCACCACCACCTGGCCCCTTTTTATGCTTTCTTTGATAATTCTAATTGAAATGTTTTGTGCCCTCGAGTCAAGAACAAACCAAGGGCAGTGTATCTGTGTTTGGCACTTGATTGGCAAGTCTTGGGTGAGTTGACCGGTTTCTTCTCTCTTTGGGATGAAGGAGCCATCACACCAAAGAGAGAAAATGGTGTGACACCAATGCTGTGATCTCAGCCAGAACTGAGAGTGACTCACAGGTATTGCTTGTTCTCCAAATCCAAGAGTCAATTGAACTCAGACTGAGAGTTTTGACAAACACCAGGTTACCTGAAACCTTACTTGTCTTGATCTCCAGCTCAGGAAACTAAAGGGAGCCAGGGAAGTAGTGGTGCCCTCCCCACCTCGACTCCCCACCGGGCAGAAGTGACTGAGCTGCAGCACCGGTCCAGTTCCATCCTCTCCCATCATCGTGGAGTGGAGTGAGGTCTGACTGAGATGCCCGGCATGATACTCACTCCAGATGGTAACGCTGTGAGGTAGGGCCCCACCGCCCTCTGTTGGAGCATCAGTGGCAGCAAAATGGCTGCAAAGGGCTGGTGAGAGACAGCCTTCCCTGTTAGAGACTGACTTGCATGCTTGAGGTCCCAGAGGCTGAGCAGTGATCTGATTCTTCTCTCTTCCTCCTCTCTCAGTCACTTTTTCTTTTATAGTTTTCTCTTTCTATAGTTTTTTTTTGGGATTAATGGTTTGTAGTCAATAGTAAAATACAGTAGTTTGTGCATGTGTAACATTTCTGTTTTCTCCATAACAATTCAGCCCCCTCCAGGTCCTCCTCTATATTTCACTTTTTTTAAAAAAAATTTATTTATAAAATGAAAATATTGAGGTGGCCGGGTGGTACTGCAGCAGGTTAAGTGCACATGATGTGAAGCACAAGGACTGGCATAAGGATCCCAGTTTGAGACCCTGGCTCCCCACCTGCAGGGGAGTTGCTTCACAAGCAGTAAAGCAAGTCTGCAGATGTTTGTCTTTTTCTCTCCCTCTCTATCTTCCCCTCCTCTCTCGATTTCTCTATGTCCTATCCAACAACAACAGCAATAACAACAACAACAATAACAACAATGATAAAACAAGGGCAACAAAAGGGAAAAAAAGAAGTAATGACAAGTCTCAGTCACTTTTTAAAAACACCTGCATAATCACTGACTGACCATTTCACCTGTTTCGTGGAGCTGCTCTGGACACAGCAATGTGCAATAATCAGGCTCTGCTCTCTGCTCACCTAGCACTCATATGTGGCAGAGGTGTGTGTGTGTGTGTGTGTGTGTGTGTGTGTGCAGGCTGACCCCCGTACAGCCTGTGCCTGTTGGCCCAAGTGACCTGTGCTGCATCAACCATCACAGCATGGTGCCACCGGCACATGCTGCCAGCTACTCTAGCCCTCACCTGGCTCTTGCATATTTACCACGGTGTCCTCACAGGATTAATTAAAAGGACAAGAAGCCTGTAATGAATTTAAAGCCAGAGGTAAAAAAAAAAAAAAGCCTCATTTAAGCAACATGTTTTCCCCAGGGTCCCAGTGCAAGCATTCAGAAGAGTGTAGAAACATGCATTATTGAAAGGCTCTCTCACGAGTAACTGTTAGATGGATTGACCATGATGGGCAGGCAGGACCCATGCATACCCAGCTCTCTGGTGACCCGGAGCCCGGGTCTCTGCATCAGAGCAGGGAGGTGGCTGTGCTGCTGGGGGTGGGCCAGGGCTGAGAGGATACTCTGCCTGCTGCTAGTGCTGAGACCACCGTCCCCTGACTTAGAAAGCACAAAGCAAGGTGAAAAGACGGTTCCAGTGATCCCAGAAGGAGGGAGGGTGGAAGGAAGGCCACCACGTGTCCATATCACTCACTGTAGAGACAGGTGAGTCTCAGTTATCTAACCATCAGAGAGAGTCCTGCCCTTCTCCTTGGGGAGGAACCAGCTTGACTGAGAGCGACAGCCACCATCCAGGACACCTGACCTTATCCTGGGCCAGCTGCAGGTGTCGGCAGACCTGCAAGCCCAGGCCAGACTGGCTGCATGAGAAGGCCCCCAACATGTAAATACAACATGGAAAGCAAGCACCCCAAACCCTTGTCAGTGTGAAGTGATTGTACCTTTCTGAGAAATGGAGCTCCAGGCTGAGTCTGGAGGCAGAGTCTGCGACTCCAAGCATTCATCACTTAGCCCTCAGCACCTGAGGGCCCTCCTACAACATGGTATTTAGTGGAGTGGTTGCATCCCTGCTAGGAGTTGCCCCAAAGACCCAGCCTTGCCTGCTTCCCAAGGAGCTGCTGTAACCAAGACTAGCAAATTCCCTTTTTGAAAACATATAAAAGTAGAAGTGCACAATAGTCTACAGTGATTCAATTAGTGCAGCAAGCACATAGAAAGACCCCCCCAAAAAAAGACACCATAAAGTACTTAATCAAATAGTTTCTACTTAGACCTAGATACTCTGCTTCCCATTTCACTTCCCTAAATAACTATAAGGCTAACCTTGTCAGATAAAATAAGAACTACAAAAGTTTAAGGATGGCCCTTTTGGTCACTACCAGGCCACCCCATCATATGGGATCCTAGTCAGGGAATCCTTGGATTAGCATATAGACATGATGGGCCTAGACCTCTAACAGATTCCTCTTTCCACTATCACTGGTCATCTCCATCCAGAACAACATCATAAACCCTCTTTTGGGCTTCTACAAGACCTTGTCCTCAATGTAGAACAACAGTGGTAGAATTTGCCTCACTCTCTGAAGGGAGGCTTGGTCAATATACTCTATGCAATTCAAGGAAGACTGGCCTTGAAATAAGTGCTACCTAGAATGTTCCTAGCTGTGACCATGGAATGCAATTTCAGACTGACAGGGAGTGCAGAGGTTACATAGGCTCCTGTGCTAAATATGAATAGGCATGGGTCCCAGTTCAGACTGATGGGATTTACAGTTAATGGTATTTATATACTTCTCCCCTCCCATATTTGGGAGCTTCTCTCTGCCCTGATCCAGCTTTCTAGTCCTATTCTCAACTCTGACACCATCTTCCCAAGCAATACCTTTAGCCTACCTGCACGTTAGCTGCTGTGAACCTCGCCCCACTAGGGAAAGAGAGAGGCAGGCTGGGAGTATGAATCAGTCTGTCAACGCCCATGTTCAGTGGGGAAGCAATTACAGAAGCCAGACCTTCCACCTTCTGCAACACACAATGACCTTGGGTCTATACTCCCAGAGGGATAAAGAATAGGAAAGCTATCAGGGGAAGGGATGGGGATACAGAGATCTGGTGGTGGGAATTGTGTGGATTTGTACTGCTCTTATCCTATGGCTTTGTCAGTGTTTCCTCTTTATAAATAAATTAAAAAAAAGGAAAAAATTAGTAAAGTCATGGGGCCATGGGAATATACCTAAAATAGACTTCCTAGCTTCTCCCAACATGAAAACCCCAAATCTCACCTGCTATATTCTTACCTTTAGGTTCCTGATTATTAAACAATTCGTATTGTTTTACATCTTAATGATTTTCAGCCACCAAGTTGCAGTTGATACCATGACACCAACCTGACTTCCCTGGGCAGACAAGCTCACCAATGTGTCCTGGAACCCCACCTCTCCAGAGCTCTATCTCACTAGGGAAAAACAGAAACAGGCTGGGGATATGGACTGACCTGTCAACACCCATGTCCAGTGGAGAAGCAATTACAGAAGCCAGACCTTCTACCTTCTGTACCCCATACAGAAGGTCCATACTCCCAGAGGGATAAACTTCTAGTGGAAGGCAGGGGATATAAAACTCTGGTTGTAGGAATCGAATTGTATGGAATTGTACCCTTCTATCCCACAATCTTGTCAATCATTATTAAAATACTAATAAAAAATTCCCTTTTAAAAACCACTACCCTTGCCAACTCCAACAGTTGCAGTTGTCAACATCAAAATCTGAATGCTGCTGCTGAAATGTTTGGGGTTACTACTTTCTGAGATTTAGTGTCATTTCTTTAATTCCCATCGATTTCCGGGTAATAAGTCATGTCTAGAGGTGTCATTTCAATTGCCTATTTAACACCATCTGAGCTGTCCCTTCTCGGAGCTGGAGGAAGGTGGTGCATAGCCCCTATGGCTGAGAAGCCACTAGCCCATGTGCTCCTAGGGGCCAAGGGCCAGACCTTATCACAGGCTCACTCACTTCATGGCTGCCTTAATGGCTATGGTGCACATCTTACTGCAGATGTAGTATTAGGGCTGGGCTGTGATGAATGGTTTGGCTGCCTGGTTCAAAACAAGTCCAAGGCGACGGTGAAATCTAATTTGCTTTAAAAATGATGACTGTAAGGCTTTAAAAATAATACAGGAATGCAGAGCTGCATGCATAGCCCTGCAGGAACCACATGGCTGAAGATGGGGTGGTAACACCGCCCCCCATCCCCTTTCTCTAAGGAGACCTTCTTTTCCATCACAGGAAGGGGGGAGCACCTGCCTCCAGAAAGCAAAGCCCATAAAATGAAAAATGGTGTGTCCCTCTCAGTCCTCAAAGCTCTGCCTTGGTTTTTTTTTCTATTTATTTAAACTTTATTAATTTTATTTGATAGGACAGAAAGGAATTGAGAGAAAGGAGAGATGGAAAGGAAGAGAGAGACAGAGAAACACCTGCAGCCATGCTTCACCGCTTGTGAAGCTTTCCCCCTATAGATGGGGACCGGAGACTTGAGCCTGGGTCCTTATGCATACACTTAATCAGGTGCACCACCACTGGGCCCCAAGACTCTGGCTTTTCAAATGCACCAATGTTGTCCTTCCTTTTCTAGCAGAGCCTGAGCACAGAAAGCATTTAAGGGAGAATCCCAGGACTCATCCCAGATTCTTGACACAAAGGGCGCCACCCACCATAGCATCTACCCTGTGTATTTCACTCTCTTCTCTCTCTTTTTTTTTTCTTTCTTTGTCTCTCTCCCTCCCTCTATTTCTTTAATATCACTGGGCCCTTGAACCTATGTGGTTCTACTGCACTAGGCAGTTTTTTTTTCATGATCCATTTCAGATAGAGACAGAAAGGGGGAGAAAGAGACACAGAGAGATACCACAGCATCACTCCACCATTCATGGAGTGTCTCCTGGTGTTGTGTACCCTGCTCCCATGTGCTGCTGGGGGCTTGAACCCAGCTCCTCACACATGGTAGAGTGTGCACTCCACTGGGTGAGCTATCTCCCAGCACTTCTTGTTCACCTTCTTCTGTACGCCTGAACCATCAGGAAGCCTTCCCGTGTGGGAGGGTGGCTGGATGTTGGGCGGCCCCCCTGTTCCATCCTCCATGGCTGACACTATGGCCTATTTACATAATGCAATTCTTTATTCATGTGGGAGCTATTTTTTATTATTTATTTTTTTATTTGCCTGAAAGATTCCCCACCTATTCCTTTGATCTGTCTTCTTTCTACCTCAAGACCTGCACTGCCTGCAGGGTACATTAATTCCGCCAGTTAAAACCCTAACAACCATTGCTATAGAAGCTTTCTACCTTCCCCCTCTTTCTTTTCTCCACCCCCTTTCCCAGCCATCTCCGTTCCCGACTTGCCACTTCAAGTTAAAAAAAAAAAAAAACTACGTTCCCTATAAAGCCCACTTCTGTTCCTGGTTTCACTCTCTTTTCTCTCCCATGTCGTGACTTGGAGAAGGGCTGGTGTGCAGAGCGGGAGGCGGCCATTGGGGTTTGGCACCACGTGGCTTAACCCACTGTGCTCACATTCAACTCTGGAGCTCCCACATGAATAAAGAATTGTATTACCACGCCACCACGAGTTCCTGGTCTCTCTCCTGCAAAGCTAGCCCAGCAGCTGAAGAGGCTACTGTGGTGGGAGCTAAGGATGGGAGGGTCTTGTTCAGTGGCAGTGTAGACCAGTACTCATCACTTAGTCCACCACACCCCTTTGTGTGGTGTCAATACTCATGGTGTAAATGCCCCCACGATGATGCCTTAAAGCTACTGATTATTCAACTGACTGCTTTACAAAATTCCTGAAAACATGCCTACTCTCATGCACCCAGTCACAAGAAGCACTGACACTGCCCTGAACTCTCAACCTCAGAGATTCCTCTCAAGGAACAAGCTCTTGAACCACAGAGCAAACACTCACCATGGCAGGGTAAGCCTTCCAGTTATTCACACCTTGTCTGGACCACTCTACACAGACATCTTAACAAAGGACAGAAGAGGCATGTAGGGACACACGCCTGCTCACAGCATATTGTGGAAGCCCAGTGATTCGCAGGGGGGAGGTGAGGGGGCTTAAGCCCAGGCCCCAGAATGCCATGAACTGGAAGGGTCCCCCATGACTAGCTTATGGATGCTTCCCAGAGGAAAGGACAGACTTACTGCTCTCCTTGTAGGCTGCCTGAGTGCCTCTTCTATGTGCCAAGGGGCCCTTCTTGCCAGCAATTCTCATGGTCTGCTCTCAGGCCCTGTGTGTGTTTGCAGCAATAGCACCAGCACAGAGAGATGTCGGTGTGAAGTAGAAGCCCCTTTCTGAAGAAGGGAACTCCAGGCAGAGGTTAGGATGGCAGGGAGAGAAGCCAGGAGAGCTGGCTTGGAGCCCCTGCCTATGGCAAGGCCTGGAATTGGAGGGAATGAGCTTGGCTATGTCTGAGGCACATCACATGGGATGCATTTGTCATTTGCTACCATCAACATCTGCAGTAGGGACACTTATGTCTTTGGCACAGAGGTTCTCCCTCTTGTCTCAGGCCTGGCCTAGCACCCAGGCTCTCTCATCACTGTTGGACTCTGGATGTCTCTGGGGCACCTTCCTGCATTTAACACTGCCAAAAACCCTGCCCCAGTTCCTCCTCTGGTTGACATGAGGTCACCTCTTGGGAGAGCCATGTCTCAGAGAGAGACGGTGGCACTGTTCACTCTCAGCTAGGATAATGGTCCACAGAAGGCACATGCAGAGCAATCCCCACTCTCAGACCCAGCATCCCTTTCTCTTCTCCAGGGATTCCCTATCTCTCTTCAACCTGGACCCGCATTCCCCACTGTCCTTGCCTCTGACTCTTCCCTCTCCTGCCAGGCCAAATTTCCAGAACTGTCTTATAGGGCTTGCCTTCAGGTAGGGATCCCTACTGGAGTCAGGTCTTAGTGAGAAGACTTTTCATCCGAAAGGCACACAGGAACCCCCCTTCTCTTACCCCCTCCCCAGTGCTCAAGACTAATGCAGAAGAAATTCAACTGCTTTCATCTGAAATGAGACCAACCTCACACTGAGGTCAGACTGAGGTCAGATCCCAGTGCCCTGACACCACTTGGGTGCAGGAATTCCTGGAGAAGCAGCTCATCTGTGCAGTGGGACCCGGCTAGGCCTGACTTACGGAAGGCTGTGTAGAACTCGCGCAGGGTGAGTGAGCCATCACTGTTGTAGTCATCAAAGCGGAGGAGGTCAGCAGGTGAGCACCCCAGAAAGTCCTCCTCCAGGTCCTGCGCCTTCAGCATGTGCTGTGGGGAGCAAGGGAGCACTGTGAGAGCTGGAGTGAGTGCAGTTCTGGAGTGTCTTGGGGGTGGGGGGTGGGGGCAACTCAGGCCACCTGCTGTGATCAGGATCTGAGGGGGTGACTCCAGGACAGCTCAGTGGACTCTGGGCAGCACCCAAAGCACTCTGATTTATTTGTGTCCAAATCCCTCGTTTTTAAATTAAAAAAAATAGAAACAGAGGGGGCAGATGCTTCCTTCAGTGCAGTAGGGGCCAGGCTTGAAGCTGGTTGGCACACATGGCAAAGCAGCACACTATCCAAGTGAGCTTTTGTACTCTAATCCCAACCCTCTCTTATTACAGAGGTCAAAACTGGCTTTGTGAAGGTTACATGGTTGTTGAGGCAGGCTTGGGATTAGAGTTAGATTTGCTTTTTCTCAATGGGGCAGAATGACTGTTGTCCTTGATGGGAAGGATCACTGAGGCCATCTGGTCAACCTCTTGTGCTATGATGAAAAAGCAGAGATGAGAAAGGTATGGACAACAAACCTAATTAATAGCAGTTGTGCCCAGTGTGGCACCTGAAGTTCCCTCACTGCCCATGGGACTACTCCACCAGTGTATCTTCCCTAGGCCCTGAACAACCCCTATTAAACTTGGGGATCCTCAAAGACACAGCCCCAAGGGTCAGCTGCCATTCTTCTGACCTGGTCCCTGTATTTGCCAGCCCTGCCCTACAAAGGACACAGATGTCTGCCTTTAGGATCCTGTCCCAAGGTGGTAGGCCTGTGACCCCCACTCCTATGTGGGTTGGGCTGCAGGGCACAGAGGCCTCCCCAGTTCTGCCAGCTGTATGCCAGGAAGTGACTGAAGGCTAAAATTCCAAGCACCCTCACTCAGCTGCAGCCTAAGGCTGGGGTGCCAGGAGCTGTGGAGTCTTGCAAGGAAAATATCCAGAAGGAAATGGTTTCCATCCATTCTGGGGAGGGAGGGGGAACAAAGGCCATTATTCTTGAACAATCTTAGTTTGGCCTGCTATAATAAAGGCAATTTAATGTGATAATGTTAAAAAAAATGACCCTTCACCTAGCAAGTAAGAGCGTTCGATAAAAGGGAGATCAACCGGAACGCCCGAAATCAATCTTCCAAAGATGGAAATTTCCCTTTGTCTATTTCTGCATTGGAAATTGATTAACTTCTCATAGGGCCGACAAGTTTTTCCCTTGGCGTCTTTGATTCAGTGTCAAAGAAAGGCCCACTTTAGCTGGGCTCTGCATGGCAGATTTATGAAATGGATTTTAAATACATTAAAATTTAAAGAGGAAATCATAGCCCAATTACCATGCGTGTTAATGGCTTCAGGTGCCTCAGGGAACATCTCTGCCAGGTTAGAACAGCATGTCTAGGCTGGCCTTGTTTATCCATCCACTACCCAGAAGCCCTGTGGGTCTCAGTAGCAGGTGTCCATGGGTGCTTCTGACCAGGGCAAACACAGCCACCTGTCCATGGTCCTCAATCAGTAGTGTAGGGAACTGCTAGATGGTTCTCCTACTGGGAACCTTAACTAACAGGACCTGGGCTTTGTTCAGAGAGTGTTGAGTCATCTGTGGATCCCTGGCCCATAGCTGGAGGTGCTGATGGAGGTGGTGCCAGCTGAGAAGGTAGGTGCCCAGGAAGTGAGGGAAGCAGAGAAGGGTTGCAGGGTCTCTGGCCGATGGTTCTCTATGTGCTTGCTGGAATCAGGCTCTGGACAAGCTGGGGCAGAGATCCTGGGCTAGGGGACTCAAGTGGCAAAGTCTCCACATGACTACTCATTCTGCAGGGAACCCCAACTGCTCCTCCCTTGTTTCTGTCTGCTGTAGACACCAACTACATTAACTCCACATCACAGCTGGACAAAGCCCAGGGATAAAGCACATACTGTGTGTGTGGAGGGGGGAGGCAAACCCCAGGGTCCACTCCAAGTCTTTCCAAATGGAAGAGCAGTGTTTGGGGTGGGAGTGGAGCTGCCTGCAAGCAGGTTTGGACTGGGTGTGGGTAGCTGCCCGGGTACTATCAAATGGGGTACCACAGAGGAGAGGACTCAGGGCTGCCTGGGTTACTACTCTTAGAGTGCCTGATAGAAACCAAACCATTCCAGACTTCCTGGACAGATGACCCCACCAGTGTGTCCTGGAGCTCCGCTTCCCCAGAGACCCTCCTTACTAGGGAAAGAGAAAGGCAGGCTGGGAGTATGGATAGACCAGTCAATGCCCATGTTCAGCGGGGAAGCAATTACAGAAGCCAGACCTTCCATCTTCTGCATCCCACAATGACCTTGGGTCCATACTCCCAGGGGGATAAAGAATTGGAAAGCTATTAGGAGAGGGGATGGGATATAGAGGTCTGGTGATGGGAATTGTGTGGAGTTGTACCCCTCCTATCCTACAGTTTTGTTAATGTCTCCTTTTTAAAATAATAATAAAAGTGGTCCGGGAGGTGGCACAGTGGATAAAGTGCTGGACTCTCAAGCGTGAGGTCCTGAGTTCAAGCCCCGGCAGCACATGTACCAGAGTGATGTCTGGTTCTTTCTCTCCTCCTATCTTTCTCATCAATCAATAAAATCTTTAAAAAACAATAAAAAAAGAAACTAAACCATTTCCTTTTAACTTTTTTGCTGAGGAAAGTAAAGGCTTGAAGAAGAGATTTTTTTTTTCTTCTAGAAAAATTAGATGGCAGCCCCTCTGAAGTGTGTATTTTACTGCTGGGCAGAGAATGCTTCAGAGGTTGTTCAGACTCAGGGCTGGTTGAAGATGGGCAGGCTTTGCCCATCTGAGCTGTGGGGCACAGTGCTCTTGATCCACCACTCCTAAAGCTTCCCCAATGCAGGTGCTCCCACGTGATAGCTGAGGGTTTGAACCTGTGTCCTCGCTGTGGTAAAGTGTGCACTCTACTAACTGAGCTATGGCTTGGAAGCCTGCAGTCACAATTTAAAGAGATCAGTACAGCTCTCAGAGACAGATACACAAGTTTTTTCTTCATGTGCTTCCCATCCCACCCCACTGACTTGCTGGATGGAACGCTCCCCCATTCTTGCTCTCATGGGCCCCATACCCACCTGTGTTAGTTCAGAGCTGCGGAGGTGACCATCACCATTTGCGTCCCAGTCCTTGAACAGAGACTCCACCAGGAGGCGCTTCTGGGAGGCAGGTTCTGGCCTGCTGTCTTCCTGGGGTGACTGCAAACGGCTCTGGAGGGCCAGGAGGACATTCTTCAGGTGGGCATAATCAGCCATGGTGCACAGGTCTCCTGGAAGAGAAGATGAAGTCACTGCAGGGAGATGTCTACCTGTGAGAATGTCCCCTCCATTGGTCCCTTTATCCTTGCTCAGAGTCACTGGGCATTCCCAGGATAGTATATGGGTCAATTGTCACAGTCAGGGCCTCTTTTAGTGCTCATTCATCCCCCACCCCCCATACATATTTATTGAGCATCTACTATCTGCCTGGAAAGATTCTCAGTAGCAGCACCTCAGTGGCCTCAGGGCAGCTGGGCTCCATTCCATTCTGTAATAACTTATCTTTGCCTTAATCCCACCTTAAAGGCTGCTCTTGAATCCTTGGTTTTCTATAATAGATGAGGGAGTTTAAGTTCACTAACAAGCCCTGCTCAAGTTAATGAGGTCCCTTCCCAGGGCTGGCTTATTTCAGAACAAACATCACACCCATGTCCACAGCCACAAAACAAAAACAAAAAAGGAAGCTTTATAAAACAAAAATGGAAGCACATAGCTCTTTATGCTCAGTTTTCATCAGAGACTCTCTTGTTGAACAGCCTCCAAGCCACACGGGTGCTTGCAATTGGGACTCATACTGCACTGCGACGTGCCACACTGTCATACTGGTGGTGGCTGGGCAGGTCTTGAGCCATCAGCTGAGGCTGCAGCTGTCAGCAGAGAAGGCCCACCCTCTAGTCCTACTTCCTCACCTGCTGTGATACATTTCTTCTTGGACCTGCCTTTGTTGCAGCCCATAGTAGACCAGACCAGAGGCTGTCACGTAGCATGGCTAAGCTGACAGGGACTAGGGGCCCTGCCCCTCAATTCCAAGGTCAGTGGAGGGCTCAGGGTTAGAGGGCCAACATAAAGCAGACTGGACAAGAAAAAGATCTGAAAAGATCTTTGCTCCCTCACCCCCACGGCAACACCATTTGCAATAGTCACAATTTGGAAACAACCCCAGGACAGTTGAATGGGTGAGGAAGATGTGCATTTATAAGGTATGCAACTCGGCCATCAGACAGAATGAGGCCTTGACTTTTGCTACACCAAGGGTAGAAGTTGAGAGGATTATGTTAAGTGAAGCAAGTCAGAAGGAGAAAGGTGGATATGGGATGCTCTCACTCATAGGTGGGATTTAGGAAAAACCAGGAGGAAGAGATATATGAAGGCTGGAACTCAATCTGTTTATCAGGAGGTGCTTGAGGAGATGGGTAGGTGCCTGTCCTAGAGAGAAGGGCTGGTGATGGGCTCGAATGCACTTGGAGGAGATGTGGGATTGCACATCTCTGAGACAACAGGCTTGTCAAACAACATTTTCTTTTTCTTTCTTTTTTTTTTTTACATTATTTATTAGTAATTTAATATTAATTTACAAAATTACAAGATGAAAGGAATACAACTCTGCACCATTCCCACCACCAGAGTTCTGTGTCCCGATTCCTTCCATTGTAATCTACAGCTGCTATCCTAAGAAATGGGTTAACAGCTGTGTATATTTGTATATATTTGCCCATTAAAAAATTTCTTTAATGGGGAATTACTGTTTTACATTTGACAGTAAATACAATAGTCTGTACATGCGTAACATTCCCCAGGTTTCCATATAACAGTATATCCCCCATTAGGTCCGCTGTCATCCTTTTTGGACCTGTAGTCTTCCCCTCACACCCGCCTGAGTCTTTTTACTTTGGTGCAATATGCCAACTCCAGTTCAGGTTCTACTTGTGTTTTCTCTTCTGATCTTGTTTTTCAACTTCTGTCTATGAGTGAGATCATCCCATATTCATCCATCTGTTTCTGACTTACTTCAATTAACATGAATTTGTCAAGGTCCATCCAAGATCAGCTGAAAATGGTGAAGTCACCACATTTAATAGCTGAATAGTATTCCATCGTGTATATATACCAAACTTGCTCAGACACTCATCTGTTGTTGGATACCTGGGTTGCTTCCAGGTTTTGGCTACTACAAATTGTGCTGCTAGGTACACAAATCTTTTTGGATGGGTGTGTTGGATTCCTTAGGATGTATCCCCAGGAGAAGAATTGCAGGATCATAAGGTAGGTCCATTTCTAGCCTTCTGCGAATTCTCCAGGCTGTTCTCCACAGAGGTTGGACCAACTGACATTCCCACCAGTAGTGCAGGAGGGTTCCTTTGAGCCCACAACCTCTCCAGTATTTGCTGCTAATACCTTTTCTGATGTATGGCATTCTCACAGGAGTGAAGTGGTATCTCATTGTTGTCTTTATTTGCATTTCTCTGACAATCAAAGACTTGGAGCATTTTGTCATGTGATTCTCGGCCTTTTGGATCTCTTCTGTGGTGAATATTCTGTCCATGTCCTCTTCCCATTTTTGGGTGGAGCTATTTGTTTCCTTGTTGTTGAGTTTGGCAAGCTCTTGTCTGATGTATGGCATGTAAAGATCTTCTCCCATTCTGTGAGGGGTCTCTTGGTTTGGGTAGTGACTTCTTTTGCTGTGCAGAAACTTTTTAATTTTATGTAGTCCCATAGGTTTATGCTGGTCTTAGTCTTCTTTGTAATTGGATTTGTTTCATTGAAGATGTCTTTAAAATTTATGTGGAAAAGATTTCTGCCAATATTTTCCTCTATCTGATAGTTTTTGGTCTAACATCCAAGTCCTTGATCCACTTGGAATTTACTTTTGTATTTGGTGAAATAAAGTCGTTCAGTTTCATTCTTCTTCATGTTTCAACCTATTTTTTCCAACAACATTTGTTGAAGAGACTCATCTTTCCCCATTTAATAGTCTGTGAACCTTTGTCAAAGATTAGATGTCCATAGGTATGGGGGCTTACTTCCAGGCTCTCAAATCTATTCCACTGGTCAGTGTGTCTATTCATGTTCCAGTACCAAGCAGTTTTGATTACAATGGCCCTGTAATACAATTTGAGATCTGGGAGTGTAATGCCTCTGGTTCTGTTCTTTCTTCTCAAGATTGTTTTGGCAATTCTAGGTCTTTTCTGGTTCCAGATAAACATTTGTAGCATTTGTTCTATTCTCGTAAAAAAATGTGATTGGGATCTTAATGGGGATAGCATTAAATTTGTATATGGCTCTGGATAGTATATTCATTTTGATGATGTTAATTCTTCCAACCCATGAGCATGGAATATCTTTCCACTTCTTTGTGTCTTTTTCAATTTACTTGAGTAGTGACTCATAATCTTCAGTATACAAGTCCTTTATTTATTTGATTAGGTTTATTCCTAGATATTTTATTGTTTTTGTTGCTACAGTAAAAGGAATTTATTTCTGGATTTCAATTTCTTCTAACTTAGTGTTTGCATAGAGGAATGCCACTGACTTTTGAATGTTAATTTTGTAGCCTGACACCTTACTGTATTGCCTGATGGTTTCCAAAAGCTTCTTGCTGGATTCCTTAGGTTTTTCTATGTATACTACCATGTCATCTGCAAATAGCAAAAGCTTGACTTCTTCTCTTCCAATCTGTATGCCTTTAATTCAATGCTCCTGCCTGATTGCTATGGCAAGAACTTCCAACACTATGTTGAATAGTAACGGTGATAGTGGGCAACCCTGTCTAATACCTGATCTGAGGAGAAATGCTTCCAGTTTTTCACCATCTTTGTCAAAGATTAGATGTCCATAGGTATGGGGGCTTATTTCCAGGCTCTCAAATATATTCCACTGGTCAGTATGTCTATTCATGTTCCAGTACCAAGCAATTTTGATTACATTGGCTCTATAATACAATTTGAGATCTGGGAGTGCAATGCCTCCGGTTCTGTTCTGTCTTCTCAAGATTGTTTTGGCAATTCTATGTCTTTTCTGGTTCCAGAAATGTTGGCTGTAGGTTTGCTATATATAGACTCCAGTATCTTTAGGAATTTTCCATCTATTCCCATTTTTTGTAGTGTTTTGATCATAAAGGTATGTTGTATTTTGTCAAAGGCTTTCTCTGCATCTATTGATATGACCATGTGGTTTTTGGTCTTGCTTTTGTTGATGTGGTTGATCACTTTGATTGATTTAGGTATATTAAAACAACCTTGCATCCCAGGGATAAACTCCACTTGGTCATGATGAACAATATTTTTAATAGACTGTTGTATTCAGCTGGCTAGAATTTTGTTCAATATTTTAGCATCTATGTTCATCAGAGATATTGGTCTGTAGTTTTCTTTTTTGGTTGTGTCGCTGTCTACTTTTGCTATCAAAGTGATGTTGGCATTATAGAAGCTGGAAGAGAGTATCCCAGTGTCTTCAATCTTGCTGGAAGACTTTTAAAAGTAGAGGTATTAGTTCTTCTTTGAAGGTTTTGTAGAATTCAGTTGTAAAACCTTCTGGTCCAAGACTTTTATTTTTGGGAAGGTTTTTGACAACTGTTTCAACTTCATTAGCTGTGATGGGCCTGTTCATGTTATCTAGTTCCTCTTTATTTAATTTTGGAAGTTCATAGGTATCTAGGAAATCATCCATTTCTTCCAGGTTCTCTAGCTTGGTGGCATACAGTTGTTCATAGAAGTCTCACATGATATGTTGAATTTCTGCAGTGTCTGTTGTGATATCTCCTCTTTTATTCATGATCCGATTTATTTGGGTCTTTTCCCTTTTTTGTTTTGTGAGTCTGGCTAAAGGTTTGTCGATTTTGTTCACTCTTTTGAAGAACCAACATTTACTTTTGTTGATCTTTTGTATGGTTTTCTTATTTTCAATGTTACTGATTTCTGCCCTAACTTTAGTGATTTCTGTCCTTCTGGCTGCTTTAAGGTTTCTTTGCTCTTCTTCTAGGTCTTTAAGATGTGCGATCAGGCTGTTTACTTGTGCCTTTTCTGGTTTCCTAATGTGTGCTTGTATGGCTATGAATTTCCCTCTCAGTACTGCCTTAGTTGTGTCCCAAATATTTTGATAGCTTGTGTCTTCATTTTCATTGAACTCTGGAACCATTCTGATTTCTTCCTTTGTTACCTCTTTGGCCCAGTAGTTGTAGTATACTGTTGAGCTTCCAGATTTTGAGACTATTACTAATCTTTTGTTGATTGTTAAGAGTTAGTTTAATTCCACTGTAGTCTGAGAAGATGCTTGCGATGATTTCAATGCTCTTGAATTTGCTTATGCCGTCTTTGTGGCCTAACATATGGTCTGTCCTTGAGAATGACCCATGTGGACTTGAGTAGAGTGTGTATTCCAGTTTCTTGGGATGAATGACTCTGAAAATGTCCAATAGCTCTAGTTCATCTATCTTCTCATTTAGCTCCCTCATGCCTTTATTGATTTTCTGCCTGGATCATCTGTCAAGTTGAGAGAGTGGGGTGCTGAAGTCCCCTACAATGACTGTGTTGTTGTTAATATATTGCTGTAGCTCTTTCAGTAGATGTTTGATATATTTAGATGGCTTCTCATTGGGTGCATATATGTTAATAATTGTTAAGTCCTCTTGATTGACTGATCCACTGAGCATTAAGTAGTGTCCATCCCTATCCGTTTTAATTTTATTTTAAAGTCTATCATGTCAGATATGAGAATAGCTGTCCCTGCTCTTTTTTGTGTGCCATTGGCTTGTATGATAGTTTTCCATCCTTTCATTTTGAGTCTGTGTTTGTCTTGTTGAGTTAGGTGTGTTTCCTGTGGAATATTTCCAGCATATTTTTGGGTTGTATTTTCTGATCCATCTTCCTACTCTGTGTCTTTTAATATGTGAATTCAGGCCATTGACACTTATTGATATCAAAAATTTGAAGATATTTTAACACCATTCTTGTAGAGTTTTTAGAGTGTTCTAATAGATGACCTATTTATGGTGGTCTGACTGTTTATAGGAGACCTTTCAGAACTTCTTTCAGGGAAGGCTAGGTGATAGTTGATTCTTTCAACTGTTGCTTGTCTGAGAAGGATTTTATGCCTCTATATAGTCTGAATGACAGTCTAGAAAGATACAGTATTCTTGGTTGAAAGCCTTTCTCATTGAGTACTCGATAGATATCTTGCCATTCTCTTCCAGCCTGTAATGTTTGTGTGGATAAGTCTGCTGCTAATCTTATGGGTTTTCCTCTGTAGGTGACTCTTTGTTTTTCTCTTGCAGCCTTCAGGATCCTCTCTTTATCCTTATTCCTTTCCATTCTAAATAGAAAGTGTCTTGTGTCTTTAAGTCTGTGTTAATTCTGTTTGGGACCCTCTAGGCTTCTTGAACCTTTATGTCTTTGATGTTGTCTAAACTAGAGTTCTCAACTATTATGTCTTGAAGAATGCTTTGTTTTCTTCCCCTCCCTCTCTTTCTTCCTTTGGCAAGTCAATAGTGTGTATATTTTTTCTTTTGAAGTCATCCCATAGGTCTCTGTTGTTGTTTTCTGTATCTTTTAATCTCTTTTTGAGATATTGTACTTCTTTTTCAGTTGTCTCTAATTCATTCTTGATCTTTCTAATTCAGTCTTCAGCCTTATTGATTCTATTATCTCTCTTCCCTAGTGTTTTCTGGAGTACATCTATTTTGTTACCCTGTTCTGATACTATTTTAGCTTGTTCAGCTAGTTGTGTTCTTAGCTCAGCTATTTCAGCTTTCAGCTCTCTAATAACCTTGAGATAATTAGTGTTTTCTTCCAGAGTCTCATTTGTTGTTTCTGCATTTCTGATGACAATTCCTTCAAACTCTTTACTCACTCCTGTTACTATTTCCTTAACTAGTGTTTGGATGTTGACCTCATTATTTTGTGCTTCACCCTTTGGTGGAATTTTATCTGGACTCTTGTCCTGGGTCATTCCTCCAATATTTCTTCTTGTTGGTTTAACCATTTTATATAGTATGCTATGAAGTCCCTCTCTCAGTACTTTACAAATTACTGATCACTCTGGCCTGGATTGACTTGTGTGGAAGTAAGGTAATTAAATAGTTCACAGCTGTGCAAATTGACAGTTGCTTCAAAATTATTTTAATCCCTGAGTTGGAGTACAGTGGCTTAAAAGCCTCTTTTGTTCTTTTACTTCCCTGTAGGCTATGGAAGGCTGAGGGCTTTTAAACTGTAAGTAGGCTTCTTAGCTTAATCACTGACTCCTGACCTAAAGATAAAGCAGGGTGGGGCAGAGATAACCCAGTGGTTATACAAAGAGATTCTCATAGCCCCACCACTAGGCCACCTAGGTATAGATCTTCTCCTGAGTTTCCTGGTTAGTTCTCTGTCCCCTGGTGTCAGCACAGGGCCTCCCCGCCTCTGCTCGAGATTCTGAGGGCAGTAGCAATGGAAACTCCCAGCTGCATTTGGCGAGTTTTAGGTCCTCTCTTCCCTTATGCAGTTTTTTGTTGGTGAAACAGACTGGAGGTGGTATCTCAACTGTTAAACTTCCAGACTGTTACCAGGCACTTAGTCTCTCCTTAGGCTCCTCTCTGTCCATGAGCAACACATACTTACACTCACCGGTGATTTGGTGGGTTTCTGTAGTCGTTCTAGTCCTGTCTTGTTGCAGTACCAGGTGGTCTCCTTTGGTATTCCTAGCTGACCCGGAGAGGAGAGGAGAGAAACACAGCAGCTGCTGCTCCATAGCCTTGCATCTGGAAGTCTATTTGCCCATATTTTAAAGGTCCCCTCTTCTCTTCCTTTCCAAGTTACACATACTACTATTACTATTTCCAAATGTCCCTCCCTTTTTTTTCTCTTCACTCTCCAGATACTGATGGAGTTGAAGTTCAGAGTCCTCTGGTCATCTTCCCCATATCACTTCTCTCCCACTGGGAGTGTGGAACAAAATTATTTTTGGGGTGCAGAAGGTGGAATTCTGGCTTCTGTAATTGCTTCTCTGCTGGATATGGGTGTTGTCAGATCAATTAATCCCCCCAGCTTTGAACAAAATTTTCTTATAAATGTCAACAAAAAGTCAAGCAGGACTAGAGAGTGTGGGCTCTAGATTCCATTGGGTGTGAGCTCCAGCTCTGCTGTCACCTGCATGGGTCGGGGGGAGGCTGGGCCTATTGTCTTTGTGATCCAATCTGTGAAGTGGGGAGAACAGAGCTGCTATGGAGGCAGCCATGAGGAGGAAATAAGAACTGCACACAGAGAGTGTAAAATCAGCCTAGCACCACAGAGAGGCTCAGTCTGAGGTGGCTGTTCTCCATCGCCCATGTTAGGACCACATTTGCTGAATGGCAACCAAGAGGATAGCTATCTGGTGGGGAAAACCATCTGCTTCTCCCCCCCAACCCCAGACAAGCTTGGATGGCCTAGCTGCTTGCACTTGTGTTTGTTTGTGTTTCTAGATTTTCTTCCAATTTGGGATCAATTGATTCTTGTCAGAAACAGATGCTGTGACCATTTCCTCCTGCATGTTTATTTATAAAAAAAAATCAATGTACATGTTCAATAGAATCAAATATGTTTGCTCTTAGGGAGTCTCAGTGTTCTGCCAGAGCAGTACTCTACCCCCTGGACATGCTCATGCTCCTCTGGTGGTGACAGCAGGTTGATCTGGAGCCCCAAGGATCGCCGTACAGTAGGGAGAACCACCAGCCCCTGCAGAACCACTGCCGCCTGGGAGAGAGCTGGGACCCCAATTCTGGTCCCACACAGGGGAAAGGCTACCCATTCCAGCTTTACTCTGCCATGACTCCAGGTTTCTCTGAGACTCAGAGAGGGGCAACTCAGCCAGGTGGGGCAGTGGACACCTGTGAATCTGCTGCGCCTATCCAGCCTTTGGCTGGAGGCTCCCCACTCTGCTGATGCTCTCAAACACTGGACTTATAAAGAGGTGCATAGCTGGGGAAGAGTGCCTGGGGAGAGAAAGCAGCGGAGTCTATAGAAAACAAGGGGCCAGGGTAGGGAAGGGTGCCTGCATCATCATGAGTGTGAGTGACCCAGGTGTGAGTCCTGGCCCCACAGGAGAGGTGCTATGGCATGGGAGGAAGTTTTGGGCTATGGTGTTTCTCTCTAGCTTTGTTGGGCTGGATGAGAATGTTGGGGCTATGTTTAAGCTTGATAGATCTTAGGGAGAACTCCCCCCATCCTTGGATGGAGGTCTGAGAAGATACCCTCTTGTTAGTCTCTCTCAACTGAGGTGAGCAAAGAGGAGAAACTGTCTCCAAGACTTAGTTCTTTCCTTCTTGACTCTCAAGCCCACAGAAACCCCAATACTTCTGCCCATTAACTGCAGGCCACATGGCCGCCTACTTTAAGATTCACTTACTCAAAGTTCACCTTACCTTCTGATCACAGAGGAGAACACACCTTATCACACACTCCATCATACACCTCAGACCCCAGACAAGAGAAATTCCAAACTATATGGCCTTTTGATATCCATCTTCTCTCTATCTCACCCTACTTGTTTAACCCCTATGCTTCTCTCAAATACCTTTGGATAATTAAGTTGCTTGCGTCATGGAGAATAACTGTCTTGTATCTCATCAATTCCCGTCATACCAGCCCCCTACCATAGGGGCAAGCTGACCTTTAAGAAACCTATAATTTCTGATATATTTCAATAATTCCCTTTGTTTGGTTTTCTATTTAACTCATGTCCACCTGATAATAAATGAGATCTGAGCACGTGGCAGTCTCCCAGGTATCTTTACTTCGTGTCATCCCTTATGCGAGCGAGAAAGAACCGGTCCGTTACCTTTCTCCTGGAGACCACCCTGCCAGAGACCCTGACATGAGAAATGTCCCATCGACCTGCCAATACCTAAATACCTATGTTCAGTAGGGAAGCAATTACAGAAGCCAGTCCTTTCATCTTCTGTACCACATAATGATCCTGGGTCCATACTCCCAGAGGGATAAAGAACAGGAAAGGTATCAAGGGGTGGGATGGGATACAGAGTTCTGGTGGTGGGAATTATGTGGAATTGTATCCCTGTTATCCTATGGTCTTGTCAACATTTCCATATTATAAATAAAAATAAAATAAAATAAAAAAGAAAACTGTGAGTAGTGAAACCATATGTAGGCAAGGTCCTGGCTCCAAAATAAATAAATGCATAAATAAAACCTCAGGCCTGAGGCTCCAGGTTCAGTACCTGACCCTCAATGCAGCACATGCCAGAGCTGAGCTATGTTTTTTTCTCTCATTAAAGAAATAAATCTTACTCTATGCCCTTTGGGATAAAACAGAGATGATTCTGCTTAGTGAAATAAGTAAAGAGATGAAAGACAACTATTGGATGGTTTCACTCATATGTGGGGTCTAGAGATCTGATACACATGAACTTGAAAAACCAAAACCAAAGCCAAAAGCAAACAAAAAAACTTAGAAGCAAACAAACTATTTCCAAGGCTTTGTGAGAATTATGGCGTTATCTTTAGGAGGTGGGAAGGTAGAGGGTAGGGACACAGAACTTTGGTTGGAGAGTGCAGTTTGGAATTATACCCTGTAATTTTATAATCTCACAACTCACTATTAATCACAAAATAAAAAAATAAGCCCCCCCCGAAATCTTAAAAAAAAAAAAAAGAAGCAAGAAAATGAATCCTATCACCTCCCTCCTGGAGAGGCTGGCCAGCCCTTTGTCCCTGGCCACCCCTCACTGTGAGGGGCCCTAGGGCCTAGCACACACAGTCTGCTCCCTGACTGCTCTCCTCCCCTTCTCAGGAGTCTCCAGTAGCCAATGATCAGTGTTGGGGAGTCTGGGGAAGGGCCCTGCAGGGCTGCCAGCTTACTGTGCTGAGCCCAGCTGCCCCACTGCTGGAAAGCCTTGAAGACTTTCTCCCTTCATTTGCTGCCCGAGCTTGTGAGTTGCTCAGCTACCTCTGCCAGGAAGCCTTCTCCTACTGCACACAGTGGTCCCTCCCTCCCTCCTTCTCTCCCTGCCTGTCTAATGCTGCCCCATTAGGGATGCTGCTGTATAGTAGGTCAGAGACAAGAATCTAGGAGCAAACAGGATACCTGGAGATGATTCTTGAAGCATAGAGGGATGAGACTTGGAAGGGGGACAAGCTAATACAGTCTGGGAGGTCACCATGGTCCCATGAGGGATCTGAGACCATGTCCAGCTTGCTCAGACTGCTCCACTGAGGTGAGGAAGTAGGTGCCCTCCTCCAACTTCTACTCTCATGGGTCGAGCATTATTCCCAGGGGCATTATTATACATGCCCCCTGCCACCTCCAGTCCAGACAGTACCCTCAGGCTGGACATGCAGCTACTGGGGTCTGAACACTCTGGCCATTGTTACAGAGATTTGTTCACTGAGGCTGCATGGGGGTTGGCTGGGCATTTGGATGGGGTTCAGTCACCCCCTCTGTGTCCCTACCCAGAACTGCCCATTCTGAGCAGGCCGGTGGCACTCAAGTGAGTGTGCCACCATCAGCCCCTCTGTCTCTCTTTTTCTATCTGAAAAAGCCAGCTGGTGAAGATCTGGTAACTGTTGGTATGCTTCTAATTCTGCTTATAAGACCTTCTGTTTTGATCATCATGTTAGGTTCACTTGTATTGCTTAACACTGTGGTCTAATCATTGTTTTAATTGTTTTAATCCCCACTGGTTTGAGCTCTTTTTCCACTCCGCCCCTTCTCCTAGTCACACCCTGTTTTCCACCATTTAATCCCCATTGGTTTGCACTCTCTTTTCGCTCCACCCTCTCTTCATCACATCCTGTTTTACACCCTACCACTTCCTTCCTGGAGAGTATAAATGCAGATGAATAAAGCCAGCATGGCATTGCATTGCATTGCATCCCAGCTCAGCCGTGAGTCCCTGGTTGTCTCTCTCCCGCCCGCGAAGCTAGCCCGGCATCTGGCACCTGAATAGGGACTGTCAGTAACAACAAAACAAGAAGAGAGCCATCACAGGCTGCTATATTAATCCAATACCAGCACCCACTGTGGCAACCACTGATGCCCTGTCCCCTATTCTTTACAACTGCCCCTTTCTCTGACTTACCCTCCTTGCTATGTCAAGCTGCACTGCTAGACCAACAGAACAGCCCCTTGCCTGCTTATGGGGGGGTGCAGCCACAGCCACCTGTGCACACCTGGCCCACACCTGTGTGTAGAAAATACTCACCCAGCATCTGGACAAATGTGGAATCCCCCTGGAGAGGGGTGGCAGGTGGCCTCCCTCCCAGCACCACAGGCAGATCAGCCCCACAACAACTACTTCGGCACCTACCCTCCCTCCAGCAATACTCACAGAGTGTGTGAGCGAGCACTGAACAGGGGTTGGGAGACTGAGCAGCTATGCCCATGACTGGCTGTGAGGCATTTTCCTGCCTCTACTCCCCCCTTGCTATGGGAACAACCAGAGGGGACTTTACAGAATCCAAGTGTCCCAAGGGTACATTGACTTGGTGGCCTGAGTGACCAGAGCCTGGCCTTTGTCCCCACCACTGGTGCCTGCTGTCTGACACAGGTGACCACTGTAAAACTGTGTAGGAGTCTCCTGGGTCAATAGAATCTTCCCTCTTTCCTTCCCTGCCCTGCATCATAGACATTTCTGCTCAGGCAGAGAAGCTGGCTCCCCAACGCTCACTGCTGACCTCACTGCTGATTGTACCTGAGTCTTGCTCCAGCCCCGCCTGCTGGCCAGGGTGCCCTCCACACACATAACAGTGCCTTCCTGGCCAACCCCAGGCCTGGCCTTGGCTTCCTGCCAGCACATGTGTGTGGGACTCCTCTGCTCACAGGCCAGGCCTGCTTTGGCAGATAAAATATTGATCAGCCTGCTGAGGAGCTCAGAGTGCGATCCTATTTTCATGTCAGAACTCGGTAATGAACTACATTTATCAAGCCCGTTCTCCAGGAGAAAGGTCAGCTGCAGATCTGGCTAAGTTGTTATGACACCTCATTAATCTAGCTCCCTCCATAATTGTCCCTCTTTGGGGATTCTAACGCTTTCCTGTCCTGGCCGAGCTCCCTCCACACCGAGGAGGATGATTATAGCAGGAGCGCCAGCACATCCACATTTAATTTTTTGAGCAGAGAGATACCAGACAGGTAGCAGCCTCTGGAATTAAATGTCCATCAAAGGAACACTTTCTTTTGCAAAACAAAGGGAAGCAAGGAGACACTTTGATATTCCATCAGCTATTGAGCACCCCCTGGCCAGACCTGACTCAAAGAAACCACTGTCACTTTTTGGAACTTCACAGGGCCAGGGGCAGGTGGGAGAGGCCACTTGCTCTTAGCTGGGGACTCTCAGGATCAAGCAGAGTGAGGCAGGCCTGGAAACACAAGGGCCTGGGTGTGGGGGGTGGGGCTGAAGGAGGGGCCTAGGGCTAGGGGCAGCCAGGGACAGGAGGATATGGAGAGGACCCTCTAGCCTTTCCTCTCCCCTTTGCCCCCAGCCATCCATGGAGCCCCCCTCCAGCATGCCACCCCCAGGTACAGAGCCCCACTCAGCTCTGGCAGCTGCTAGCATTGGGGACCAATCCTTGGACCTCTTGCAGGGAAGTCCTGTGTGCTACCATTGAGCCATCTCCCTATCCTTCTCCCTGCTTTTTCTTCTTATCTTCGTTCTTGTATAGAAGCAGGATTTTGTGTACGTGTGATTTCACTACTCCTAGATAAACTTTTTCCTTCAAAGAGACAGTAAAAGAGAAGCAGAGACACCAAAGTACTAGTTTTCCCCAGTGCCATCACACCTCCCAAATGGTGCTGGGGCTTGAACTGAGCTGAATGTATGATAGGGTTCTTATGATCTGGTGAGCTATTCCAGTTCTTTATAGTTTCACCTTCCTAGACTTCCTCTCTTTCTGACTTCTCTCTCACCACTGTTAGACCAATATCCTTGAGGTGGGCATTCTGCTGAGGGTGGGTGCAGTCCTGGCTACCTGTGCACACCTGGCCCACATATGTATGCCAAAGGTGTTCATTCAGCATCTGGACAGCTATGGAATGCCCCGTAGAGAGGGGTAGTAGGTAGGCTTAAGGAATGACTGCAGCCATGACTGGGGAGGGAAATCCCACAGTGACTGAGGCCTGGACCTCTGCATAGAGCTGGGTGCCCTGCTGTCTGTCACCTGCTCCTAGACAGGGAACTGTGTGCAAGATGTGGGTTTGTGGGTGCAGTAGGGTAACCCCACAGCATGACCCCTGTAGCCATACTCACTGAAGCCCAAGCACCCTGGACTTACCAGGGAAAGTAGGCCCTGCCTTACCCCATAAGGGCTCCCCTAAAATTGCAACAGTGACCCTACACAGTGAGTCTGGCATGGTCAGGCTGGCATCAAGGGGGAAAAAGGGGATCCCAGAGCAGAATGGCTCCTGTGAACACCCCTGGAGGGCACACATGGCTCTGGGAATGGCTCCTATCCATACCAGCTCAGACTCGTGAGGGTACAGCTGACCTGCTCCTCTGTGGGTGCTCTATACACAGTCTAGACAGTGGGGTGTGGGTGGAGGCAAGCCCAGGGCCACAGTGAAGCCACCTGAGGACCCTTAGGGCCCTGGAGCTGCCTTCACTAGGCAGCCCTGCACCTCAGGGGTCTCCTTCAACACAGATGCCCCTAGATAGGGGGCCAGAGGACACAGACCACCCAGCACCATGGAAAGCTCCTCTGCCCTCAGAAGGAGCAGTCTCTCAGGGAACAGTGCCTTCAGAATGCTGGGCATGGGGAAGGGAGTGCTGGGGTGCAAGCTGGTGGGGACCCTTTGAGAGTGTGTTGGGTGTGGTGGCTCCCTCCTCCCCAACCATACCCAGGCTAGCCCTTGAGGAACCATCCAGCAGCAGCAGCCTGCTCTCAGTCACACTCACAGGACTCTGGTTTTTCCTCAGCCCAGTGCCCCCAGCTCAGTCTCACAGTGAGACCCCTCATAGGAAGACTATCACAAGGGCTAGAGGAGAGGCTGGAGGTTTCCACCAGCTCTTGGCTGCTAGGTCTGCTCAAGGGGAGGCTCCCCAAACCTACAAGTGCAAGCAGTTCTGCCCCCACCACCCCACCATCCCACCACCCCACCACTCCACCACCCCAGCCATCCTGGGAAGCAACCCCAAGGCTGCCACTACTGCTGAAGATGTGAGCTTTCCCAGCATAGCAAAAATGCCACTTAATCGTCTGGCAACAACATCACAGCTGAGAATGACTGTGTCACCCGGGCCTCAGTTGCCGTGTGCCATCTGAGGTCTATTTTGAAACCGCTTATCTGTGCAAAGAGCAAGAAGCATTTTACTCCCAGATCTAATTTATGAGCCACCGTAACTTTACTGGAGTTTAGCTCAAGAGGAACAGATGTTAAAAGTGATGTAAATTCATGAACATTAACAATCTTTCAGCTGCCATTTCTGTGAAAATTCAATTAACAACAAATGCCAGAGACAGTAGGTTTATCTTTAGGATACATTTGTGATAACACAATACAGTTTGACTGAGGGTGTGGGAAATTTGTTGAAAATATGAAAATTGTAGGTGATTAGAACGTGTACCTAATAAGATCCTTCCACATGCCCTGAGCACACACGGGTAGGTGAGCTCAAAGTCATGCCACCTGATGACCTCCTGCTCTTCTGGTCATGGGGTCTATGTCCTCTCAGTCAGTACTGACCACATGTAAGCACCCTAGGGAAGTGTGGCCACGGCTGCCCCCTCCCTGCCAGAAAGTCATCCTGCAGGGTGGGGGGGGGGTGGCACACAGTGTTGAGCACACAAGTTACCAAGTGGAAGGACCAGGATTCAACTCCCCCTGGTCCTCACTTGCAGGAGGGAAGCTTCATGAGCAGTGAAAGCAGGTCTGTGGTGCTTCTCTCTCTCTTCCTTTCTATCTCCTCATCCCCTCTTAATTTATTTCAGTCCTATCAAGTCAAAAGAAAAAAAAAGGAAAAAGATGACATTGGGAGCAATGGGTTCCTGGTATAGGCACTGAGCCCCAAAGATGACTCTGGTAAAGAAAAGCAAAGAAACAAAAAAGAAAGAAAGAAAGAAAGGAAAGAGGGAAGGAAGGAAAGAAGGAAGGAAGGAAGGAAGGAAGGAAGGAAGGAAGGAAGGAAGGAAGGAAGGAAGGAAAAGAAAGCAAGCCAGCTAGCTTGTGGGCTGTGCTCCAGGGGCTTCCTTCTAGAAGGGCCCTTTCTTCTAGTTGGTTTGTTCAACTAAGTCCCAGCTCCAAGGAGCTGCCTCTGTCTACCATGAAGGATACTTTTGTCCACTCTGACCCATAAAACCTTCCAAAGCTTCCTTTCCCAGATGTTTCCCCCAAAGACTGAGCTTTATGCCTTTGCAGCCCCTGCTGAAACGTCTCCATTTGGCCATGGGGGTACAGGGGACTCTGTCACAGGGCCTGCCTCCCGGCCCCCTGTGTCTCTCAGATCCACCCGGCCCTCCTCACCCACTAGTCCTAATCCCAGAGCCAGTGATGGCCCACTGCACTCAGGAGTAGCCCCTTGTGCCTCCAGCTATGTTTAGCAATGGCCTCTGCTCTCTTCCCTGAAGTATCACATTGATCAGCTCAGCTTTTGACCACTCTGGGCAGAAGAAGTTACAGGGCACACTAACAGAGTTTTTTGACAAGAGCATTGCTCAGCTCTGGCATATGGTGTTGTTGCGGGTCAAATGTGGGACCTTTCACAGGCAAGCCCTGTGTGCCTCCCCTGTGCTATCTCCCTGGCCACAGGATTTATACATAAAAAACTCCATATGACCTTGAGCCCTGCTTGGGCTTGATACTCAAGATCACGTGCTTCCTACCTAGCAGCTACAGGTGGCAGAGCCACACTGACACTGCTGGGGGTAGAGGTCCACCTCCACTGGCATCTGTGTTTGCCCATGAACTCTCACTTTGCCTGAGCAGCAGGGTATTTACATCAACAAGCTGGTAGGACCTGTGTGAGATAAACACTGCGTTTGCTCACGTATGCCTCGTTCCGTGGCTGTTGCCATACAATCTGCAGTCTGACATTTACAATCCTCTTTTCTATTCCTATTAGGGGAAGCAAAATGGGCTGGAATCCTGGGAGAGGGATCCGCATACACTTTTGATGGTTGACTGCCACATCCATCAGGAGGCCGAGGGTGAGAGCAAGATTTGGAAACTTGAATAAATGCTAAAGCCCTCCTGGCATTAAGGACTTGATTTCTCACTCTCGAGCTGGTGGGGAAGTCACACACCACTGGGTTTTCTGATAAGTCACAGATTCTCTCCAGAAGGTGGGTACCAACTCCTTGTAAACTGGGGCTCTGCCCCCACCCATACCAACACCATTCCTCATGCATCCCGGGGAGAATTAGTTGGGGGGGCAATATGAGAATGTGGGTGATTCCTAAACTTCACAATCCCTTGATGCTGTTCCTGAGACTTTCTGAACCACCTAGGTCCCTTCCACTCCCTGCCCCCAACACCTAGCTCTAGAGAAGGATCCTGTGATTGAAATGGTCATTAATCACTTAGCTCCTTGGGTGTTATTGATGCCAAGAAATAGCATCCTATCTAGCAACTGTGGTCTCTGAGCAGCCACTGAGGGGGAGGAATGAGAATCTCACTCAAAGACACAGCAGGACCTGGGTTTGTTATGACTTGCTGAGTGGCTGGGGCAAAGGCTCTTGGCTCTGGAGTTCAGGTAACATGAGCGCTTTGCTCCTGTGGGGACTCATGACAGGTTCATAGACATTGGCCCCTGGTCTTAAGGATCGTGCTGCTCCAGGATGAAGTTGGGAATTTTGTGTGTGTGGGTGTGGGGGTGTTCTGGTTCTCATATTGATAGGGGACCCTAGTGACACTTCCTGGGTAGGGCCAGAGGCCCCAGGGATCTTGCTATGTGTAGTGTAATCCAGCACAACCAGTTTTTGCTAGGCTGTCATCTCACACAAGTCTCCATACAAGTCCAGTGCATAGTCACTGAAGCAGAGGGTGAGCCAAACATTCTCAGAGGCTAGAGTGATTTTAACATAGGGTTTGGGCAGAAGCACAGGGCCTTGCACATTCACAATACTGCTGATTGACCTCCTACCTCAATATTCCACTCTATTTTCTTGAAAGACAGAAAGAAAACAGCAGGAGAGTCAGAGAGGAGAAATGCTACAGCAATGCTCCATCACTGGAGTTCTCTTGGTACCACCCACGATGACCCCATGTGGTGCCAGTTCTCTAACCCAGGGCCCCACTTTGGAAAGGCATATCCCCTACTGGATGAGCTCTCTCCTTGCCCCTCAGAGTCTGAAACTTAGCATGGTGTTACAGACAATGCTGCTTCTTTTTCTTTCCCTCCTAGGTCTGGCAAGAATTTTCTTTCTTTTTTTATTTTTAGCATAATTTGGAATTTTTAAAAATTTCTTTATTGGGGGATTAATGGTTTACAGTCGACAGTAAAATATAATAGTTTGTACATGAATAACATTTATACAAAACAACACAACCACCACTAGGTCCTCATCTGCCATCATGTTCCAGAACCTGAACCTTCTGCCTGACTCCAAAATCTTTTACTTTGGTGCAGTACACCAACTCCAGTCCAAGTTCTTAGTGTTTTCCCTTCTGATCTTGTTTTTCAACTTCTGTCTATGAGTGAGATCATCCCATATTCATCCTTTTGTTTCTGACTTATTTCACTTAACATATTTCTTCAAGCTCCATCCAAGATAGGGTAAAGAAGGTGAATTCACCATTTTTAGTAGCTGAGTAGTATTCCATTGTGTATATATATCAGAACTTACTCAGCCACTCAACTATTGTTGGACACCTGAGTTGCTTCCATGTTTTGGCTATTACAAATTTTGCTGCTATGAACATAGATATACACAAATCTTTTTGGATAGGTATGTTTGGTTTCTTAGTATATATCCTCAGGAGAAGAACTGGCAAGAATTTTCCAAGGATGCACTTAGATTTTAAATGGAAAATTCTGTTCACCACTTGATTAAGACTTGTGCACCATTATAGAGAATCACACCTTCATAAATAGCACCCCACGAGCACCTGTCATAGACACCATAGCAGAGCTGACACCTGCCCACTTATATGAACTGCAGACATCATGTGGACCATGTGATAGATGCACATTGCATTTCTTGTATTCCTTCTGCACATGCCAATTCTTTATAGCATACATCCATTTTAAAGACAGTAAAGGGGCTTTAGAAAACCTGTTCTCTGAGTAGGTGGCTTCAGACCTGACTGGGTTGAAGACAAGTGGTTGAGATGAACAACTAGAATTTTTGACCTCACTCCTCTTCCTTTTCCAGTTTTCTATAGGACACATACATAAAATTTACCAACCTATTTCAAATGAAGAAAACATGAACAATCTAACACTGGTTTACAAAATTGTAACATCTCATACATATGGTTTCACTCTTATATACGTGTGCCTATAACTCACAGCATCCATCACCACAGTTCCTGTGCCCCACAACCTCCAATAGCCACCAGAGTTTTTACAAAATCTAAGAGACAGCTTGGTTACTATTTATTTTTTGCAAGGATGTTTTTATTAACTCAGGCATGTACACATGGGCAGTCCCGTGGTATTAATTATATTCATAACATTGTGCAGCCATTGTCCCCACCCATTGCCATGATTCTTTTTATTCTGTAAAATTGAATCTCTGTATCCCTTAAACAATAACTCCCCATTTATTTCGACCCCACCACAATCCAGGCAGCCACCATACGGTTCCACTCTCTGTGAATATGACTATTCTATATAACTCATCTAAATGGAATTATAGTGGTTGTCTTTTTTGTCACTAACTTACTTCTTTTAGCATAATGCCATCAAGATTCACATTATAGCCACATCATAGCCACATTAGAACATGTGTCAGAATTTACTTCCTTTTTTTTGAGGTATCCAAGCCCTATGCATGTATGCTGACACTACTTCAAAGCTAAGATGTTCATTCTTTTACTTTAGGTAAATAGACAGGGAGGTAGCATGAAAGGGAGAAATTACAGCTCTGCTCCTCCATCTCTTGAGCTTCCTTTGGTGCCAGGGTGCTCCCATGTGGTGTATGCTAGGGTATGGACTCCACTGGGTGAGGTATCTCCCAGGCCTGTGTTTTCTTCCTTTTTTAAAGGCCAAATAATATTCCATTACAAGTAAGGACCACCTTTTATGTTATTTTTTATTATACTGATAATAAAATATTGATTATATTATATTTTTATTATATTTATTATTTTTTATTATATTGATTTACAAAATTACACCTCAACAGGGGTATAATTCCACACCCTTCCCACCACCAGAGTTCTGAATCCCATGTCCCTCCATTGTAAACTTTTACTGTTCTCCCAAGTTTCCAGATATGGATTAACTGTCATTTCTATAACTATCTGTCTACATTTGTACATATTTGCCCCCTTTTTTGTCCAGGTCCAATCCCCTCTTCCCCTCTAAGCAACCTATAACCATATTACTACATCCAAATATCTCCCCTTTTTGAAGGACCACCTTTTGCTCCTCTCTTCTTCAGTTGAAGGGCACCTAGGTTGCTTCCATACTTGTCTTCTTGTGAAAGATACTGTTATGAACATGGATGTACAAGTATCTCTTTGAGACCTGGCTTTCACATTTCAGAAGTGGGATTGCTAGATCATACAGTAGGTCTCTTTTTAATATTCTGAGGACATGCCTCACTGTTCTCCACAGTGGCTGTACATTTCACAGTGCTATACTCATCCACAGCCTGGCCAACACTTATTAGTTCATATCTACTGCTAACAGTCATTATAATGGAGATGAGGCAGTGATCTTACTCCTTTACACTCCTAGGTCTTGAGGCATTTGAGGGACCATGGGAAGAGCACAGGAGTTCACTTGAGTGTGTGCAGTTCTGTGGTGGTTCATGTATACTTGTGTACTCGTACACGAACCCAGTCTGCAGAGGCCAAGTTAGGGGAGCTGGCAGGCACAGAGCCATACCACAGGCATGCTCCCACTCACCTAGGAAGGGGCGATCAGCAAACTTTGGGAAGAGTTTCAACCCCCCTGCCCTCCCTTTTCCCCCACTCACAGAAGGAGGAAAGAGGCCCATTGTGGATGTCATCAGGGCACAGTGCAGGACCCATCTCCCTTCTCCTCCCTCTAATCTCTTCCCTCTTCTCTGCCAGGATGGCCCCTGGACAGGGCATGAGCTGGCAGCTGGCTGCTGCACAGCCTGGCCAAGGGAGGCTTCTGAGACCTGGCTGCTGTCTCTGGGTGTGTGTGTGTGCTCAGGCACAGTAATGTCCAGAGCCCAAGAGCTGCTGGCTTTGCAGGCAACAGGCTGAGCTGTTCTTGCTCAGGGCACATGGCATGTGGACTGCCAATCAATGTCATTGAAGCAGGGCCTCCAGAAGAGAGTCCCCCAAATGTTAGCATGCCCCACTTTTCCACCTGCAGCAGCTCTGCTCCACTTGGGAGCCGGGCAGGGGGTGGCAGGCAGTACTTAGGCTAGAAGGAAAGTCAATAGAGGAAGCCCACCTCTGCAAGGCTTCTGAGCACTGGGACCCTGTGAGTGGGGATTTGTGCCTTTTCACAGTCTTGGCATTTTAGAGGGGGCTTACTGGAATATAGGACTTTAAACGTGCGGTGACTCAAAAATATTCAGGTTTGGAGCTGTATCTTCACCTCTCTGACATGTGCAAATTGACAGCAAATCCCAGATCAAAACAAAACAAACCAAACAAGCCTTCCCAGCAGCAGCCTTTGGAGGATGGGGCTGGGGTTCTGGTGTATTTCTAGTATCTGTACCACCAAGAGGAGAAAGAGGCTTCCCTCCTGCATCTTCACCTCTATTCCAGGGATTCTCCACACTGAAAACTGAGCAGACACACTGCAGTCTGCAGAGGATGCGACAGACACTGTGGGGACAGTGGCCAAGGGATGGGCATGCTGGGGCAGATGGGTGAGGACCAGGCCTTGTTCTGTGTCCAGAACCCAGGTCCACTGTGAAAGTGGCTGGTGTGCACGGGGAGGGTAGGCGCCAGGGGAATGGATGACAGAAAGCAGCACCTCCTCAGCATATTAAGTCATTCCAGATGCAGCACTGCCAGTTCCCACCTGTCCTGTTTGCTTGCCAAACATGGGAGGCAGCAGCCTGTGGGATTTTGAGGACAGTTGGACTCATCAGTCCCACACAATGGGGAATCTCTGGACTCTCCCATGCTGCCCTGATTCTAGTTCTTTGAGCCCAAGCATGGTCTCTCAATACCTCATCTGGCATGAGAAGAGATCCAGATGTTTTCAGAGGGTTCAGGTCCTACAGGGATGGCAGTGATGGGGACCCTTCAGGATTCTTTCCAGGAGCACATCTGAGGGTGAGCAGGTGTTCACCCCTGAGATGGGGTGGTGCCCTGTGTGTTCCTGTGAGGAAGTGTTGTTAAAATTCGGTGGCTCCAGCTGGCCGGGCTAGCTTCACGGGCGGGTAACAGAGACACGGAGACAACGGCTGGGCAGGGAAGCTGTATTTCTTTATTCAGGAACAACGATTCATAAACTAAGACAAACTAATCACCAAACAGAACTCTGCTGTCTCTTTGCGGCGGCGCAAGCACTCTCTCCAACTCTCCAACTCTGGAACTCTCGAACTCTGGCGGGGTTCCTTCGGGGTGGGGCCAAGCAGGCCCAGGAAACTAACTGGACTGATCCAATTCTCTTGGCGGGGGAGAACTACCCAATGTAAAGCATACAACAAGGAAGGGTAGCTTCCACATGCTATAGCCTGGGAGAATGAGCCTGTCTTCCTTTACACTGGATTTTGTTGTTGTTGTGTGTGTGGGAAGTGAATAAAAATGCCATAAAACACTTTCTGTAAAGGAGCATAAATCTGAGAAATTTACAGATAAGGAAAAAAAAAGTCACTCAATGTTAATGGATGCTAAGACAAAAGGAAGCAATCTATGAAACAAGCCATTGAGTCTCTCACCTTGATGTTTGTTTCTTCCACCAAAGGTGATGTTTGATGGGAAGATTGTCCTCCTAAGAGCATTAAGAGCAATGGGGGTGGGACACTCAGCAATGGGGGTGGGACACTCAGCACAGGGACATGTGCACAGAGGACACTGAATAAAGAGTCCTCATCTGCACATACACACACACACACACACACACACACACACACACACACACACACACACCAGAATAAGCGTTATGGCTTTGGGTGCCCAGTCAGTGACCCTGGCCTTGTCCCTCCACCCTATCTACTTCTTAAAGACACCTGTGCAGACATTCTAGCACAACCACAGACCACAGACCCAGACACAGGGGGCAAAGGCATATCTATTTCAGGGTAATTCTCTTTTTTAAAAAATAATTATTGATTTAAAAAATTTTAATTATTGAGGAGTTGGGTGGTAGTGCAGTTAAGCACATGTGGCACAAAGTGCAAGGATCGGCGTAAGGATCCTGGTTAGAGCCCCCTGCTCCCCACCTGCAGGGGAGTCGCTTCACAAGTGGTGAAGCAGGTCTGTAGGTGTCTATCTTTTTCTCCCCCTCTGTCTTCCCCTCCTCTCTCCATTTCTCTCTAATAATGACGGCACCAATAACAACAACAATAATAATTAAAAAACCAACAAGGGCAGTAAAAGGGAAAATAAATATTAAAAAATTAGTTAATGTTGGATAGAGACAGAGAAATTGAGAGGGGAGAGGGTGACACAGAGAGAAAGAGACACAGACACCCACAGTACTACTTCACCACTCGTGAAGCTTTCTCCCTCCCGGTAAAGAGCAGGGACTTGAACCGGGTCCTTGCACACTATAGTGTATGCACTTAAACAGGTGCACCACCACCTGTCCCCTCACAGGATAACTCTCTCTCCCATTGCATCTCTCAGGAACCTAAAGCTGAGAACCAGTAAGAGGCCAACCTTGGGCTCAGGCAATGATGACACCAGGCCTTTCATTCTGTGCTCTGTATTTGGGGGCCTTTCCTGCACCTGCTCCACTTCCCTATTTTAACCTCTAATTCTTGCAAAGAACCCTCACAAGATGTAATAAAATTGTAGGGAGGACCAGGGACCCTGATGGGGATCAGACAGGCTTTTTTATAGTAGGAGGAGGGGTTGAAACTCTGTTCAGCAAATATTATCACAAGCACACTGGCAGGTCCTGTTTTTCTCTGCCTGACAACAGCCTTGGCTCAGAGGCCCAGAGTCTGGGATGATCCTCTCACTCAGTGCCTGGGAACACATGGGATGCAGAAATAGGGATTTCCAACAGAGTGTGCGTGCGTGTGTGTGTGTGTGTGTATGTGGGGGGGGGGTGACCAGTAGCCAATGCCCAGGGTCAGGTCTCTTCTGTGGGAGGTATGCCCACCAGAGTGAGGGCATTTCTATGTGAGGTAGGGGTTGGTCCAAGGCAGGTGAAGGCCAGTGGGGAAGTGAAGGGAAAGAAAATCTAGGGAGAGGCTGGGCTTCTCTATATGGAAGGACAGGGACCCTCAATGTGCCATGTCTGGCCTCTAGGCCACAGCAAGGCCCACACCCCTCCCCAGAGGCAAGGGTTCACATAGGACTGGCTTCTCCTCCACTAGTCTAGCTTGCTGCTGCTCCTCAGTTTCCTCTCCTTTGGGCACAAAGCCTAGGAATAGTCCAGGATCATTGTCATTGCACTGACAGACAACCCAGGGTGGTGTCTCATGACCTTGTGCTGAAGCTTTCTGCATCATGACCTCTGTTCTCTTCTCCAGACACCCCTCTTTCAAGGGCTCCTCTAAGTGATAGTATGGGTTTTAGTCTTCTCTCTGGTTTGTCATATCCTCAACTCTTCTACCAGGGTTGACGGGAACCCTGGAGCAAGAACATAGGCCACAGGAGGCTAGGCAGGGCTAGCCAAACAGCTGACTTAGATAGTATGCTGCTTTGCCATGTGCACAGCCCAGACCTGAGTCTGGCCTTCACCACATTGAAAGAAGCTTCAGTGCCATGGTCTCCTTCATTGGTTACCTGTTTCTCTGACTCTGTCTATATGTGTCTATATCTTAAAAAAAGAGGCAGCAGAGTCCAAACCCCAGCTACTGGGAAGCTGACCAACCTCACCTCAGAAGTCATACTGGTATCCTCCCCAGAAGACCTGAACTATCCATGCAGGGGTGGAGCAGGGGGGAGGGTTAGAGAAGGAGCACAGCCAGCCCTGAGAGGCCCTTAGGGCCTGTTCCACTGGTTCCCCCGGCAGATGCTGAGGCTCCCACATGTTTGGGGTGTGGAAGTACCAAGCCCTGGGAAGGTGTCTGGACAGAGATGAGACAACCATTGCTTTCAGGAGGTTTAGCACTGGGGCTGTCAGGCTCATAGTCAAGGGCAATCAGGACTGGTTTCTAGTTGGGAATCCCATCTTTGTGCCCTCATGACAGGACCAAAGTTACACTTTCTTTTCTTTGATTTCTTTTCTTTTCTTTCCTTTTTTTTTAAGTTCTTGAGAGTTTTGACTTTTAAAAAAATATTTTTAAATATTTTATTTATTAATGAGAAAGATAGGAGAAGAGAGAGAAAGAACCAGACATTAGTCTGGTATATGTGCTGCTGGGGATTGAACTCCGGATCTCATGCTTGAGAATTCGATGCTTTATCCATTGCACCACCTCCCCCACCACACACAAAATTATTATCTTTATTTTTTTTTGGATAGAGACAGCCAGAAATCGAGAGGAAAGCAGGAGATAGAGAAGGATAGAGAAAGAGACACGTGCAGCCCTGCTTCACCATTCGCAAAGCTTTCCCCCTACAGGTAGGGACGGGGGGGTGGGGGGGGGCTCAAACCTGGGTCCTTGAAACCCATGTGTGCTCAACCAGGTGCGCCACCACCTGGCCCCAAGGTGCACTTTGCAGAGAAGAGGAGGAGCATGAGGAATCCTCTGTAACTCATCTGTCACATGCTGTCCCCAGTTTTTCCAAGTCTAGTAGTACTGGCAGGCTCGAGTACTTAACTGGGGTGCATTAGCACTGGATGGGCGGCTGTCAAGTCTTTAAAGAGCATTGCAGGGCCCACTCATCTGGGCTGTGCTGCCCTGAGAACCAGGCTATGATTACAGCTTCCAGATGACTTGGTGGGACTAATGGATCCCAGGAAGTAGTGGGGATGCCAAGTAAATAAAAGTGGGGAGTCCATGGGCTTGGAAACTGGGCTGCATGGCAACCAGCAATAATCACTTTTTAAATACCATCATGCTTTCAGAACTTGTCTCTCTGCCCCAGGCTGTCTGTTGCACAGTCATGCAGACCTCTCAGATCACAAACCCAGGTAGAGTAGTGGAGGGTCTAGGGCCCTCTTTCCAAGAGGCAACTAACCATCAGGGCTGGCGCAGGGCCTCCCAGAGGTCTGCCAGGCAGTGCAGACATACCACTCCTGGGTGGACTGAGTGAGCATTCTGGGGACAGTGCCTGAAGAAATGGAGCTTGATCCTGAAAAGCCCTACTTCTCACCAGCAACTGGAGTGGTCTAAGTGACAGTGTCTGCCAGGGAGGACTGGGGGGTGTTGATATCTCAGGGGTTATGTCTGAGCTGTGTCTGAGTCGTTGTGTGCTCCAAGGAGAGATTCTGGTCAGCAGGTGGGTAGAGGGGGCTAAGCTGGGTGGGGCTGGTGGCCTCCAGGGTTCTTGCCTGCTCTAGGCAGGACACTGAACCATGATTCTAGTGGGACCTGCTCTACCAAAGGTCCCTGCTGCTAGGGCCCAGCCCACAATGTTATTCTGGAAGCTTTTAAGATCCCAGGGGTGAGGCAAGTTGGGACACTCATAGGCCCTGGCCCTGAGTTGTGCCCCTCTCCAGGGCAGCTTCTGTGGGCAGGTCACTAGCAGGGGCCCAGGACTAGCTGTTCTGCCCTGGTCTCTGCAGCCCCTTCTGGTCTAATAACCACAGGAGCTCTCTGACTCCTCCTCTAGACTCACTGTTTTTCTGGTGCCCAGAAGCTCAGGCTCTTCATGTGCCAGCTTTTCTCCACTCCTACAGCCTCCTCTTGAGTGTAAGGGCTATGGTGACCATGCTGCCCTGAGAGGCACAGGGTTCTTGTCTGTCCCTCATCAAGCCCTTTTCATGGAATTGACAGGGAACTTTGGGGGCTGGCTCCCCACTGCAGCCAGGGTAGAGTCAAGCTGCTCCCTTTGACTTGCAGTGCCCTCCTACATCAACCCGGCCCCCTCTCCAGCTTCACCTCATTTACTTAGACACCTGCTCCAGGGACCCCCAAGCCACCATTTGTATCTTAAATGGATTCATCTGGCCATGGCTTCTTGGCATGACAGGGCTCCAAGGCCTCATCATTGGCTGATGTCACTTCCTTGAGCACCATCTCCCTGACTGGTCCTCAGAACACACTGGGCAGAGCTTACTCACCACCCATGCTTTCCCTACATACCCACAGTTACCTCCCATCCTGGTCTGAGACCTGGGGAAGGTGCTGACACAGGATTAGCACTCATAGGGCATGTGCAAAGGACAAAAGGATGGATGGACAAATAGCTTTCATCTGCTGTCACTTCTATTGTGACACAGACAGCCTCTAAGTGTCCTCCTGACCCTGAGCATGGGGAGGGGGTGTTAGAATAAACAGAAGTCCTCCATGTTTATAGGCCTCCCAGCTCTCGCTCGAGTGGGGGCAGGAGAGGAGAACTGGAGACAGTGAGGTCCAATGTGAGGTGCCTGGCCATGAGCCCCAGCCCTGACCATCTGGGTCTGTGTCTGTCAGCAACAGGGAGCAGCACTGTCAGGGAATAAATTCAGGGGATTGTGCAACTTCAGGCCCATCTCCCCCTATTTCCTCTGATGTCTTATTTCCCTCCAAGTTCCTGTTCTCAGGAAAGACTGAGGGTTGGGAGCCCCCTTATCCATGTGCTTGTGCTTGGGGCCTGCCAGTGAACAGTGTCCTCTTGCTAACACTCAGCTCTGCTCCCAGAAGTATCTTCCCTCACTTGTTTATTTGTTTGTTTGTTTAATATTGGATAGACAGAGAAGGAAGGAGGAACTAGAGAGAAGAGAGACAACTGCAGCATCTACAAGTGGGGACCAGGGGCTTGAACCTGCTTCCTGGTGCACTTTAATAAGTATGCTTAGCCAGGTGTGTCATGGCCTGACCCCTCCTTACTTGTCATTGACTGCAAGGGCTGCTGGAGGAGGCCATGGCCTCACCTGGCACAGAGGAGGATCAAGTGTGGACCTGGATGGATTTCAGCTACTTAGAATCCCAAGGTGTTTGGGATGCAACGGAGTGTGAGGTTCCTGGAAGGTTCTGGAAATTCAGTCTTTTTCCAGAAGAAACATCCCCAGAACCTGACCCCAGAGAGCCCACAGGATCCAGGAAAAACACCCCTCTCTGGTGTCTCGTTGGAGGTGGAGGGTACCCATGATGGACTATAATGGAAACATACATCATCTCACATCAAAGCCAGTACTTTCTTCCTCGGGGCAGGGGCATCATAAATCTGTCCTCTGCTTACTACTGACAAATACTTCAACCTCACATCCCATCTCCCAGTATCTCTAAAGATACAGGGAGCCACTAAAGAAACATAAAAACATAGTTGCAGATGAGTCTAAAGCTCATTTCTTTGAAGTTTAATTGATGGGAAAAGCTTCCAGCCCCAGAGAACTTAAAGACCCATTAAAGCATATCCTTGATTAAGCATCTCCCTATCATGGCCACTCAGAGCTGGGAGTCATTACAAAGTGACTGCAAACACATTAATAATAGGATGATGTCGGTTTGCTTGGGGCATAAAAGAAAAATTAAAATAATTTGCTCAGATGACTCAACAAAAATGCATGGACTGCCAGAGACATATGGAAACAAGGGCTCCCAGGCCTCAGTCTTACTAGGCCTCTTGGGTAGAGTCTAGGCCTGCATTTCCTCATGTCCATAGTTAATGAAGTGAAACTCGGTTTCAGAACCACCACGTGGGACCAGGCATGGGACAGTGAAGATCCTCTACAGCAACTGTCTGGGGAGTCACCTGCCAACTAGTGTTCTTGTTTTCTTTATGAGTGAGTTATTTTATAGCCACCAGGGTTATCTCTGGGCTCAGTGACGGCACAGCAAACCCACTGCTCTTGGCAGCCATATTTTCCCATTTCTTTTCTTGATAGAGACAGAGAGAAATTGAGAAAGAAAGGAGGGAGAGAGAAAGAGAGATACCTGCAGCACTGCCCTACTGCTTATGAAGCTCCCCCTGCAAGTGGAGAGTGGGGCTTGAACCCGGGTCCTTTTACATGATAATATGTGTGCTCAATCAGGTGCACCACCACCACTGCTTCCCCACCCCGACCCCTACACACCAATATTGTTACAGTAAGGGAGAGGTCTCAAACTGTGATAACAGTGCATTTGGGACAGTCAGTGTAGTCCCTTTTCCTCCTAAACTACCAGAAGGGAAATCCTAGGAGTTTGGTCACAAATGCATGGGCCACCTGAGGGTTAAGATGAGGCCAAGATGGCCATGTTTACCAACAGCTGGCATATACTGTATGCTAATGGGATTCAGTCATTGGCCCTCACCCTAGAACACAGCCCAAGGATGCCTGCCTGCCAAGACTTTGTCTGTGTATACAGGGGTGTGTGTGTGTGTGTGTGTGTGTGTGTGAGCGCGCGTGTGCGTGAGGGGGGGGGGAAGGAGAGGGAGGGGGGAGAGGGAGAGGGAGAGGGAGGACAAACTGAGGGTGAGAGAAACACCAGGGAAACTTCTCAAGGAAGAAACCCTTCTTACCTTCCTTGACTTGTCTGCAAGTGAAGCAAGCTCAGTTACCAACATCTCTGCAAGCTCCAGACCTGCCACCTCTGCCTTCTGCTCTGGGCTCTGATCTCTGCTTGTTTAGTGCTCATCTGTCCTCCTAGACCCCACCTTGATGCCTCCTTCCTCCAGGAAACTCTAGAACACTGCATACAGCACAAGCTGTGTGTGTATGACCTTAGGTAGGTCACTTAACCTATCTGGATGTCATCCATGAAGCAGGGACAGTAAAGTCACCAGTCTTATTGACCTAGCTAAGGGCTTCAGTGCATACTAGCCTAGCCCTTCATCTGCTATCCCTCTAGACTCATGAGAGTGTAAGTACCTGCACCAGGCAGGTGAGAAGACCTAGTACCAGCTCTAGGTCTGTCTCACAGACACCACTGGCTTCCTGGGTGGCTTCTCCACTTCACCTCTGGCTCCAACAGTTTTCAGGGTCATTGCAAACAGGGGGTTACGGGAGTCCTAGCAAATGACAGGGGCTAGGGACGAGTGGATGGAAGAAGAACAGGAAGCAGGGAGGTGGTTGTGGTCTCTGAGGCAGCATCATCTGGAGCTCAGGAACTGTCAGGCTGGGGATCTGAGAGGTAGAGGTTCCAGAGCCTCACATAGCCAGAGCAAGGAAGAAGGGGCCTGCCAGGGTCAGAGGGTGCGGGGGCACGGGCAGCTGGGACATTAAACTGTGCCTTCATTCCTGCACATGCAGTCCACTCTTGGATGAGCAACCCCTCCTGTCCTCTGTCTTCCACTCACAGCACCTCAGCAAGGAGGAAGCTTGGCTGCTGCAATTTTACCCTGGACATCCAGAGCAGGAAGTGCCTTCAGAGTCAGCTCTGCTCATCAGCTCTGGTGGGGCCTGTGTGCTGTGGTGGGCAAGGAGGGCAAGACCCCAGGAAAAGCTGTTTCTGAATCTTTACAAGGGTCTGTCACAGATGTAGGAGGACTAAGCTGTGTAGTGAGCACTGGGGTGTGGGCCTCTTTCCTTCAGCAACACACTCAAGGGCATGTGTGTATATTCAGGCAGTGAGGAGATGGCGGTGACACTGGGTAACATGCTCCACACTGAGGTAAGGAAGAATGGATGGGGGTATCAGGGCAAAACTGCTCAGGGGTCAGGGACTCCCCAGGGACCCCAGATGTCTGGCTGCTGCTCAGCAGGTCCCTAGAGAAGCATGTGGCTGCACCCCCAACTGAGTTGCAAGTGCTTGGGGAAGTTCATTTTCTGCAACACTAGACTGACAATGTTCCTTCCACAAACGGACCTGGACATGCTTGTGGTTACATGCTGCCCTCGCCAGAGGACACAGATGAGGAGCAGTATTCCAACCAAGGCCAGGGGCCAAGTCCCCCCCACCATTCACTCTCTTGCAGTACTGCAGCACGTCCATTCTACAAAACTACTCAAAGTCCAAGGCACTGTGAACACTTCTGCTGAATTCAAAGAGCTAAGCTATAGTTCTAAAAGTTTGCCTTTCATGGGGATTATGAGAAAAATTTTTAAAAGGTGAGTGAAATCATCAGTAATTCTCAAAACTCTAAGCAGGCCACCTCAATTTCTGCACATTCCTTTTGTTGTGGGTCCTCATGTTGCATGTCTTTGGTCAGAGCTGTCACCCAAGTCCTTTCTTTTGAACCATCTCCCAGATGACTCTTGCTTCCCGCCAGTCCTGGTAAACCCCAGGACCTGTCATTTCCCCAGGAACTGTGAGAGTGGTGCCTTGCCTTACTGCTGAGGAGAAACAAACCAGGCAGTACCCGGGCCAGCCTGACAAAAAGAAAGATGTTTTTGTCATTTGGATTATTATTGTGCATTATAATGAAGGCCCAGGACACCCGTCCTGGAAAAACCCATTTTATTTCATTTAGCAAGAAGTAAAAGTAGGACACAGATTTCCTGAGAAAGAGCATTTCTGGACCCATCCCCAGAGTCCTCTGAGGAGGACAGATAGACAGGAGGTAAAGGCTGGCTCTGATGTGAGACACTGCTGTGCTAACAGTGGACTATTCTGCCCAGCACTGATGTGGAACCCACCTGCTGTCAGTCAAATCTAGACTTCCTGAGAGGTTGGAGAGAGCCCTGTCTCTGTCCTGGGAAGATGTCAGCAAACCCAGAGAGACACAGAGAACGTATAATATGAGGGACTTTTTCTTTTCTTTTCTTTTCTTTTTTCTTCTCTTCTCTTCTCTTCTCTTCTCTTCTCTTCTCTTCTCTTCTCTTCTCTTCTCTTCTCTTCTCTTCTCTTCTTTTCTTTTCTTCTACATGGTGCTGTTGTTCCAGGCCCTGGGGTTTGAGAATCTTAAATTCTCTACTACCATGTGTTAAAAATGAGATTTTTTGATCACACTACTATTGGCAGAATTGAAGAAGAATACTGACCTGAAAGTTGGAACATAAAGACTTTCTATGCCTGGGGGGCTGGAGTTTTAGGTTCTTTGTTTTACTGTGTACTAAGCAGTAAGAGACATTTTAATTTTATTTAGTTCCCATTTACTGGTTTTGTCTGTGTTCTGCAAGACCTAAATCTTTATTGTCATTTCAGAGTAACTTAAATTCAATCACTAGATTTTGAATTTCCTCAAGCAATTTCTATTTAGTTAAGGCCAAAATCTTAGTGGGTGATAATAAATATCAAAGTACACGACGGTAGAGGGAAGCAAAATGGAAAAAAAACCAAACCCTAGTCAAATATGATTATTGATCAACACTGACTTGTTTTAATCATCTGTATTCTAATTCCAGATATAAACACACATATTGGTGATTTCATTACATAAACACAGTGACATTTTCAGATGAGAAAATATATTGAGCAGTTCAAAATTGCAATCTTTGGGGGACAGCAAACAGACAGAAAATAGAGTCAAAGACATAGAACAGAAAAACCCAGCGATTCTCATACGTATGAGACAGCCTGTGGGAAGGAGCTCTTGTTTAAGGCTTAGTGTGCCACCACTGCTCAATAACTTTTGAAAACAAAGCCTGAATACCATAAAACAAAAAACAATGCCTTACATCCTCTGAAGGGAGGATGGACAACATACTCTATGATACACCTGAGGAAGATGGGTCGATATTGGGGCAGCTTGGAACATTCCTACTCATGACCACAGAATGTGAGCTCAGATCTACAGGGATGCAGAGGTCACATAGGCTCCTAAGCTGAATATGGGCCCCAGATCGTATCAAATCGATGAATTTTACAGTCAACAATATTTGTACTTGTCCAGCTTTCCTGTTCTTTTTCCAGCCATGACATCTTCTCCCCAGATAATAACTTGGATCCACATGCATATCAGATTTCAGGCTCAGGGGGAAAAAGAAAAAGAAAGAAAAAAAAAAAGTATAGCCACAGGCCCTTTGGCATATAACTAAAATATGCCTACTAGCTATCTACAAAATGGAGGAACCCCAACTCTTCATCTGCACTATTCCAGCCTTTTGGTCCATGATTTGTCAACAATTTGTTTGGTTTTGTATGTTAACTCTCTTTTTAACCACCAGGTTCCAGATGCTAGCAGGATGCCGACCAGACTTCCCTGGACAAACAACCCCACCAGTGTGTCCTGGAGCTCTGCTTCCCCAGAGCCCTTCCCCACTAGGGAAAGAGAAAGACAGGCTGGGATTATGGATCAACCAGTCAAAGCCCACGTTCAGTGGGGAAGCAATTACAGAAGCCAGACCTTCCATCTTCTGCATCCCACAATGACTTTGGGTCCATACTCCCAGAGGGTTAAAGAATAGGAAAGGTATCAGGGGAGGGGATGAGATACAGAGTTCTGGTGGTGGGAATTGTGTGGAGTTGTACCCCTCTTATCCTATGGTTTAGTCAATGTTTCCTTTTTATAAATAAAAAATTAAAAAAAATAATGTTTTAAGAAAAATTAGGAAATCTTTATTAACTCTTCACTGTTGGAACGAATCTAATCCCTGATTCTTTTCTACTACTTCTGATTTAAATTATCTTGTGAAAAATCATTTATAATAGTCTTCAATCATGAATTTTACCCACTTTGTAAAAGACTTTTTCACCCTATATAATGTGTGCATAGGAATGTGTGGGAGAAAAAGGACCAGGACACTGTTCAGCCCTGGCATAAGATAGTGCTGGGGACTGAACCTGCAGCCTTGGGGGTCTCAGACAAGCAATTTCGCACTCAACAGGGTGAGCTATCAACTTGCTTGATTTTCATCTTATCACATCCTGTAACTATGAGTAATAAGTCTTAAGCTCTAACAGTGAAAATGAAAAGAGAGCATTTCCAACATTCTGGTAACATGACCATCTCTTTGGGCTCAAATACAGATCTTATGCCCAGGGAAGGAGAGGGTAGCCCACATGAAAGAGTCTTATTTATGAGAAAATATATGAGAGGGGGCCAAGTGGTGGTATACCCAGTTAAGTGCACACATTATCCAGGTTTGAGATCCCTGCTCCCCACCTGTATATATATATATATATATATATATATATATATATATATATATATATATTTTTTTTTTTTTTTTTTTTTCCCATATATATGGAAAAGATGAGAGCACCACTCAGCTTTGGCATACATAGAGTTATAGATGGAAACTGGGCCTTTGGCATGCAAATCCTTTATTCTACCACTAAACTATTTTCCAGTCCAACACCTGCTTTCTCTTTCTCTTAGTGAAAGATCCAGATACAGAAAGGCAGGGAGAGAGAAAGCAAATCACCACTCTACTATCATGGAGTTCTAGTTCCTTTGTCTTTGTCACTCTCATGGTGCTGAGATGGAATGCATAGCCTCACGCAGGCAAGACAGGTACTCCCCCAGTGAGCCACCTGCTCAGACCATGAAGGAGGTTGTTTAAACTTCACAGTCAAATAGTTCTCTTTCTTTACCTTCAAATGAATATTCAACACTGAGGCAGACAGTTCTTTTCTGTGAGCCCAAAGTAAAGCATTTCTATTTGGTATGGTTTGGTAGGCTAATTTGCTCCCTGGAATTATTCTATTACCATTAATATATATGGGAGAAAATTTGAGCACTCCCCCAGACTTTATAAAGAGCTTACTCAGCCTGGAGTAAACAACATAAGCCAGCCCCAGCGAAAACAACATATGGCGCCTACAACTTGGGACATGACCTGCCCATCCCCCAGATAAGTGACAATTTGGCTACCTATGCACTATGGCCTTCTCTTCTGCTTGTGAAGAGATCTCCAAAGGCCTCTGCCCTTTCTTCACGAGACTGTTTCGCTGTTTCTGGAACATTTATCTCTGGACCATTCTGTGGTTTCCGCCCAACGCCAGTCCGCAGGAGCCCAATGCCAGCCCGCATGAGCCGGCTTTCCGCCGCATGGCGCGGGGCATTGGGCGTGGGCTCCCCCCACGCTGCTCGGCCGCTGAGAGCAGGGCAGCAGGCATGGTGGTTAGGGCTGCAGCCCATCCTGGCTGCCACCCCGGGCCACCTCGGCCCACGCCTTCTGCACGGCCGGCCGCCCGCCCTCCTGCTATGAAGTCTGGGCAGATCCTGGACCACCTGGAGACTGCGGGCACCCTGCCGAAACTGGGCACCCTGGACGAGATCCCCAACTCAGCTCTGAAGTCAGAAAAGCTAAAATACACAGAGATTCCTACAGAGATCGCTACCTACAATTCCTGGCGCTGAAGTTGTGCAAGAAGCCACGGCTGGACAACGCTCTCCCCGAACGGCTAAGACAGTATATATCTAAACTCGTGTTTAAAATGACATGTCTTCATAACCAAAGTTTTCCTCCTTGTGTATTAAAGACCATGTTTACGTGTGTGTTTAAAGTTTGGTAAACATTAACTTTAAGGTTAAAAATGTAACTTTAAGGCTATATTCTTACCAGACAGAGTTAAATGAAAAAGGTTTTCAACATAGTTCTCATAAAGGTAAAATTAACTTACATTTAAAGTCTGAGTTAAAAATTAGTTAAAAATCAATATATTTTAATTAAGTTAGTCTAAAAACAAAACAAAAAAACCTGCGCACACCTAGGGTGTGTCTCCATCTTCAATGGGTGTAACAAAAGGTTAAATAGACTTGTTGACATGTAAAACTCTCGAATCCTTCTCAATTCAAAATGGTAGATTACACAATGGTTATGCTAATAATTCTCATGCCTTAGGTTTTTTTTTTCCATGGTTCTTCTGTTTACCTTTCCACATTTTATTGTTTAAACCTTAAACAACCTTAAAATCATACTAAAAAAGACTTCCAACTGTAATAGAGTTATCAGTTGTGGTAAACTTCTAACCTGCTACAAGTTTTGTTTCATAAGTAAGTGAATTGCAGTTGTCAAGTTCTCTACAGAAAAGTGGAATTTCAACAGCTGACCTTCCTCATACAACGTTCCACCCCCTGGCATTCTTCAGTGGACATCTGCTTTGGCCCGACACTTCTATTGGACTCACTGGTACACCTCTTGCATACTTTACACAACTCTACAGCAGCTTCCCTTTATGCTGCTGGGTTTCTCAAAGACTGACTGCAGCCTTGGGACTCTAGGCCATACCGCCCCCCCCATGCTAGATAATGCCCATAGGAAAAAAAAAATGCCCATTGAGGCAAAAGCCCACAGAGGCAGCAAAGGTTCTTTAGCTGATAAAGTTTTGTCCACAGAGGCAAAAAATGGCCCCCTCAGGCCTTCCCTCGGCAGCACACTGGTTCTTGTTACTCGCTTACATGTTCCTCCATGTTTGTGCCAGTTTCTTTTTAAAAAAATGCCTGTACGATATAGGTTTATGTTCACCCCACACTCCTGATACTATGCTCAATTAGTTAAAAAGAAAAGGGGGAACTGTTGTATGCTTCACATTGGTTTTGGTCTCACCTCCCGCCTCTGGGAGATTGTGGTTTAGCCCCTGCTAGTTTCACACCTCTCTTACTCCCCGCCCCCCTACCCTACATACTGAGAGAGTCCCTCTCTGCCGCTGGAGGAGAAAGATGGAGGAGCACATTGCCCGCTCGTGAATAAAGATTAAACTGCGTTCTCAGCTCAGCCGTGTGTCTCTGGTCGTCTCTGTTACCCGCCTGTGAAACCAGCCCTGGTTTAAAACAACACTTACTAAACCACACCAAATAACATATAAAACCTAGATAATACTAACCACTTATAAATGCAGGAATGAGGTGATAGATATTCAGCGGCCATATTAAACAGATCCTGGAATACGAGTTTGGGGCAGGTGGACCACTGTCACTGCTTGGGGTGCTGGCACTCCAGAAGGTTTGTTGCATAATCCAAATGAACAGTACCTTCCCTTTCTACCTATTGTAAAAACAGAAACTCCTCTGAGCACTTTCTGCTTGTGAGAACAGTGCTGTTGATGGTCTTCATAAAAGCAAAGTGGTGTCTCTCTCACTGGTGAAGTGAAAAGCAATGGACTCCATGTCTCCCAGCTCTCCCAGCTATCCCATCTGCCTGGCTAGGACTTCCTTTCTCCACATCCCTGGGTTAGTCCTGCCATTTCTTGGGCCATGTTTTCCTCTTGGTTTTATTTTCTGTTTTATTAGATCATGCAACCCCTACCACCACCTCCTGGCCTTTCAAAAGTGTCTTTAAAAAGGCAATTTTCTGTGCCCTGGCATGTCTGGAAATGTCTTTATTTGGCATAGGATTCTGGCAGCATCACTGCACCCCCTTAGCAGTTTGAAGATGAAATGCTCCCTAGTGATGTCACCAATGTGACAATGACAATTCTGGGCTCTTTGCTGATGACATGTCTTTTTCTCTCTGGAATCCTTCAGTATCTTCTTGAGATTCTGAAATGCCAAGAGCGCTACAGCTGTGGATATATTCACATCCCCAGCTCGCTTCTCACCAGGCCTTTTCATCTTTGAAGGTGTGGACATTAGCTCAGTTATCAGGAGCTTCTTTCTGTTAGCCCTGGGTAATTTCTTCTTTTCAGTGTCTTTGTTCCCTCTTCCTGAGCTTAAGTACATGACTATCACAGCACTGGGCCAATCATCTTTATTGCTCAGTTTTCTCTCACCTTTTCCACTTCTTTCAAAACTCACACTATGGGCAAGTTCCTCACTGTTTTCTTTGACTCCAGATGGATTCTTATTATTAGCAATCACATTTTCTAATTTCTTTTTAATTTTTTTAGTTTTAAAAAATTTATTCATAAAATAAAAATTATTGACAAGACCATAGGATAAGAGGGGTACAATTCTGCACAATTCCTACTACCGGAGTTCCATATCCTACCCCTTCCCTTGAGAGCTTCCCTATTATTTATCCCTCTAATTTTCTAAGAAATGTTTTTTGTTATATTATTCTTTCTCTATCTTCCTCTCCCCTCTCAATTCATCTTTGTTCTATTAAATTAATAAAAAGAAGGAAAAAAGGAAATAAAATGACTGCCAGAAGCAGTGGATTTGTAGTGTAGACACTGAGCTCCAGTGGTAACTCTGGTGGCAATAAAATAATAATAATAATAATAATAATAATAATAATAATAATTTCATTTTATGGAAACACTATTTTCTCAAGTCTCCATAAGGATTTTTATTAGATTTACACTTTTCCTCCTTTCTCCATATCTTTTAGGACCAATTATTCTCTTTCTTCATCATCACTCTTCTTGTTCATGCTCTTGCCAACTGTCTCAACACTGTGTGTTCTTCATATGTGATTGGGAAGCTTAGCTCAGCCGGCTGACATGGTTTTCCTCTGTGGGTGTACAGTTCACCTTTCCTAGGATAATGGACTGAGCTCTGTAGTGGGGGTGGGGCCAGGAAGGGCATCAAGCTCTATTCAGAATGCTGAGGTGGGGGCTGGGCAGGAAGATGGTTATGCCATCTCAACTCCTTATTCCAGACCTCAAGTGGACCTTGAGTGTATTAACTAACCCAAACTCAAAGGAACAATTCTTAATTTGTTCAGGGCCTGCTCCCAGTCAGTTATTTTGTAGTCGTGCTACTTCCAGTGTTCTTATTTGATTTCCCAAACAGCTTTATTTTCACTCTTTAAGTGCAACACTGGTTAGTTACTCACACATGTGTGATTCCATTCCTCCTGTGTCAACATTTTCATTCTTTTTTATATAAAGGTGGAGGGTGTGTGTGTGTGTGTGTGTGTGAGAGAGAGAGAGAGAGAGAGAGAGACAGAGAGAGAGAGAGAGAGAGGGGGGAGGGAGACACAGAGATGGGGAGAGACATCACTGCACCAACACACCATCCATGGAGCTTTCCCTGGTGTCATCTTTGGTGCTCCTGTGTAGTGCTGGAACTCAAACTCAGGGTCTCTCACATGGTAAAACATGCACTCTGCCAGGTGAGTTATTTCCTAGCTCATCAAATAGCCTAACTTTCCACTTTAGAGATGAGGAATTAGGTTCAGAGTGTAAGACACCAAAGTCACACACGTGGCAAGTGGCAGAACCAGAAGACCCTCGAGTCTGGTCCTTTCCAGCATGACCTCCACACTCGAGCTCCATGGACAAACACAATACCTTCCAGGAACCTACAGTCATTGCAATGCCCCTCACACTGTCACTTCATGTGTGCACTTTACACATCCGTAGCATGGCAAATCCTGTGCAGTGTAATCTCCAGTATAATCTGATCATGAACAGAAACAAGCCTCTCTTTGGGATGAGTAACCATGCAGCAAAGCCTCCATAATAACAGCTTTGGGGGAAGGGGAGGGAAATGTCCTGATGAATACACTATTCGGCTAGGAAAGAGCACTCAATAAAGACCTTACTAGAAAGAACTGAGGCCCCTCCCACGAAGCACTTCTATCTGAGACTTGGATCTTCAGAACAGGCCTCCCCCTGCCTGCATGGATTTCTGATTCTCCCCCTACAAGAGGACATACACTCACCGTGCAGAACAAGCAGAGCTGAGTGTGCTCTGGTGACATGCCAGAGTCTGCATATACAACACAGGCAGTGATAATGTCACCTGCAGATGTCCTGACTCAATGTCACAGGTGGGCTGGTCAGCCAGCCTCCTGCAGCACCAGACTGAACCTGCCCTTTGACCACAGGCCCCATAGCTCCTGAGGAAATCAGCCACCAAGGGGTCAAAACACTCCCAGGATATCCAAGCCCCCACCCCAGCACCCACCAGTGTGATCCTTACAGCCTGTCTCTGTGTATAACTTGCAGACCAGGGTCCCAGAGACATTCTGTTCAGCACCCAGCAGCATCTGTGCATCAAGGAGTCTATTCAGAGGACCAGAGGGAAACCACTGGGCTTTGTTAGGGGCTTGTCACTACCAAAGCTAACCTCTGTGGTCACAGTGGGGCAGCCTTACCTTCTGCAGCTGTGGACACAAGTCAGTTCTTGATGCTGAGAGTCATAGCAGCCTCAGGAGGGAAACAGAGCTTGGGACATTACCCCATCTCACAGATATGCAAACCAAAGCTCAAGAGTGAGTCCAGAAGAGAATGCCTTAGTTAAACTCTTCCAAGAGCACAAAAGACCGACTAAGGAAATCAATTTCTTTACAAATTCAATTTTTAGACTTAAGTTACATTTTAATCCAGAAAGATTTTCCCCCCACCCCCAGGAGTCATCAGAAGCTAGAACAGGGGACCAGATTGTGACATAATTGATTGAATGCACATATTATCATGTGTAAGGACCTGGATTCAAGCCCATGCAATGAGCTTCATGAGCAGTGAAATAGTGCTGCAGGCATCTCTCTCTGAAATAGTGCTGCAGGCATCTCTCTCTCTCTCTCTTTCCCATCCCTATCAATTTCTCTTTCCTATTAAATATAAGAAAGGACAAACAGGACTGGGGTGAGGGATGGTCACTGGGAGGCAAAGATTCATTGTACAGGCACTGAGCCACAGTGGTAACTCTGGTGACAATTAAAACAAATGAAAAAAAGGTGAAGGAGAAAGAGGAGAAAGAGAAGGAGAAGAAGCAGCTACAGCTAGAGCAAACTATATTCTAGAAAGGATCTAAGATGGTGTCATTCCTTTGCAAATACACGGGGGTCTGAGCCTGGTGGAGCTTTCTAGTTCCCCATTTAAAGTCTCAAATTCCCTCTACCATGTTCTGGAAGGTGGCACAGCAATCTAGAGTTCACTTCCTGCACTGTATATGCCAGAGTGATGATCTGGTACTCTCTCCACCTCTATTAGTAAATAAATAAATAAATCTTTAACCCCTCCCCTTCCCACCCCACTACCATTGTACTCCTGTAGGGCTAAGGGACTGAGCTCTAGAGCACTGGGACTCCAGGCCTAGTCCCAATAACTTCCTGTGTGAAGACCTCTTTAGAAGGCCTTTTCTGAGTAGGAAAGTGGAAACTGAGGTGATACAATGGGACAGCAGAAATGGACAGAGGTGCAGCCAGCATTCACCTGCAAAGCCCCATTTACTTTCACACTCTGAAAGTAGGGCAGAGAGCTTCTCCAGGGCCCCTGCCTTGGAGCAACAGCCCAGGGGAAAGGAAAGCAAGCACCATGAAGCCTACAGCCAGGCAGTGGGAAGCTGATGGAAGGCTGCCGCCATTCAGCTCCCTGCCAGCAGGGTAGTGTCAGGTGCTCAGCCTGGCTGCGTGATCTCTGTGTCCCCCCCCCCCTCAGGCCCACCCTTCCCACACTCCATACCACAGTCTGTTCTTAGAATCACCTGTTCTGAGAAGACAGAAACAGAATGTGTTTGCTGCAACCAGAGACAGTAATGGATTTTGCCGATCGCCTTCTAGAGGTCTTCATTCAAGTTCACAAGTGAGGCTCATAACATCTCCAGCTCCACAACCCTGCAGGTGCAGACTGCCAGCTTCTCATTCCAGGCAAGACTATTTGTCTTGGGCTAATCTTGCTCCTGCAGCGTGGAAAGCTTGGATTGATCCTAGAATTCGCAAACTGCCTCAGAATACAGGGGGATGAGCCCCCTCCTCACACATATGTACAGTTTGAAAGGGCCCCTACTCTCCTGCTGAAATGCCAGAGTCATGGACTGTCCCAACCAGTAAGGACCCAAGAGAAACCAGCAAGTTCAGCTTCTCACTCACAAGACAAAGAAACCAAAGGCAGTGTTAGCAGGGTCACAACCAGGTGAGTTGTCCCTACAACCAGGGGGCAGAATTCCAACTGCTAGCTGGTGGGGCCAGCAAAATAGCTCACCTGGACAGTGCACCTGCATTTTAATGTGTGTGATCCAGGTTTGAGCCCAGCCCCCATGAGCTGAAAGAAGCTTTGGTGCTGTGATGTTTTCCCTCTTCTGTCTCTCTCTCTTTCTACCTGAAAATATCAGCCTTGAGCTAGGAGTCCCAGCTATGACAAAACAAATTCAGAGGGATAGCAGGCAATTTTCCATTTTCAGTAGATTATTTCCTTTCAGGCATGGGTATGGTGCACAGAGCACAAAAATGTCTCTTGTTGGGCTCTTGAAAGTCAGCAGAGAAAATTTTTGGAAACTGAGGATTTCCACTTGTAGGAGACAACAGAATTTATGAAAAAATAATTTACTTCTAGAGATATAAAAAACTTGCCTCTTAATAGTAGGAAATAAAACTCTGGAGTCCATAAAGTTTAAGACCCAAGTGGCTGTACTGGGGAGGGTATGGGAGGTGGAACTGAAGAGCTATTTTCCCTCCAGACAGGAGAGTCATCACTAGGCTGGTGAGGTAGGGGGAGGAATCCAGTGGCCCAAGGGCCCAGGGACCCAGGGGTGAAACAGGAAAGGTACTGTTACAGGGGCCAGAGGACACACTAGAAGGGGCCTTTGGAGTCCTTCCCTTACAGAGGATGGCTAACCTCCCATACAGCTTGGTGGGGTCTGGGGAGAGAGGAGACCTGTGCTGATGGGGAGGGGGAGGCAGAAAGACTGCAGGAGAAGAGAAGCTTTGAGTGTGTTCCCACAGGAAAGGGGAGACAGGCAGCTTGCAGTGTCCCTGAGGGAACAGCTGTGGCAGGAGCAGGACCCTCTTGGCTGTGTGTCCTCCACCTCACTCTCAGGACCTTGTTATCTAACAGATCTGAACTCATCTATGGCTGCCCCCTCCACTTCCTCACGGAGGGACTTCTAGGCCCTTTACTGCTTGAATCTCAGTGTCCTTATCTGGAAAATGGATACAAATGGAGCTCATCTCTCTGTGTGGTTGTGAAGACTAAGTGGATGATGCCTGGAAAAGGTTTGGCCCAGAGCCTGTTACAGAGAAGATGCTTGGAAAAGGTGGCTCCCATGTGATTGTTTAACAATATTTTATTTATTTGGGGATAGAGACAGAGATACCGAGAGAGAAAAGGAGAGGGAGGTGGAGAGGGAGAGGGAGAGGGGGAGGGGGAGGGGGGGAGGGGGAGGGGGGAGAGGGAGAGGGAGAGAGAGAGAGAGAGAGAGAGAGAGAGACCCGAAGCACTGCTCCACCACTCATGAAGCTTCACACCTACAGGTGGGGGCCAGAACCTTGAACCAGGGTCTTTACATGCTGAGATGTATGTGTTTAACTAGGCATACCACTACCCAACCCTCTCATACCATTGTTGACAGAGACTCAGTGGCAGGAAAATAAATGCCTTTAAATGAGCAGATAGCCAAGGTACTCCTGCACATAAGCTAATTAAAACATCTATGCTGTTGACATATTTTCAATAGTTGCTAGTTATTTGGGTGTGGAGGAGGGGGTCTTGTGGGCCTATTCAGTGTATGTCACAATAGTTGTCTCAAGTCCACAGGTCCAAAATGAGACACACATATGACAGACAGCTTCGTGCTTCTTTGCAGAGGAAAGACCCCTGCCCCTGTGTGACACTTGCATGTCCCCCGAGGACCAGTAGGTGGCCACGAAGGAGCAAATGTGCTCTTCTAATTGCTGGGGCAGTGAGGGCAAGGCTGCTCCCTGCAGTGTCTCTGTGTCCTCCTTCAGGCTCTCCAGGAGCACCAGGTGTAGAAGACACTGAGCTTTGTGTCAAAGTAGCAGGAGCAGAGCTAGCACAGCTCAGCATTTCCTGTGCAGTGCTGGAAGCCATAGGGGCCCACAGGGCAGACTGTCACTACTCCACTCTAAGAGCCCTTGTCGGGGCTGTGCTAAGGCCTGTGGGAGAAAGGGTCTGGACTGTCTCCTGCCATGCAGGCAGGTCTGCCCTCTGTGAACACTGGCAAGTCTGCCCCACAGCTCACAAGCTCTCCTACTCCCCATCTCCCCTTCCTCTCTTCCTTTACCAGGGTTTGGGAAAGTTTTTCACACTTGTGGTAAAACAACAACTTATCGGTAATGTGATTACATATTATTACATTTTCTATGAGTAACAAAAGTGGAAATACCTTATGATCTAGCAATATTCCTATCTGTCATATATCCAAAGGATGTGAAAACACTAATTCAACAAGACATATGTACCCCTATGTGCATAGCTGCATCATTTACAACATCCAAAGCATGGAAGCAACCTAAAGACCCATCAACAGATGACTGGATAAAGAAACTATGGGAGATATATTCAATAGAGTACTATTCTGCAATTTAAAAATGTATGACTGGACCCATTAGGAGAAAACAGATGAAACTGGAGGTTATTCTGCTTTGTAAAGCAAGGAGGTGAGAGACAATCACCAGACAGTTTCCTTTATATGTGAAGTACAGATAACTTAAAGCATATGAACTTGCAAAAAGAAAAGGCGACCAAACTGCCTCTGAGACTTGGTGAGAACTTTTGTGTGTGGGTCCCAGGTTAAAACTTGAAACCAAAACTGCACCTTGGTCAGTGGGAGAAGCACCAAATACTACCTGATGCTTTGAGAGGTAAGGGTTGTATTTTACTTACAAATCCAATATTATTTATTAAGACAAAGACTTCCAAGACCTTTCTCAAGGCCAGAGAACCCAATTAGAACTCACTGCCCAGTGTGTCCAAGATCTAGGATCATCAGAGGTAAAGACAGTCTTATAAAGCAAACATGTTGTGTGTGTTTGTACAGAGTTATGTACACTGCAAACTTCTTCTTACTTACCAAAGATTCCATTACAAACATGAACTTCCTATCTACTACATGCCTGACCCAGCTGGGGCACTGAGCTTGGATGTTAGATTTGGGGCTGGGATCCAGGAAGCCTCCTAGGAGGAGGTGTCTATCTGCAGGGTATACTAGGACTTGTGAAGAAGAGGTGTGTCATAGTGGAGGGCCTTGGTGGTCAGACCAGGCTTCTGCATCATGTTCTCGCCACCTCCTGTGGACCAGAGCAGGGAGAACAGGCTGGAGACATGTCAGGAGGCTTTCTGGCCTTGTCCAGTAGGAACAGCCAAGAGATGCCAATGTGCTAACTGGCAACAGAACAGGAACCACTCTGCAAGTGGCCACTTGAGGGGACATCAGGACACTTGAGGGCTGAAAGGAGCAAAATATTCAGGTCCTATTGTGGTGCTGCAGTGCTGCATTAGCTCTGTCCACCACCTGCCTTCTGTGGCCCACACAGTCTGCTTTGGAAAGCCCCCTCCCCCAAGGTTTCTCTGGCAGTTTTCTGAGTGTGCTGGGCACACAGGTGAGCCCCTCCTGGTCCACTGTGCAGCCTCCAACCCATAATACTCATCCTAGAGTGTTTTTCTCACAGTGGAGCTAATAAAGCACTTTGTGGTGTCCCTTCAATTTCAGATAAATTTCATTATGCAGGACAAGAGCAGGGCTCAGGGCTCAGCTATAGAGGCACTGACTCTGGGTCTGAGAAGTCACTGGGCCTGGGTGCAGAATTGGGATGAATGGGAATGAGTGTCAGATGCCCAGCAGGGATAAGCACACTGCAGGTCAGAGTGGGTGGCACAGGGAGCTGGCAAGTTTGGAGCAAAGACTGAACTGAGACCAGCACTGCTGCCCAAGCCCCATCAACAAGAGCTTCCAGTCCTGCTTCACTTCAGGTTGGTGCTCAGCTGGTGTCCTGCCCTCCCCTATCAGAGCTCTCTTTGACTGTCCAAAGGCAGCCTGGGGGGGTCTCCCCTCCCCTCCCCTCCCTTCCCCTCCCTTCCCCTCCTCTCCCCTCCTCTCTCCTCCTCTCCCCTCCCCTCCCTTCCCTTTCTCTCCTCTCCTCTCCTCTCCTCTCCTCTCCCTTCCCCTCCCCTACCTTCCCCTCCCCTCCTCTCCTCTCCCCTCCCCTCCTTTCCTCTCCCCTCCTCTCCTCTCTTCTACCCTCCCCTCCTTTCCTCTCCCCTCTCCTCCTCTCCTCTCCCCATCTCTCTTCTCCCCTCCCCTCCCTTCTCCTCCTCCCCTCTCCTCTCCCCTCCCCTCCCCTCTTCTCCTCCCCTCTCCTCTCCTTTCCTCTCCTCTCCCCTCCTCTCCTCTCCTCTCTTCTACCCTCCTCTCCTCTCCCCTCCCCTCTTCTCCTCCCCTCTCCTCTCCTTTCCTCTCCTCTCCCCTCCTCTCCTCTCCTCTCTTCTCCCCTCCTCTCCTCTCCCCTCCCCTCTCCTCCTCCTCTCTCCTCTCCTCTCCTCTCCCCTCCCCTCCCCTCCCCTCACCTCCCCTCTCCTTCTCTCCCCTTCCCTCCCCTCCTCTCCTCTCCCTCCCCTCCCCTCCCCTCCCCTCCCCTCCTCTCCTCTCCTCTCCCTCCCCTCCCCTCCTCTCCTCTCCCCTCCTCTTCTCTCCTCTCCCCTCCATCTGGCTGGACCCTTTGTACTAGGCCCAGATATGACAATGGTGAATACTCCTACAACAATTAAAGGGCATGTGGGCCTCCCTAGGAGGCAGGGAACTATTTCTAACCCTCTCCATCCTTACATTTAAACTCCAGAGAGCAGTTTAGAAGGTGCTGATTCTAGCTAATGCTGCAAAACCTGATGTCATCCCTGGTGAAGCAAAAGTGGATTCTTCCCTTGAACCTGGCCTTCCCAAATAACCTGACCACAAGATCTACCACTTCTAGACTGCAGCCCGGTCACTGCCTCCTGCAGATGTCACATCCTCCACTTTCAGCTTTTTGTCCAGGGTCCTCACCTGACTCCTATCTGCCTCTCCTGGCCTCTACGCACATGCATACACACACACACACACACACACACACACACACACACACACACACACACACCACCACCACCACCACCACCACCACCACCACCACCACCACCACCACCACCACCACCACCACCACCACCACCACCACCACCACCCTTGGTATGGGAGAAGCTAGTGAGCTGGGCATTGGCTCACATGAAGGTTCTCAAAAGACTTGTGGTGTTCTAGGCCTTCCTCAAGGCTCACTGTATCCCACCCTGTGTGTGGGCAGAGGCTTCACAGTCAGGGTCAGGGTGACCAGTCAGCTTTGGTCAGCATGGAGTTCCCTCAATGCCAGCCAGTTGTGGCATTGGCTTGGCTGGGCTAAGTGACTCAGAGCCACATCTTGTGTGCCTGCCTGGTACTGACAGTCCACCAGACAAGTCTTTAGACCTGCCCACAGTCTGTCTTCTCTCAGAAAATGTGCTGCCTGTGGTGGTTCCCAGTGGCTTTTCCCACATTTTCTGTGGACTTAGTGATTTGAATTCATCATTGTACAGAGGGTTCCACTGGGCTAATGAAGGCAGTAAGCCTCCTGTGAGCCCAACACCCAGAAGCCCAGAACCTAACAATATTACATGGAGGAAGGGTCCAACTCACTCCCATTAGCTGATGTCAGTATTCCCAAGCTCTCTGGTTAGAACAAGATCTGCAATAATAGGGGGGTGTCATTTTGCCTCCTCAACTACAGGTGATTGAGCTCTTGGTGGCAGTTCAATAAGCTTTTATTTTATTTCCCTTTTTTGAATACAGACAGGAGATTGAAAGGGAGAGAGAGAGAGACATCTGTAGCACCGCTCTAACACTCATGGAACTTTTTCTGTGCAGGTGGAGACTAGGGGCTGAACCTGGATCTTTGTGCACTATAATGTGTGTGCTCAACCTAGTGTGCCAATACCCGGCCCACCATAGTGTAAAAGTTCTCCTCTCTATAGGGTGCTATATGTTAAGCCTATCTATGGTTATGATGGTTTCCTTGGTATGAAATCCTGGCAGTGGGAGAACTGGGTCAGAAGGTGCCCTGTAAGCTCCATGAATCAAGGACTGTGCCTGTCTCTGTCACTCTGTGCCTACAGAGGGAAGCACTATGGCTCTCTGAGCACTGGCTGGTAAGGGTACTGATGAATAAACATTGTGAAAAATCACACAAATATTCAGTCGAGCAAAAGAAACCAAGAGTATACACTGAGTAAGCACAGTAGGGAGAGTTTTACAGTAGGTAAATTATGGTGAGAAAAGCAGATTGGTGATGATCTTGGAGAGGGGAGGGCAGAGAAAGGGCTATGGGAACTTCTAGGGGAGATGTACACACCATATGCTCTCTCTCTCTCTCTCCCTCTCTTTCTCTTTCTCCCTTTATTTCTTTCCTTCTTTTCTATATAGAGAATGCAGTACACATGGGAAAGCAGTGCACTATCCAAGTGAGATATTTTACCAGTCCCATCCTATATTCTTGACTTGCTTAATAGTCATACTATTATGATCCCTTTATCAGAATTCCCTAATTTAACCACCTAGTAGCAGTAGCATTAATGGTTTGACTCTTACGGAATTAAAGAGTATTTTCAGCTTATGAAAGCCCCCCCCAGCCCCCAACCTTACCCTTGATTCTGTTTTATATAGCATTTCCTCCACCTTTTTTTCCTTTTTTTTTTTTTTAAAGATTTTATTTATTTATGAGAAAGATAGGAGGAGAAAGAAAGAACCAGACATCACTCTGGCACATGTGCTGCCAGGGATTGAACTTGGGACCTCATGCTTGAGAGTCCAAAGATTTATCACTGTGCCACCTCCCAGACTACGTCCACCATTCTTAAGTATAAATCAAACTCTTACCCAGGACCCCTGCCCCTCCTCTTTTTTCAGTTCCACTTTGTTGAGGGAATGTTGACTTGCAGAATGGTTGTCATAAGGGGGATCCTTTGCTCCTCGGCTAGCTGTGATCTTAGTATCCCTCTTAGGAATATTCTGGAAGAACTGGAGGGGGAAAAGGCAGCCATCTGGGTCTGTATGCTTCCAGATCTCCGATTCAGAACTGACCCAGACAGACTGGAGAGACAGAGGTCCAGAATCCCAAGGTCCCCACTCCTGGCTTTCTAGACCTCAGCAGGTAGGATCTAAGAGGGATGGATTTCCTTAGTGCATCCAGGGATGCTCTCTCCACCATGTCTACATGGTAACACACATCTTTGCAGAGAATGAGGTTCAGCAATACATGACCCTTCTAGAGAATGACATTCAGTGCCACCTCTACTCCATATCTGGGTGATAGAATTAAGCCCTCCCTTTCAGGTCCAATTATTTATCCACATCATACATACATGCTAAGTGTACCTTTATCTTCACCTCCCCCAAACAATGAAGGAGAACTTCTGGTGGTTTCTGCCCTCCAAGCATCTAGCTGTTCTGTGACCTTTTAAAACCTGTTTTATGGTGAGAAAGAAAGAAGCCATTGTTTAATTCAAAGCTGGCTCCAAGATCTGACCTTAACGCATGGAAATGTGTTTTGGTCCAGTGATTAAGTCTGAAAATATTCTTGCTTCAAATCTTGAATTGAAAAAAAGAAGCAAACATTATGGTTGATATCTGTGAGAGCTTGTTTACCAGGAACACAAACTTCTAATAATAAATTAGTCTTCATCCTTTGTGAGATATCTGTGAAATCACTGAGTTGGATAGGTTGGAAAAAGGAAGGGGGACCTGGGAACAAAACCCCCAGAGGAGGGTTCCTGCTGATGGGACTGTGGCAGAAGGGAAATAGGTAGATGATCCAGCGAAAAAGGAAGCTTCTCCTCAATTATAATCAGCAAAAATAAGAACAAGTTCTGAGATGAGAATCTGTTTTCAAAATCCACTTTAAATTCAGGCAATTAGAAGCAGCAATGCCTTTCCCCTTCAACAACAATAAATAAAGTTTCAAAGACACTGAAAAGACTCGTCACCTCTTCCATGATGGCAAGTCCCACTCTCTGTCATGTTTCCTAATTGTCACCATGAGTAACACTCCCTACATGGTGGGTTTAATTGCTAGCTAACACAGAACTGCCTCCTTTCTTCTAAAGCAAAGTTTAGGGAATTAAGTCCTACAAAATAAACTATTCCATCACAATAACACAATTGTGTATTAACTCCTCTCTTTCTTGGGACTTTATAAACCTCAAATTTGGCTCTGAGCAAGAAACCAATTTTAGAAATGAGTTAAATGACCCAGACTTGGAAGAACATCAGATTAGCTTTTTTTTTTTTTTTTTCTGGGCCCTTATAGCTGAGACTGAGTTTAAAATACAACTTATGACCTCTTCCTGCTCTGGTAAAATATCTGAGGGGGGCTCACATGCCAGCCAGTGCTGCCTTCCTCCCAGAGCTTTCTGACTGAGCAAAGGTCGTTGTGTGCAGATGATGCTAGAAGCAGAAATCCCTGACCTTCAGCTCTTCAGATGCACCTGGAGATGTTAACTCCAACTTGAAGCTGCCTCCTTCCACTCACCTGCTGTCCCTTTTACAGTTGCAGTACACTAGCTTAAGGGGTCCCTTGCCCTCACATGAATTCACATCATTTTTCCATTTTCAGCTACCGTTCTTGGCCTGCAGGAGGTCCAGCCTGCTGTTCTCTGTCTACTGGTCCACAGGACACCGAGCAACAGAGAATCTGTTCATCCTGGTCCAAACTCCTAGGTCTCTCATACTTTTATGGTATCCATCTTCTTCCGTCTTAGAATGGCTCCCTGCTATTGCTGAAGCTTGGAATGTGTAAGCCAGACAAGAAGAGATAATCCAAGACACCAGTGAGGTATCTTATTATTCAGCTAACTTCTCCTTCTTACAGTGAGTCTAAGTGGGGCCAGAAACAGAACTACTTCCTAACCTCTCTCTCTCTCTCTCTCTCTCTCTCTCTCTCTCTCTCTCATCACTGCATTTTTTGGCTGTCACAATAACTAGGGTAGAGCAGCAGGAGAGGCATCAGTGCTGAATAGGCAAGGACCAAGGGGTAGCAGACATTGCACAGAAGTCCTTTAAATAATGAACAGTCATATATCCTTATTTAAAATGTTTCATTGGTGATTATTAGTGCCTAGAACACAAGTCTGAGGATGTACAGATGCAAAGCCTCTGATGCATGGTTTTACTTTAACAGGGATTTTTCTGGGGTACTACAACTGAGAAAACGGAGGGAGGAAGAGTCCTTATTGATCTATTAGGCAGCCTCTTGGAAGTTGTGCACCGTGATTTCACTGTTGGTGGCAGGCAAGACATTTTTGAGTAAGGTGCTGGCTCCCTACTGTAGCCAAATCTACTGCATCTGCAGAGGCATCGCTCATGCCAGCACCTGACTGCCTACTGCAGGATGAAGGCTGGGGCAGCTCTGCATGGGTACCCACAGATGGGAACAGATGCCCTCAGGGCCCAGTGGTAGTGTGCCCAGCTGAGTATACACATTATTATGTGCCAGGACCCAGGTTCGAGTTCCCAGTCCCTACCCATAGTGGGAACACTTCATGAGAAGTGAAGCAGGTCTGCAGGAATTGTTCTCTCTCTCTCCCTATCTTCCTCATTTCACTCAATTTTTCACTGTCCTATCAAATAATATATATATATATATATATATATATATATATATATAGAGAGAGAGAGAGAGAGAGAGAGAGAGAGGGGGGGGGCAGGGGGAAGTGGCTGCCAGGAGTGGTGATTTGTAGCGCTGGCACCAAACCTCACAGTGGTAACCCTGGTGGCAGTTAAAAAAAAAGTAACAGGCACCTTCCTGCTACGAGTTTCTCTGTATTTCTCATTTATTTAATACCTTTCAATTATGGTTCCTGGCTTTAAAATAATTCGTGTTAATGTATTATTGGGTTATTGGAGTAGTCATAATGCATTTTTGCATAGAAAAAAATCATGACTTTGCCAATAGCCTAACAGATTATCTATAATTCTAATTCCAGGGTCATACAGGGGACACTATCAAATCCTTGTAATAAAAAGTGGGGGATGGGAGAGCGATCTGGCTGCAACATTCACCACCCCACCGATTGCCAGGATTGATCTGGCTGATCTGGTTGGCTAGGCAGGTGTCCCCTTCCTCCCTCACCATTCCAGGTACATCTCTCCAGAAGTTATGCTCAGCTGAAGAGGACGGCCTTTCCTGCATAGAGACAGAATGGTCTTTGGTCCATATATATGAGTATATGAGTAGCTGTGCTCCCCTGCTAGAACCTCCAAACAAGCCCTCAAGATCCATAACACGTGGGCTCTGAAGTTGCCGAGTGCCTGTGCTGGAAGATTCTGCTGTGGGCCTTGGCATGCATGTGTGCATGTGTGCATGCTCATTTGCCAGTGTATCTGCTCACTGGTCTCCACGCCCTGCACACCCTGCCCAGGTGGTACCTGCTGACTGGGCACCAGGGCTCAGCATCTCCTCACTTGAGGCTGCTCTGCTGGCATGTGCCGCTGCGTGCTGGCCTTTTCAGGGAGCCCATCCCTGGACCAGCAGAGCGAGGGAAATGGGCCGCTTTCTCCCTTACAGTGCTCAAGTGGGTGCAGCTCTTTCTTAACCTTATGACTTTATATTTGGAAACCATTATCTCATTACTTTGATTTTAACTTATTTCTGTGTTTTTTAACTTGCCTCCTTTTTTAAATATACAATTTTGAAGCTAATTCTTCTTTCTCTTCTATCTCAGCACAGGTTTAATATTTGGGATTTAAATTCTTGTCTTCTAGTTCTTTTCCTCATGTCTCCTGTAGCCACATGCTTTTAAAACCTATTATTTTATACTTCATTTGCTTTATTGATTCTCCTCCTCTCTAACTCATTCCCATTTTACTTGCATGGGGGCGGGGGAGCTGTGTTGTCACCCTCCAGAAGAAATAATGACCCTGTTTTATTATTTTCTCCTTCCTGATAATCTGGATGACCTGGGATGGGGGGAGTAGGCATAGCCTCATAGCCTCATAGGTGAAGACTTGCTGGGGGTGGCAGTGACAGGTGACTGCAGGATATGTGAACTTCTACGTGGACTGGTACAGAGGACTGGCTCTTCTGGGGAGACCCTGACTTCCAGTTCCAGCCTCCCTTCTCCATGGTCACAGGAGGCAGTGAGGGTTGCTCACTACACTCCTTCTCGTTCTTGTCTGGAGCATCTCTGTGATTCCCACCCTAAATGATTTCCCTCTTTAGCCAGCCCCCTAAGCATGCCTTCTGCTACATGAATCCAACCACTTAAGCCTGTGGGAAACTGAAGCCCTAGAACTCTACCACCAAATGCAGCTACATAGAAAGAAGACACCTTTCCCCATCCACTTCCCATGTACTTTGTGGTTTTTAATTTTTTATTGCCACCAGGCTCAGTGCCTGCACGAAGAATCCACAGCTCCCAGCAGCCATTCTTACCCCTTTCTTTACTTTGATAGGACATAGAGAAATTGAGAGGGAATGGGGGATAGAGAGGGGAGACAGAGATACTTGCAACACTGTTTCACTGCTTATGAAGCTTCCCCCCTCCCCACTGAAGGTGGGGACAGGGGCTTGAACCTGGATCCTTGCCCGTGGTAATGTGGGTGTTCAATGTGGTAGACCACCTCCTGACTCCTCACTTCATTTTAAAACAACATCTAGCATCCTGAGGGAAAGCCAAACAAGGCTGTTGCTGGACCTCCAGCCAAGTATGTCTATCTGAGAGCTGGGATGAGACTGACGCTGAGGGGTGAGGCCCATGAGGGGGACTAGTAGGCTTGGACAAGCCACATTCTCACACATGGAGCACACCTCAGAGGAGAGTTGATCCTCTCCCACCTTCCACTAGTGTTCCCAGCTCTATTGCCACCAATGCTCACACCTATCTGGCTGGGCTAAAACACAGATAGGAGTGCAGGGGGCACTTGACTCACACTGGCAATTTGATCTTCCTGCCAATTTCCACTCGCTTCTGAGCCCTTGGATGTACCACCAGGAGAAGATGGTTAAATACTCCCTTCCTACTAAACAGGACAGCCTAGCCAAGGCTTCAGTAGGAAGATGGACAGTTTAGAAGCGACTGTGCCCAGCACTACCATTGCTGTCCCCAGGGCAAGCTCAAAACTCATGTTGAAAGAAGTTATGTTGGGGTTTGGGTGGTGGTGCACCTGGTTGAGCACACCTGTTACAATGTGCAAGGACCCAGATTCAAGTCCTCAGTCCCTACCTGCAGGGGGGAAGCTTCATAGTGATGAAGGTGTCTATCTCTTTCCCTCTCTTTCCCGCTTCCCTCTTGATTCCTCCCTAACCCTATCCAATAAATTTTTCTCTTTTCTTTTTTCTCTTTCCTTATCCCTCTCTCTCTTTTAAAAATTTTAAATATTCATTTATTTATTCCCTTTTGTTGCCCTTGTTTTATTGTTGTAGTTTTTATTGTTGTTGTTACTGATGTCATCGTTGTTGGATAGGACAGAGAGAAATGGAGAGAGGAGGGGAAGACAGAGAGGGGGAGAGAAAGATAGACACCTGCAGACCAGCTTCACTGCTTCTGAAGCGACTCCCCTGCAGGTGGGGAGCTGGGGGCTCGAACTGGGATCCTTATGCCGGTCTTTACGTTTTGCACTGCCTGCGCTTAACCTGTTGCACTACAGCCCAACTCCCTCTTTCTCCCTCTCTCTCTCCTACATGACAGAACAATTCCACTGCTCCTACAGGACTCTGGTTTTTTTTTTTTCCTCCAGTAGTGGGTGAAAGATAGAGTAGGAGAGACACAGAGAACGAGGAGAGACACTACAACATTGCCTCACTGTCGATGAAATTTCTCCTTTGCACAATGGCCCATAGGGTAGGGGCTTGAACCCAGGTCCTCATGTATTGTAAAGCATGTGCTCTTCTTGCTGAGCCATGTCTTGACTCAAAGCTAGCTCTTGCCTTTCTGCTTTTACCCACTTTAAAGTCATGTTGGAGGGGTAGCGGTGGAGAGGGGGGGTGACCTATGAAATTCTACTGTCTGAAGGTGTGTACTCCCCACTTTCAAGAAGCAGAGAGACTCACGTCCTGGTGGCAGGAGCTGAAGGGAATGGTGGGTAGAGGCTGCCCTGTGTGGGACCTGTAGGCCCTGCTGAGCCCTGAGCTCAAGTCTTGTGTCTAGAAGTCCTCACCCACCTGAGGATTCTGCCCTGCTGATGCACATTAGCAGACAGGTTTGGGAGACCACTAGCTCACGGGGCAGACATTTCAATGCATCCTGAAAGAGATGGTACATTTTTTTTAGCCATTTAATTGAATCTGTGGCAGTAAATCTTTTAGTCCTCTCTTAGCATTTAGAATTTCAATTTACCCCATGGATTTTTGTGCTCAGCCCCCCAGTGAAAATAAGCGTTTGTACCGAAAAGCTTTTAATCAACTGTTCTCAAAATGTCAGTCCCCCTTATCTCCAAAGCCCACGGAAACCTTTGTGCCCAAAGAAAGAAAGAAAGAAATGAAGAAACAAAGAAAAGAAAGAAAGGAAGGAAGAAAGAAAAACAGAAAAGACTCTGTGTCTCCTGCCTTCTTCCTTCCCGTTTCCAGCATCCTTTATCGTGGTTTAATCAGAGTCGGTTTTTGATGTTCAGCCTCTCTTAATCTTCTTAGATTCTGTTTTAAGGTGAGCTTTCCACTCCAATCCAGCTTCACTGATTTATTAAGATCCTCGTGGCTGCTGCCTCTTGGATGAAGATATGTTTCTCTTAGAAGCTCTTGCTAAGCTGCCTCATTCAGTACACAGAAGGTTAATTGCTCAGCCTGTAATTAAATCAGTCTTTATTTTCTCTTTCTTTCTTTCTTTCTTTCTTTCTTTCTTTCTTTCTTTCTTTCTTTCTTTCTTTCTTTCTGTTAACGCTGTTTGTGGAACTTCATAATGATGTAAGCCATAAACCTATCCTCATTTAATGAAGAATTTGAGTTCTGAGTGTTCTTGTTCATCCTTTTCTCAAAGGTTGATCATGGCAAAAGCCAACCTCCTTCCTACCCTGTTGTCCCCCCCTCTAAAAAAAATCATTAACAAAGAAAAATGGAACTTCAGGAATTTTAGTGTCAAGTGTTTTATTTACCCATAGTTTAGGGAAAGGAGTTTTTAACAAAGGCCTCCAGCAATACTAGTGCCTGACTGAGACCCTAAGACATAGCCTCTATTGCAGAAGCCAAAACAGAAACCAGCTGCCACTGAGCCACCTATGTGGGCTCCCTCTGCATGTGACCCTCATTTCAGTAGCCACCAGGAGGGGGTTGCCGTGGCTTCCACCTGCTGATGGGCTAATGAGCCCTCCTGCTACCCTGACCCCCTGCACTGGTCAGGGATGTTCTCCATCGATTTTCCCTTGGCTCTCTGATTTCTGATGAGGCTAATCAGCTCTGCAGTCTTCAGCCCTTGCTCCTTGATTTGTCAAGAGAATGAGTTATCTGGGCAGACGTGCTCTGTGATTTGTAGGCTGGAGGACTCAGCTGTACTGCCGTGACCTTTTCAATATTCTGTTATTAGATGGGCTGGCCATTTCAACTTCCTTCTGAACAAAGCATCTTCCTCATGTGCTGAAGAGGGAGAGCAGCCAGTTAATCAGAACACCCAATGCTGAAAAGGTCGAACCAGGGTGTAGGTATTAACATTCACCGTCTGTGTTAATGGCCTGTAGCCGGCAAAGCTCACCACCTGTAGGGTTCTGGGGAAACTGACCAACGGGTGAGGTGGTGCTCAGACCCTGTCCTCTCACTCTTGCCTTGTCTTCATGGATAACCCAGAGCCTTCATCTACAAGCCCCAGCTGTCAGGGTTCCCTCGAAGACCTCCTCTTCCATCAACCTTCACTTTATTTTCATGCATCGCTGTGTGGCCTTTTTATGCCCTACACGTGCCAAGGTCTTTTCAGTCTCAAGACCTTTGCACATGCTAAACCACAGACCGGATCTCTTTCTCTAGATTTGGGTATGGCCTCCTTCTCAACACTCAAAGCTCAGCTCAGATGTCACCACCTCACAGAGGCCTCCTCAGGTACCCTAGCCATGAACCTTCCTATTGAACACCATCCCATATACACTTATTTACTGTCTTTATCATTGATTATATCTGATTAACTGAATGTGTATATCCTCTCCCTCAATTCAAATGCAAGCAATTGAAGGGTTAAGACACTGTGTCACAGTCACCGCTGTATTTCCAGAGCTCCACATAGTCAGAGTAGTACATCATGGTGGGGGTGGGGGGACAGGCACTGATGCATCTGGTAGAGTACACACATCACCATGCATAAGGACCCAGTACAAGCCCCCAGTCCCCCCTTGCAGGGGAGGAAGCTTCACAAGCAGTGAAGCAGTGCTACAGGTGTCTCCATTGCTCTCTCCCTTTCTATCTGTACCCATCAAGTGCTCAATAAATGCCTGCTGATGGTAATGGATGGGCAAATGCATCTCTCCTTTCCACAGTTCATATATTGTAATACTAAGGTAATGGCTCTAGGAGGTGGGCCTTTGTGAGATCATTAGCTTATAAGACTGGAGACTAATGCCTTTATAAGAGCTGGTAGGAGAACTTGCTTCCCATCTCTGCCCTCTGTCATGTGAGACTGCAACACAACAAAGACAAATGTGCAAGCCAGGAAGCAGGCCCTCATCAGACAAGGTTGTGACCTGGAAATTCCTAACCTCTAGGACAGTGAAAACTCAGTGCTCTTGATTTAAGTCAACTTTCATCTCTAGTAATTTCCTATAAGAGCCCAAAGTAAGAATAAAAGTGATAGCACAGCTTATTAGGAAACAACCCCATGTCCTCAAACCCCTCTCTGGTGATTGAAAACTTTATTCTGCCCACTTTTCCACATCAACCTTCTTGAGGGGAATCCATAGTACATACTCCTATAACACAAGAAACTAAGTGGAACCTGGTACTAAGAGTTTAATTCACTGCAGTTATTCAAAGTAACAGTAAGTAACTAAAACAAAAGTTTCTCATACACACACAAGACAGTAATCATAACTTATAATGGCATTTGTCCTGGGCTGTTAATGTATGCACAGATGCTATGAAATCCATGGTGCTTTCTACACTGAGTTTCTAAAAACCTAAATCCTATTTACCATCCAAGCAAAATATTGGAAGAAATTTATCTGGAAACTGATGAACCTAGACCTGAACATAATGACATCAAAGGACACCTCTGGAAAAGTCTTCATCCTGGTCTGAAGGCCATGCCTTCTCCAAATGTACACATTCTCAAAATGCAATTTGTGGAGTAAGACATTCCTTTTTTTATTTTTGCCTCCAGTCGCTAGGGCTTGGTGCTGGCACTATGAATCTATTCCTCCTGGTGGCCATTTTTCCCTTTTCATTCTATAGGACAGAGAGAAATTGTAAGGGGATAGGTAGATAGAAAGGAAGAGAAAAAGATAGATACCTACAGACCTGCTTCACCATCATAAAGTGTCCCTCCCTGCAGGTAGGGAGTGGAGGCTCAAACCTGAATTTTTGTGCTGGTCCTTGCACTTATTACTATGTGTGCTTAACTGGGTGTGCCAACGCTTGGCCCCCTGGCGTACGGCATTCCAATGCTGCTCAAAAACACCTTTGAACTTGGATTTGCATTGACATAACGAAGTTAAACTGTACTAGGAGGACAGAGAGTCACTTTTCGAGGTCACCTCTACCCCTTAAAGGTCTGTCCTGGGAGTGACCTGTCTGTCCTTCTGGGGCAGATATAGGTGGAAGAGGACCATAGAAGAGCTCAGCTCAGGACAGGCAGAGAGTGAGCAGTACAGAGACCTGCCTGCTGAAGCCCCCCTGGGGATGGTGGAGGCTCAGCTGGCCAGATCATTTGACCTACAATGAGTGAAGGAGCAAGTAGCCAGCAGCATCTGTCCCAAATGGCTGAGATGAGTCTGCAGCCTCCCCAAAGGGAGTGTGGCTGCTTTCAGCACAACCTAAAAGTATATGGGCTGGGAAGTGTTGTCTCTGAAACAATATGGAAGAGTTAGGTTTGAAATGCCACATCAGCACCGATGTAAACATAAACCAGTCACCTGGCATGTTTTATTCTTAGAAGGTTCTCAGGAATCCCACAGGAGCCTCCTGGAGATGCAGTGCTGTTCTAATTCCATTCCAATTAGAAGTTAGGCCTGTCACCATGGGACTTGTGGCATTTTTCTGGGAGTGCCTTTACTCCGGATTCCCATCTGCAGCAGAGCAGAGCCATTTGAACACCCCAGTGTGACCACAGATCTCTTCTCGGGGCTTGGAGATGAAAGAAGCTAAGAAGTGAATGGAAACAGGTTTCACTACCACAGTGGGGCTTTCTGCAGCAGACCACACCAAGAGTTTGGAAGCAGAGATCAGGAGAGTCAAGAAGAGAATTAAAGCTGGTGATTTTAAAGGGCCTGCCAGCTCTGATCTGCAGAAGAACACACAGTAGAGCATGTCTGCAGGTGGCAAGGGGCGTCCCTGAGCAGAAATCTAGCGCAGCCTCAGAGCGCCCTTGACTGCTGGCTGGCACTTTCTTCTCTGTCACGGCTGTTGTGAAATCCAGGCCCAGTGAGCAGGAGCAAGAATGCAGAGCCTAAGGCCTCAAAGGCACCAGGAGACCATCTCTGAGTGCCTCACGATGCAAATGACGCTGCAGTAAAGAATTCACCTCATGCAAGGAGCATCCCACCTTTGTCCCTGGTTTCCTGGAAGGTGATTTCTAAACTCCTGGAATGTTCTGTCTGGGCCATGGGTCTTTGCTGATTTGGAGCTCTGGGGTAGGCCAGACAGTCTATGCTAAGAAGATAATTTGGGGAGGTGGGGTGAAGGGGGGAAACATGGCTCTGCAGTATCAGCTCTAGTTCTAAAAGGACTGGAAACTGAGTCAGTCACATGGTCACTCACTCATGTCTTGTCTGCATCACTGAGCTGGTGAGATCTCTGATCCTGGATGCAGGGGAGCTCCGGGTTGTCAATGTCATCACTGGAAAAAGCAATTGCCACCAAGCCTTGGGATGTGTATGAAAGGTTGGGGTGGTCTTGGGGACTGTCTATCCTGTAGAAAGTATAGCCTGGAGGGAGTGCAGGCCCCTCACTTGCCCAGGACAGTTCCTGGGACCTGCAGAATCCCGAGCCGGAAACTTAGATCACTGAGCACAGCTCACAGCAGCGCCTGCAGTCTGCACCCTTGTCCTCACCATCAGCTGTGTCTGGGACCCTCAGAGTCAAACTCAGGAGGTCTTTTCCTTGTGCCTCAGCTGTGGGCACATTGTCAGCTTGTCCTCTGGTCCATTCTTGTCACTTTATTTTACTGAGTGAAGATGAGCTAGTAGGTCACAATTCTTTCCTGCTGCCACCTGACTTCATTTTATAAAAAGGGGATTTTCTTGGCAGAGGACATTATAGAGGTTTTGCTTTTTCCCATGGTAGGGGAAAAAGCCACCTGAACTCAGATATAAATGAGCATCCTACCTGACAGAAGAGGCTTTGGACACTGGCTTCAAAGTGGACTTGTGCTGTATTTGGAGAGCTGCCATAGGCTGCCCTTCCCTTGTTACTGCTAGCCTCTCTTCAGCCTCAGAAGTTCCATGCCTGCCTGGCATTTGACAGCTGGCTGAAGAGAGCTAAGCCTCTTAATAAAGTGAGAAGCCAGTGTTGCATGCCGTTGCACTGGACAGTTGGCACGTGGCTAAAGTGCAGGCAACATAGTCCTTGACAACCACTTCCCAGGGGTAGGGTGTCACAGTGGTGAGGGGATGCAGGAAGCAGTCTGGCTGCCCTACATTCCCCCTCCCCCATTGTACAGAAGGAGAAAGTAAGGCTTCTGCCATGTTTGCTCTCAGAGCCCCCAGGAGAGGAGAGTACCAGCCAGCACTCTTTCTTCCACCCTGGCACCTACCCTGTTATTCTCTACAAAGGCTCAGCTTCCTGGGGCTCCATGACTCTGGCACATTGAGCCTAAGATAGTGCCATGAAATGACACTTGTGCCATTCAGTGTCCTGGATGGAGGCTCAGTCACCTGGTCACCTGGCATGAGTAGCACTAAGTGACCAACCCCATTTTAGTTCTCCTCCCACCCAGTGCCTAGGGTCTCAGAGCTGAGGGCAGAGCCCTGGAGGTGAGGATATGAGCCAGCATGTCCCTGTTCAGATGACAGTGAGGGCAAGCTGGCCAGTGCCCTCTGTTCAGGTTTGTCCCCTGACATTCTTCTGGACTCTAACCCCATCTGGCCCAGGAAGCCTCTCCAGTGCCTCCTGTCTCCCTGCTTCATCACCTTTGAATGTTCACCACATGTGATCAGAGGCCCACAGCCCTCTCTGGACCAGATTATTTTCTATCTGCCCTGGTAAGACTCATCTGTCTGTGTTTTGTGTAGGCAGGAACAGGCTGCTGCTGGGAGTTCTAAGCTTCAGGGAAGGAGGAGAACTAGGACAGTGGAGCTGTGGCTGAGATGCCAGGCAGTGGGCAACCAGAGGGGGTCAAGGCTGATTACCCAGATCTGCCCTTCTGTCAAGATGGTCCCGTCACTTAGCATCTGAACCCTAGCCCAGTCCTACTGGAATGAGGCATCTAACTATTTTAGCAGCCTCTCCCTGGGACAGGAGTTTTCATTCCTTCCTTCCTTCCTCCCTCCCTCCCTTCCTTCTTTCCTTCCTCCCTTCCTTCCTTCCTTCCTTCCTTCCTTCCTTCCTTCCTTCCTTCCACCTTCCCTTTCTTCCTTCTCTCATTTTCTTTTTTCTGCCCTTTTCTTCTTTTCTCCTCCTCTCTCTCTCTCCTTCCTTCTTTCCCTTTTCCCCTCCTTACTCCCTCTCCTCTCCATGCTTTTGTTTTGATGCTATAATTGTTTAAAGTATTTGAGTTTGAACAGATTAGCTGGGGTGGGGGGGGTTCACAACATGAGGAGGGAACTAAGAAAAACTTAAATGCACTGTATTTTCCAGCTTCCTATCTTTAAGCCTGCCGGGATAGCCTGAGGGTGCCTCTTCCCGAGCAAGTGCTCTCTAGGTTAGAGAGAACTCAACTGGAGCCAACCTAGGCTGCTGCATGGGAGAGGGATCAGGAACTCATGCCCAGCTAGCTTCACAGGAGAGAGACTCTGGGACTCTCGGATCTAGAAGGTAATCCCAAGTGTGTCCAACCAGAAGAGCAGCTGTATATATACTTGCCAAGTAGGGTGGAAACAGGATGTGACATAGAGAGGGTGGAGCAAAAAGAGATTGGTGGAGATCAGGGTGTGACAAGGAGAGGGGGCAAAGCAAAAAGACAGTTGGAACCAGTGGGATTAAACCAGTGCCCTGCAGGCAGGGCGGTTCTTAGGTAACAGGTTATGTAAATAGCCTTCTGGCTTGGAGAGTCACAGAGTCTCTCTCCTGCGAAGCCAGCCCAGCACGAGTTGCTGATCCCTGTCCCACACAGCAGCCTAGCTTGGCTCCGGTCGAGTTCTCTCTAACCTAGAGAGCACTTGCTTGGGAAGAAGCACCCTCAGGCTATCCCGGCAATTTCTTTGTGACAAAAATGTACCTTCTTCTAGTTTTGCCTCTACTGGGTACAGTTACTCCATTAGAAACAGATATCAAAAACATCTTCCAGAAGTCTGGCTTTCTTTCACAACTGTATCAGCAATAGACTCCAAGGTTAGCTTCATTCTCTCACATTGACACAATTTAAAGTGAGATGAACCCTTGTTAAAAAGGAGTCGAGTTAAGAGGAAATGTTACAAATGTTGGAGAGATCCCTGGTCTGGAGAGGACACTCAGTTTGGATCATCTGACTTAAATATAAACAAAGAGATACTACTGTGCCTTAAAAGACACTCCTGTGCATTTATGTCAGTTCTTCTCCTATACACCAAAGATTCAATGCAAATCAAATAAAAATCAGATTTCTAACAGCATGAGTACATGAACTGTGTACATGTATGTACACACGTGCAATTATGTACTCAGAAAACTAATATGTAGGTCCAAAGATTAAGGCAGCTGTGGTATTCAAAGAGGAAGAACAAGGGCTTTCTCTAAGTGGTGTCAAAATTGATAAAACTTGGGAGTCGGGCGGTGGCGCAGTGGGTTAAGCGCACGTGGCGCAAAGCGCAGGGACCGGTGTAAGGATCCCAGTTCGAGCCCCCGGCTCCCCACCTGCAGGGGAGTCGCTTCACGGGCGGTGAAGCAGGTCTGCAGGTGTCTATCTTTCTCTCCCCTCTCTCTCTGTCTTCCCCTCCTCTCTCCATTTCTCTCTGTCCTATCCAACAACAAAGCAATGTCAACAATGGCAATAATAACCGCAACGAGACTGCAACAACTAGGGCAACAAAAAGGAGGAAAAATGGCCTCCAGGAGCGGTGGATTCATGGTGCAGGCACCGAGCCCAGCAATAACCCTGGAGGAAAAAAAAATTGATAAAACCTGGGGGTCGGGCAGTAGCGCAGTGGGTTAAGCACAGGTGACACAAAGAACAAGGATCGGCATAAGGATCCCAGTTTGAGCCCCCGGCTCCCCACCTGCAGGGGAGTTGCTTCACAGATGGTGAAGAAAGTCTGCAGGTGTCTATCTTTCTCTCCCCCTCTCTGTCTTCCCCTCCTCTCTCCATTTCTCTCTGTCCGATTCAACAATGACCGACATCAATAACAACAATAATAACCACAACAAGGCTACAACAAAAGGGGGAAAATGGCCTCCAGGAGCAGTGGATTCATGATGCAGGCACTGAACCCCAGCAATAACCCTGAAGGCGAAAAAAATATTTAAAAATATTGATAAAACTTGAGTAGTGAAGACAGTGTGGTCAGGTCAGTAAGGCCACAGACCAGTAGAATGGGAGCAAGAACTCCACAACAGAGTCCCAAAGATTAGAATATGTGCAACAGGACAGAGGTCCTATTGTGGATCCCTGGGAAGCAGATGATCTTTTTTTTTTTTTTTTTTTTTAACAGATGGGACCAGCACAGGTTAGAATACACAAGAGAAACACCAGACTAGGCCTATACCATATATGAGGGGGGGGGGAAAGGAAGAGAGAAAGAGAGAAATAAAGAAAGGAAGGAAGGAAGGAAGGAAGGAAGGAAGGAAGAAAGAAAGAAAGGAAGATTCAGGGGATAGAGAGACAGCATGATGGTTCCATAAAACACTTTCATGCCCAAGTCTCTGAGGTCCCAGGTTCAATCCACACTACCAATATAAAAGACCAGCTAGTCTACCAAGGGGAAAATGCAAAGCATTGGGTAAATATGGGCCATCACTAAGCACAGCAATATATGGATGAAGAAAGTAAAAGAAGCAGTGAGAAAAAATGGAAGGAACATTGAAAGGACTAGTAACTGAAACACTAAAACCTTTTTTTATATTATTTTATTTGGGAGTTAAAGGTGTACAGTACAATTGCTGACACATGAGTACAATTGCTCATCTCTCCATGATAGGTCCTTTTCCACCATCATGCATGAGGACTCCAAAGTCCCCTGTTCTCCTCTCCCTTCCTCAAAGTTCTTTGCTTTGATGCAATACACCAGACTCAGTCCAAGTTTGACTTTGTGTTTTATCTTTCTGTCTTTGTTTTTTAAGTCCCACCTATGAGTGAGATAATCTGGTGTTCATCATTCTCTTTTTGGTTTATCTTACTTTTGGGATATAGCCAAAACACTCAAAAATTAATAGAAATCATCGACTTGAGGGGGCCAGGTGGTGGCACACCTGGTTAAATGTACATATTACAGTGAACAAGGACCCAAGTTCAAGTCCCTAATCCCTACCTGCAGGGGGAAAGCTTCACAAGTGGTGAAGGAGGGTTGCAGGTGTCTTTCTGTATATTTACCTCAATATCTTTCTCTCTCCTCTCAATTTCTCTCTGTCTCTATCCAAAAATGAATACATTTATTTAAAAGAAATCATTAATTTACACACTCAAGAAACTGAACAACTTAAAAAAAGAATAGTGCAGAAAATATATTCTGATGTAATCATACTAAATTAGTTAAAAGACAAAGAAAATCTGAAATAAGTGAGAGAAAAAAAAGTAAATTCTAATATAATAGCTGACTTCTCATCAAAACCAGTGAAGGACAGAAGGCAGAGAGACAACATAGTCAAATGGTAAAAGGAAGAAAAGGCTGTTGACAAAGAATGTTAGTTGCATGCAACAAAATCTGTCAGAAATGAGGGGGGTGTGAGGATACTCCTGGATAAACAAAAAGTGAGATACTGTGTTGCTAGCATTCCCCACCTCACAGGAAATACTAAAGGAAGTTCTGCAGGCAGAAAGCATGTGGCCCCAGATGGTGATTCAAAGCCACACACAGAAAAAGAGCATTGACGAAGGTAATTATGTAATTATACATGACAGTATAAATGCATATCACTTCTCCTTTCTTGTCTTAGCTGATATAGAAAACAGTTATATAAAACAATACATATATAATTGTAACAGATAGAAATGTAATATATTTGACAATAACATCACAAAGGAGGTGGGAGAGTGTTAAACTCTAGCAGATTTTGAAAATGACACCAAATGGTATTTTGCATCCACAGAAACAATGACAAGAACCAGAAATAGTAAGTAGGAAGGTTATTATAACAAATTCTATAAACATATACTTGCTCTCTTTCTCCCAAGTTCTTTAAATGACACAAAATTACATAAAGTCATAATTATAACAATGTATTGCTGGATTTGTAGCATAGATAAACTATGGTAGTAATAGTAGAAAAATAAGAAAAGGAAATTGAATGTACACTGCAAAAAATGTACACTGCAGTAACATTTCTGTATCGGAACTGGCCTTATTATAAACTTGATATTGATTTTGATAAATTGAGATATACTTTATTATTCTTGGAGCAATCACTAAGAAAATAACAAAGATATACTACAGTTTAATGTCAAAATATTATACTAGAAAACATTCACTTAATGCAAAAAAAAGACAATAAAGAAGGAATAGAGTAACTGAAGGTATATAGATAGCAAAATAAAATGTCAGATTTAAGTTCCTCCATATCAATAATCCTTTGGTTATTGTGAATAATGCACTATGAACAAAGGGTTAACATATATCTTTGGATAATGAAGCTATGGGAAGATAGACTCAGTGGAATACTACTTTGCATTTTAAAAAGATGGCATTGTGTCCTCTGGGACAAAACAGATGAAATTGGAGGTGATTATAATTATTAAAGTTGGTAGGGAAGTGAAAGACAACTGCAGGATGAGTTTTGATCATATGTGGACATATAAACTTGGGGGGGGGGGGAAGTAGCCAAACTGTCCCTAAGACTTTGTGAGTAGTGTGGGCCACAGAAGTTTGATGATAGCTGTGGTGTGTAACTGTATCCCTGTCATCTTATAATCTTGGAAACTATTATTAAGTAACCAGTAAAAAATGAAGTGAGTAAATGGATAAAGCAATTCGATGAAAAAGTAGACTGGCCTCAAGAATGTGTACTTTAAAGTTAAAATTCACATGGATTAAAAGGAAAGGAGTGAGGAGGAAATGTCAGAACACTAAAGTGGCGGTGCTATTATCTGAGAAAATGGACAACAATAGAAAGTGCTGCTGAGAGAAAGAACACACACACACACACACACACACACACACACACACACACACACATTTAAATAAAGCAGGTTAATTCATCAGAAAGATCCAGTAATGTACCCGTGTATGTTCCTAACATCAGAGGCCCCAAATACATGAAGCGAGAGCTGTCTAGAGAACAGAGAAATAGACAATGCATCACTCACTAACAGTCAGGGGCTGCAATGCTCTGCTGTCAGTAATGGTTAGGACAAAGAGGAAGAAGCTAAACCAGGCTAATGGAGGAACTGGCAACACTATAAACCAATAGGACTGAACAGGTGGCTCTAGAAGATTTCATCTAGTTATAATTAAATGCACGTTTTACTCATGTTCATGGAACATTCTCTAGGATATAGTATACTCTAAACCATAAAACAAGACTTAATAAATGTAAAATAACTGAAATTACAATAAACTATGTTCTCCTTATCACAAGAGGATAAAGTGTTCAGAATAAGGCAATGCTCATGAATACATTTATGTCAACAGATAAGCTACCTATTAAAAATGGCACAAATACACAGAAAACATAAGTTACTAAAACTGACTTTAGAAGAAATAAAAAATATATATAAAGATTATTAGTGTAATATTTAATATGTTCTCCAGAGAAAACCAGGTAAATTCACTGATGAGTCCTTCTAAACATTTAAAATCGTTCATACTAAGCCTTTATAAACTCCTCCATAGAATGCATGAGAAGGTAAAACGTCCCAACTTATTCTATGTATCATACTCTTGCTCAAAGTAGACAAGATATCCTCCCAAATAAAACTGACCAGTATCTCTTACAAACCAAGGCTAGCAACATATAAAAATATTTACATACACAACTGAATGAGATTTATCCAAGGTATGTATGGTTAGTGTAACATTTCTAAATCAAGTAATTCAATATATAACATAAACAGAACAACAACAAAAACAGAACAAAGAATAAAACCACATGATCATCTTAGTAGTTGTAGAACAAGCATTTGATATAACTGAACACTTCCCTTTGACAGTAACCTTCAATAAAAAAGAACAAAATGGGACATCTCAACTTGATAAATGAAAGCTATGAACACTCTCTGGTGAACATAATGGTTAAAAACTGAATGCTTCTACCATCAGGAGCAAGACAAGGATGTCTAACTCTACCAATTGTATTCAATTTTGTGCTGGAGGTTATAGTCAGCACAATTAGGGGAGAAAATAAAATACAGGATATTCAGACTAGAAAAGAAGAAACAGAACTATATGTATACAACTAACATTATATTTATATAAGTAATTCTTTTAATTTTTTTTGTCATAATGGTTATCGCTTTAGTTGGGTGCCAGCATGAGGAATCCACCACTCCTGGCACCCATCTCTACCCCTACCTTTCTATTTTATTTGATGAAACAGAGAGAAGTTGAGGGGGGTGGAGATAGAGAGGAAGAGAGAAAGAGAGACACTGCAGACTTGCTTCACCACTTATAGAGCACCCCCCCACCCCAACAGCTGGTAATGTGTGTGTTCAACTGGGTCCTTGAACATGGTAGCAAAGCGTGTGCTTGTGCATGTTAATGTGTATGCTAAACCAAACACACTACCACCGGGACCCCTGGTAATTCTAAGCTATACAACAAAAACCTATTAGGGGGATGGGTGGTGGCACATCTGGTTGAGAGCATACATTAAAGTGCACAAGGACCCAGGTTTGAGCCCCCAGTCCCTACCTGCAGGAGGAAAGCTTTACAAGCAGTGGAGCAGGGCTGAAGGTGTCTCTCTGTCTCTCTTCCTCTCTATGTCCCTCTTCTCTTGATTCCTGGCTGTCTCTATCGAATAAATAAATATAATAAAAAATTTAAAAACCTATTAGTTCTAGTAAATTAGTTTGCTAAGTTTTGCAGGGTACAATATAAACATATAAAATTCATTTGTATTTCTACACATTAGCAGTTAAAAATTCTAAAATGGAACATGTGAAAATTCCACTTACAATAGATTAAAAAATAAAATCTTTAGGGATAAATTTTGACAAAAAATTACATAAGTTATACTCCAGAAGCCACCATAAATATTAGAGAGAAACTAAAGAAAACCAAAATGAATGGGAAGACACACCAACTGATAAATCAGAAGACCTAATCCTACTAACACGGCAATACTTTTTTGTTATCTTTATTTATTTATTGGATACAGACAGACAGAAATCGAAAGGGGGGGGGAGAGAGGGAGAAAGACAGAGAGACACCTGTTGCCCTCCTTCTTCACTCACAAAGCTTTCCCCCTGCAGGTGGGACTGGGGGCTTGAACCCAGGTCCTTGTACCCTGTGACGTGTGCGCTCAACCAGGTGCACCACCGCCTGGCCCCTGGCAATACTTTTTAATCTATTTATTTAATTTAAAACCAATATAAATCTGGCTTCTTTGAAAAAAATGACAAATTGTCTGAAAATCTATATGGGACTGTAAAGGTTACAGCATAGATAAAGCAATCTTACAAAGTTATAAAAGAGAGGACTTATACCTCCTCATTTTCAAACATACTACAATGTTATAGAAATCAAGACAATTTGGTACTGGCAAGTCTACAAACAGGTCATTGAAAAATAACTGAAAATCTAGAAATAAACCCTTACAATACAGTTGACTGACTTTCAACAGTTGCATCTAGACATTCAAAGGAAAAGAACAGTCTGAAAACATGGGCTACTGGGAACTGATATCTATCCATTCGTAGAAGTGTAATATTGAGACCTTCTGTGGTATTTTTTGCAACATTAACTGAAGAAGACTTAGGTTAATGTATTATCTAAATAGGAAAACTAAAACTAAAAAGAACTTAGGAAAAATAGGGGGAAACCTGTGCAAAATTGGATTATCCAAGACCTTCTAAAATTGGAAACAAAAAGCACAATGACATCATCATCAACAACAACAAAGATAACTAGGAGTTGGCCAAAATTAAAAACTTTTGTAGTTTAAAGGATAACACAGAGAAAGTAATTGGAGGAAATATTTGTAACTTATGTATCTGTTAAGTGACTTTATCCAAAGTGTAAAAGAACTCTTGCAATTCAATAAAAACAAACTCTACACTTAAAAAAAGGCCAAAGAATATGATTATACAGTTCCTAGAAAAATATATATAAATATGTTAATAACTACATGAAAAGTTTACAATATAATTATTCACCTAGGAAAAGCAAATAAGAACCACAAGAGTTATGGCTGTAATTAAAAGGACAGATAATAACATGTATTATCCAGAATGTAGAAGAACTGGAACCCTCAAACACTGTTAATGGGAGTGTAAAGTGGCATAGCTACTTTGGAAAGCTGTCTAGAAGTACTCTAAAGGTTGAATGGCCCAGCAATTCTATTCCTAGAGAAATGATGGCATCTGTTCACACAGAAACTGTATAAGTGTCTACAGCAGCAATTCATAATTGCCCCTGAGTGGGAATGGCCTAGATGTTTGCCAACAGTGGAATAATAAAATCTGCTGTATCTGTGCAATGGAATTTATTGGGGATTAAAAAGGAATGAATACATGTTACAACAAGGATGACCCTAAAAATAGTATGCTAAGTGAAAGAAGCCAGCTACAATAGACTATGTATTGTCTGTAATGTCTAGACTAGGCAACCTATATAGTTTGACAGGAAGTAGATTAGTGATTTCCAGGGCCATGGGGCTTGAGGTGGCAGGAAGAACAGGGAGTGGGTGGAACTGAGCAGAGTTTCTTTTATGGAAGAGATGGAGATATCTTGAAAGTGATGATAGTGATGGTTATGCAACTCTGTGGATGTACTGAAATCCTGAATTGTACACTTCCAATGAGTTAATTGTTTTGTGAATTATATCTCAAAAAAGCTATTCTATTTTAGAAGGTTTAAAAAGCAGCACTAGAGTAGGACATGATGTCAAGTAAAGTGGAGCCCTGGGACAAGGAAAAAATTATTTTAAAAGGTGCAAAATCCACTAACCATAAAGAAAAAATTATTTTAGAGTGAGATATAGTTGACAAGTAACACTGTATAAGTTTAAGGTACACAATGAGTTGATTTAATACATTTGGATGTTACAATAGGAGGGAAGCTTGATAAATTCAACTCCATTAAACTTAAGATCTCCTGTAGCTTGGGAAATGGCTCAACTGGTAGAGCATCAGACTTGCATGCCTTAGGTTTCCTTGAGCTTCATGTGACAGAGTGGTACTCTGGCTTCTCCTTCTCCCTCTCCCTCTCTCTCTCCCTCTCCCTCTCACCTTTCTCTTGTATGTAATGAATAAAAAAATATAACTTATTTTCTTAAGAAGAAATAAAAATGGAGCGAAAAGTCAAGCAACCAGCAGAGAAATATATTTGTAAGAAACAAAGAACTTCTACAGATTGACGGCAAAGGAAAAAAAAATAAGACTGAATCGACAAATTTGCGAAAGATTTGGGCAGGTACTTCAGAGAAGAGGCCATCAAAATAATCAATAAACAAATGAAACAATGTTCAGGCTCATCAGTAATCAGGAACACATCAATTAAAACCACAACTGTGATCCCCTATCTGGCCCAGCAGACAAGCAAAGCCTAAGAGCCTTGAGTGCTTACATGTGTTAGTAACGTGAAACGTGGACCTCTCACATGTTGCTGTTTTCAGGTGAGACAGGCAACAGTTTTGGAAAACAGTGTGGCAATGCCCAGCGAGGCTTAGGAAGCACACCTTCTAGGGACCAGGATGCTTTTGTAAGTGTGCAGCAGCCACAGATGAGAGCAGTTGTAGTGAGTGCAGGGATTGGAATGGCCTAGAAGGGAAGGTGTGATGGGGTTGGTTGTCAGCACAGAATGGATGTCCTCACATAGGAGGTTCCCAGCACTGCAAACCAACGACTATAGCTCAGCTTGCCTTCATGTGTCTTACATATATGTGGAACAAAAGCAGCAAAGCAAGAAAGAACTTCCACAGCATCACTTGATTCTTTTATCCAAAATTTAAAAACATGACTAAAACAAGCCACTTTTAGATGCATATTTAGATAAGACAGCAACAAAGCAAAGCCAGACCATGGTGGCTACAGAAGTGGAGGGCAGTGTGTGTGTGTGTGTGTGTGTGTGTGTGTGTGTGTGTGTGTGTGTGTAAACAGTCACCTGCAGTGTGAGAGGGGGCACGACAAGGGAGGGCACATAGGGGAGGAGGCAATTCTAAAACAAGGCCTGACTGCTAGAACATGGCTCTTAGTGGCTTTTCTTGTAAAGGCACATACACATTTCATCCCTTTCGTCTTTTTTCACAATACAAAAAGAAGAACAAGATTCCGTTTCTCACAGCTGATGTCCCTTTCAATGCTGTGACCATGCTGGTGGCTTGGCACTGCTGCTGGGCACACATAGTAACCTTTTTAGTGTCGACTACTCTAATCCCCAAATTCTTTACACATCTGTATGCGTGTGCGCGTGTGCGTGCACGCGCGCGCGCACACACACGTCACACCGTACAGATTAATGAGAGAAGCCTCCGGGGTTATTGCTGGGGATCAGTGCCTACACCATGAATCCACTGCTCCTGGGGGCCTTTTTTTTTTTTTCTTTTTCTTTTTTTCCCTTTTGTTGCCCTTGTTGTGGTTATTATTGTTGCCGTTGATGTCATTCATTGTTGGATAGGACAGAGAGAAATGGAGAGAGGAGGGGAAGACAGAGGGGGGAAAGAAAGACACCTGCAGACCTGCTTCACTGCTTGTGAAGCGACTCCCCTGCAGGTGGGGAGCCGGGGGCTTGAACCAGGATCCTTATGCTGGTCCTTGCGCTTTGCGCCACGTGTACTTAGCCTGCTGTGCAACCACCTGACCCCCATAAATCACTTTCTAAATATGGAAGGGTGGGGCTCAGAATTTTGGTAGTGGTTGCAGTGTGGAAATATACCCTGTAACCTTACAATCTTGTACTCTACTATCAATCATAAATAATAAAATTAAAGTTAATAAAATTACAACAAATGTGTGTTTTGTACGCACACACACACACATACATGTAATTCAAACATTACTTGAATGTATGGCATTCTTATAAGATTTTAACAAATATAAAGAGAAAATTAAAGTATTTAAATTACTTCTTTTTTATTGCAACCAGGGTTATAGCTGGGGCTGGGTGCCTGCACTATAAATCCATTGTTCCTTCATCAGACCATGGGAAAGAGGTGACCGGGAGAGCAGACATGAGTTTAGTGTGCCTTTGTGACCCATAGGTAGGTACTACTGTGACACTGCACAGCTCAGCACCACCCTTAAAGGGTTTCGCTATCCCTTCTTGGCTTTATCATCAGCCGCTGTTCTAGTGACCAAAGTGGAAACCAGATCCCTGGCAGCCTCTTCTGAATTAGCATCAGCTCTCTGCTTCCTCCATCTCAGGCCTGCAACAGAGCCAGAAGCAAGACCTGGTCCCCACTGCTCACCACTGTGTGATGTTACTACTATCTCTCTCCATTAGCTGGCTGCTATTGTGCCAGGGAATCAAATGGAAAATGTTGGCTTCTGAACACTTATGACAGTTCAGTCAGGCCAATAACCAGACTCGTTGCAGAAACCTTGGAAAGCAGTGTGAAGTCATTCAATCTTGTCTGTAAAATATAGACTGTGAGGCTATTATTAAACACTTGGAAGCTTGCAGGGATGCAAAATTTGGTTGTTAGGAAGCAATCTGTGCAGGACTGATGGAATTGCTTTTGTTTTGCTAAAAATTTCAGATTGCTCTGACATAAGACTTAAAAGAACAACTCTTTTATGTGTGTGACCTCTTCATCCTGCTTTGCATGTTCAGGACACCTGGTGGGCCAAAGGCAAAGTGTATCTTTGGGGGATTTTCTTCTGAAGCCCAGAGTTCTAAGCTTTCCACCCATTATCCCACCTGAGCCCCCAAATTCTGTTCCCAAGACATGTGCTGCCGTTACCCCACACCAGGGGTTTCCCTCAGCATGAGCTAGTCCAGTCACCATAGAGAGTGTAAGCATTGCTTCTCTTTGTGGGAATGTCTTCTGATGGGGCTGACACTTCCACTGGTAGATGTGGTATTACAAGTGCCTTGCTGCCTGGGACAGCAGAGAACAGCCATGGATGGGACATGGGCCATGTGACTACACTCCACTACTACACTGAGCTAGGAGCTGGGAGCTAAAAGCTAGGTGTAGTGTGGCTCTCTGAAACCTGGAAACCCACCACTGTCTGAAGCCCAAGTCTCTTCTGTGCAAGTGGTGGTCTGCCACCTTTTGGCAGGACTGGGAGCTTCCCTATCCACCCCCTTTACACCAGAGGCCAGCACACTGAACACTAATGCACTTGGCTGTGGCTGAAACACTGGGGAGAGGGATTCCTCCAAGCAGAACCAAAACACTGGTGAAACTGGTTAAGTTAAACACATCATGTGTGGGTAGGAAAGTATGCCTGGAATCTGATATTTTATAAAACAAGGTTAAATCACAAAAAAATAAGCCAAAGCTAGTAGCTTGTGTTGTGCCACTTTCAGCTCACTGAGACACATGATAGTCTCAGCCTCTTGGCTTACAGGCCTGTGATTGATTCTCAAGCAGTCTCCCTGTATAGAGAGGCAGGGAGGAAGGGCAGGGTGCTTCTAATGTCCCCTAGTAAAAGACACTCAATCAGCTCAAACCCCAAGCCCATTTCTGGGTCCAAGGACACCTGTCAAAAGCAAAACTCAGTCTCACTAAGAGACATTTCCCATGTCTACTTCCCTGCACAGAGCTTTCCTCTAAGTAAGTGAAGTCCTGCACCTGCTTGGCTGACTGCTGGGAGATCCAGGAGAAGACAGGACACTTCATCACTCCACAGCAATTTGCTCAGCTAATTGTCCATTGCCTTATTAAGAGGCAGGCCTCCCGCTCCAGACTTCACTACCTATTTCCAGAAAGAGCTACACTCTCTATTCTAGCTCCCACATGCTGCTTAGTCAAGGCAGTTGGTTAAATGCTTTTGGTTGACAACGACCACATCTCAGGTATGTGGATCCCTGACAAAGGCACACTCGGAATGTAGTCCTTGAAGCTCAAATCAGCAGCCTTTATGGTCCCTCACCCAACTACCTCCAACACCTGTAACCCCCTTTCTGTGTTCAGATAAACACTAGCCTATGTTGTACTCTCTCTCCTCAGCATTCAGCCTTCACTACTGCCCAGAGCTGTACTATGATGGGACCCTGACATCTTCTGTCTGGGATGGTGTCTTGCTATCCAGGCCCTTGCAAAGTGCCATCAGCTCCACAGAAGGGCTCCAAGCCTGGCCCTCTCTCCTGTTGGCACCTGTGGATTAAAGCACCTCATAAAGGCTTCCCTGGGAGGGCTGTACTTCTGGTGAGACAAGGACTGGCAAAGGCCCAGGGAAGGAGACTCAGAACAATCCTGGGAGGAAACATATGGTTAATTTCATGTCACCTTAGCTGGGCCATAGTGCCCAGGTGGGTGACCCAGCATTGATACGGGGGGGGGGGGGGTGTGTCTCTGTGATGGTGTTTTTTGGATGCCATTCATAGCTGAATGGGTATACTTCAAGTATAGCAGATTACTTTCCACTATGTGAGTGGACCTGCTCTAGTCAGCTGAAGACCTGAAAAGAGAAAAAACAAACAAACAAAAAACAAAAAAACCCTCTCCCCCATCCAACAACATTCCTTCCTATTTGAATACCAGCTCTTTTAGGGTCCCCACTTACTGGCTTGCCTTCAGATCTGGGATTCCCAGCCTCCAGAATCTTGGGAGTCACCTCCATATATGAAATCTCTTCTCCCTTTCTCCATTAACACCTGTGGGTCCAGGGGTGAGGTGGCAGGGCTGACTAGTTGTTGGGGGCCCTCTTTTATGAGCTACAGCCTCTCCTCAGGACTGTCCCAGGCCTCAGATCCCCACACCCACTCTAACTGCCCACTCTTCCCTGGACTTGTGGCTATTTCTGTGTCTCCAATTGGTGGGAAAGGTATCCATGTCTGTCCAGGCTGGGACACACCCCCAGCCCCATCCCCAGTCCTTGTTCCCATGTTTCTCCTCCTGAACCATCTTTTGGTCCAAGCACTAAGGCAGCTCCCAGGTCTCTGCTGGAAGGTCCATGGCCTTCTCTCTAGGGTCACTCTTCAAGGCATTGGGCAATCTTTTGAAATGCCAGTCAGTCTACTAGAAACCCCTAACTCCTGCTTGCAGGAGAAAGCTATAATCTTTACTTGTTGCTGGAGGCCAGCCCTGGCTCAGCCAAAGCCTTCCCCCATACTCAGCCCTCACTGCTTTCTTTCCTCTGTCAACTTCTCACAGAACAAATAGCCTTTGTGAAGTAAGATGAGCCAGAAGGAGGATGAATACTAGATGATCTCACAGGGTAGAAGGTAAGAAGCAAAGAAAGAGAGGGGACACACAGGGTGAAGCTTGGACTAGATGAGGAATATTTCATCAAAGCAAAGGACTCTGGACTGGGGGAGTTGGAGGGGGGTGAAAGGGTGTCTGGAACCCAGAATGTTATGGTGGAGAAGGACTTGGGTGGGTGGTAGGAGTGGGTGTGCAGACAGTGAATTTGGGGAGATTAGAGGCTACACCCATGTGTCAGCAACTGGGTGTAAACCATTATTTCTATTATTATTATTGTTATTATTATTATTATTACTGAATAGAATAGAGAGAAATTGAGAGGGGTGGGGGAGAGAAAGACAGATGCCTGTAGACCTCCTTCACTGCTTGTGAAGCATCCCCACTGCAGGTGGGGAGCAGGGGCTAGAACCTGGATTGTTGCTCATGTCCTTGCGCCTAGTATTATGTGTACTTAACCAGGTGCGCCACCACCAGACCCCCTGTAAACCATTATTTCCTCAATATAAAGGTTTGGGGAGGGGAGAGTACTCACTGATCACTCTTTGTGTCCCTGCCCAACCTCTGGTCTTGAAGAGGGCAAGAAATGCTGCCTCTGTCTCCTACAGTCCTTGCTCTTAGTCAGTCCCTGGGCTTCTGTCAGTGTTTCTCACAAGTAGGAACAAAACCCACAGCAGTGGGCTACATACCCCAAGAGTCACGACTTTTAAAACAGAAATTTTGTCTTTTCAAATTGTTTGAAAAGTATTAAACAAGTCAGGCATAAAGATGAGAGCTGCATGATTCTAGGATTTGGCAGGGGTGGGTATGGGGGCACTGGTGGAACAGCCAGGCAGAAGTGGGGAGTTGGAAGGGGACAAGTTGGACAAAGAGGGGAGGTGTCCCACTGGCCTCTTGCTCTGTTATCTAGGATATGGCACAATGTGCTCATTGTACCTGAGATACCCTCCTAATGAAATAGGGTGTGTGTGTGTGATTCCTTTCATTAACGACTCCACACGGTGATGGCTGGTGTTGGAGAAAACCTGCACAGTCAGGCCATTTCCTTTTAGGGAGACATAGTCATCTGCTAAGTTATAGAGGCAAGCATGTGTGCAGGAGGAAGGGACAGCAGAGGTAACAGGGAGGGAAGCTGCAGTGGATGGTACTGTCTGTTGTTGTCATTGCCACCCTCACTTCCTAGTTACTCAAGACACAACCACTGTCCAAGTCCAGGCCAAGGCTTATGCTATCATGTGGCACTGTGACTGGGCAGACTATTTGATCTCTTTTGGCACCAAGTCAAATGCCAACTGGGAGAAGATTTCCGTGAGGTGATCCCCACAGTGTGCCTTCACTGGGTAACAAGACTCAGTGAATGACAACCGCTGTAACTCTGGCCTCACCCCACCTCTGTTCTCTTGCTCACTCTGCCCAGATGGTCTCTGGCCTATCTCAGTGGACGAAGCTCAAGCTCAACCTCCTAGAACACTATCTCTTCCTCCTTCTTTGCCATTATTTGGTCAGCAAAGCTCAGTTTTCATGCATTCTTCTTTATTGATAAGATATACCAACAATTAGACATATCTTCCAAAGGGGCATTAGAATCCACAATCCAGGCTAATCTTGCACTGCCTGGCTTACTGGCACACCAACATGTGTCTACTGCTGCTCACTGGACTCTTGCTGGAGTTTCTCACAAGAGAGGGGCTACATCCCCCAGCCATGGGCTTTGCCTGTTATGCAGACCACCCTGTCCATGAGGTCTTCCTGATGCCCATGGCTGTGACCCTGAGAGCTACAACACTATGTTGGTCATCACTGGTCATGTCATGCAGGAATCCTCTGCTCCAATTATAGAGGAAGCAAGCTTCCTGGGGGTCATATCAGAGTTAGGGAGGCACAGGAGCCCTGGCCTCAGGGTGGTCCTCTCCATCAACAGCTGGTCCTCTCCACAGTCTCTAGACCAGGCAGGAGCAATGCCTCCCACAAATGACTGTGTGGGGTCAGCACTGAGCTCCAGCTTCATAATGAAGATGGAGTTCACGGAGAATTGCCAGCTTGGGTGGATGTATACTTCTGAACATAATTAGCCAAGAACTATGCTGCACCTGTTGAGATACCCGCATGTAAGTCAAAGAAATTAACTGCACTTAACTTTATCATTTACCCTTTGAATTCTTTGCTGACTAGATTTAAAATGGTGATTTAGATAACTTCTCACTTCAGGGCTCCTTACGCTCATCTCCGGGCTTTGAGCAGTTTGACCTGAGCTTATAAAGTTCTTTCCCAATAGAAGGTGATGTCAGAAAAGGGCAGATGTTGTTGGACCCTTGACTATTATAGGTCACTTCTGCTGTTTCTACATATAGCTAGCTGGTAATCTGATGAATGTAGGTATCTTGCAGTACAACTTTTATCACTTCAAAACTGTACAGATATTCTGCATTGCAATCTTGATTCTTAATAATGGAGCAAAGTCTAAGGACAGAGTTCTAGGTTTTTTTTTTCCCTTTTAGAGAGGCCCTGGGATGCATGATTTCACTACTTTGGGCTGACTTTTATTTTATGGTAGAGAGACAGATAGACATAGAAAAAAGAAGCAACACCACAACACCAAAGCTTCTGCCAGGGCTGTGGAGTGTGTGTAGGACTTGAACCATATATGTGTGCAGGACAAGGCAGGCACCTTACAAGGTAAACTATCCTATCTTACCAATCCCCAGAGTTATTAGTATTTAAAAATTGTATATTTTCCATTTCCACCAGGGTTATCACTGGGTCTCAGCACTCATACAATGAATCCACCACGTTCACATGCCATTTCGTTTTTATTTGACAGGACAGAGAGATTTGAGAGGGGAAAGGGAGATGGAGAGGGAGAGAAACAGAAAGACACCTGTAGGGAGTCGGGCAGTAGCGCATCGGGTTAAATGCAGGTGGTGCAAAGCACAAGGACCAGAGGAAGGATCCCAGTTCAAGCCCCAGCTCCCCACCTGCAGGGGAGTCGCTTCACAAGCAGTGAAGCAGGTCTGCAGGTGTCTATCTTTCTCTCCCCCCCTCTGTCTTCCCTCATTTCTTTCTGTCTTATCCAACAATGATGACAACAATAATAATAACTACAACAATAAAATAACAAGGGCAACAAAAGGGAATAAATAAATAAATATTTTAAAAAACAAAGACACTTGTAGTACTTGCTTCACTGCCTGTGGAGCTTCCCCCCCACAGGTGGGGAGCAGGGGCTCAAACCCAGGTCCTTGTGCAGGGTAACATGTGCGTTTATCCAAGTGTTTAATTGCCCCTACCCCTAAGTTATTATTTTCTTCATAGAAAATTTGGATTTTTTTCCCTTTCCCTTTAAACATGTTCAGAAGTTCTGAACTGGAAATTAGAATATTCAATGCATTTTAAGAATCTTTCAGTTCAGGATAGTTGAAGAGATCTTTCTTTTCTTACTGTGTCCAGTTGATAGGCCCCAAGTTTTATGATGCCCATTCACCAATATGCCAAGTTTTTTTTCAGTCCTGTGCTGCATATCTACCATCTTCCCTTACATTCTATTTTCAAAATCATTATTTTCCCTGTGAGCCTTGGGAGAGATTTGCAAGACTGCTCCTCCTTTTGGAGAAATTCTGTGTGATTTCCATAGTGTCAGCCTGGCCTTCCCCATTTCCTATGTAGCAGGCACTGCTGCTTGTAACAGCCTAGGCTCCTCACATTCTTCCCCATCCTCCCCCAACTCCCATTTCAGTTTTGACTTCGGCTGGGCCCATTTATAATTCCATTTTTCATCTCATTTCAGAGTTCATGTTTCTTTGAATTGAGAGCAGGACACAGTTGCCTGCTGTCTTCCTGCGCTTTTGTTACTTGTAACGGTTTTCCCCAAGAGTTTGCTTTGCTCTTGCTTCCTGAATGTAGTCCTTCCCTTTATGGTGCTGCAGCCTCTTGCCCAGAGTTCTACTAAAACTGACCTCTGCAGCCTTTGCCTCTGTTTCCTCTCATATCAGTCCCAGCAAGATTGCCCAGGCTGGCACAGTGACCATCTCCTCAGTCATTGCCATAAACATCACCTCCTAAGAGTGGGTGTCACAACTTCCCTGAAGCCAGTACTTGTGACTAAGTAGCTGAAAGATACTCTGGAAAACTTAAGAGTTTTCTTGCTGGAAGGAGAGGACATTTAATAAGCTCCTCTCTATGTGGCCAGTTGCTGACTCTTTTGCTAACAGTCATTACCAACCTGAATCCCCACCCACTTATTTTTATTATTATTATTTTAAACCACTAGGGTTATTGATGAGGCTTGGTGCCTATATGGTGTCTCCACTTCTCCTGGCATCTAAGTTTGTTAAATTTCTTTTTCCCTTTCTCTTTATTTCCCCCCCTTTTTGTTGGACAGTACAGAGAGAAATTGAAAGGAGTGAGGGGATAGGAAGGGAGAGAGACAGAGAGACACCTGCAGCATGGCTTCACCACTACTAAGGCTTCTGCATTGTAGGTGGTGAGCTGGGCCTTGAACCTGTGTCCCTGAGCATGGTAATTTGTTAAGATCAACTTCATGGGCCACCACCATGCCCTTCTCTTTATTTTTTATTATAGAGATAGACAGAAAGAGAGAGGGGGAGGAGAGGAGAAGGAAAGAGAGACAGCTGCAGAATGGCTCCATTGCTCATGAAGCTTCTCATTGCACGTGGGAACCGGGTCTTTGTGTATGGTAACATGTACTCAACTAAGCGTGGCACTACCTGGCCCCTGTGTGTCTCTCCCCCTTCACCTCTTCCTCATGTGGAGGTGTTCTTCTAGTTGTTCTGCAAAGCCCTGGTCCTCAGTTCCCCTTTTCTAATGTGACCTCCTGCTGGGAAAGATCCAGCTATCTGATCTACCATGCCCTCTGGCAATCCTCTATTGGGGGTCTGCAAATCACCATATAAGCCAGAAGGGGAGAAGCTCAGCCTTGGCCATGAAGGTCACTGCACTTGGCTTGCCAAGGTGAAAGTCTCTTCAGAGACCTTGGATTTGATATATTTTAGCAGAAAGAAGAGTAGCAGCTTGAACTACAAGGCACTGAAGCGAAATGGGGAGGGGAGACAGAGAGGAGGAGGAAGAGGGAGCTGGCTTGGGTGGGCTCCCAGAGGCACGTGTGGGATCTCAGACTTTCAGGCCACCCCAGGTGGCTAATAGAGGGTGGAATGAAGGAAGGACCAACAGCAGAGGGAAGATGAGCAACCAGCATCTGAGCCCTGCCCTCCAGCCAAAGAGAAATGTACAACCTGGGGCCCTTATTATAACATGCAGACAGAGTTCAGGGCCTCTCACTGTTTTAATTACCTGCAAGCAAGGCAGTTTTACTACTTTCATTGAGAGGAGCTCTTTGAAATTAGTCTCGTTCCAATTACCTCCATTAATGAGTGATCAAAATGCATCAAGGCAGAAGTGAACACAACAAGAAGAAAGGCGGAAGGCAGGAACCAGGGCCTTGAGAAGCTCTGTCTTCCCTCATTAGCACTGAAGACACTTGTGTGTCCCTGCCCACTTGCTCATGCACGACCCTCCCCCCCCCACCTCCTGAGTCAGCTGGTACAGATGGACAGGATTGCACCCACCCTCAGGAGCTGCAGGTGGGTCCCGGGATATAAGCTCCACAGAGGGCTGGGCCTCAGATTCTACAGCCCTGCTCCCTGCTGCTCGTAGCTGAGGACTCAGCCCCACAGGCTGCTGGCAGTGGCTTAGGGAAGCCACTGTCACCCACACGACCAGGACCCTGTGCTGCCCAGCATTTATCCAGGTGGAGTCTCTGCTGGTGGAGACTACAGGTTGCCTGTTCTCTTTGGGAGTCACCACATGGCTCTGGCCTCTGGCTGCCCCGACTTATTTCAGTTAATCTGACAAAATGGTTTTTTCCTTTTGAAGAAAAAAGGATGACCAAACCTGGGCCATCATTTCTTTGCCCAGAAAAGCCAGCAGAGTGACAGGGCATCATGTTCGCCACTGGGGCTGGAGCTGGGGGAGGAGGCAGGGCTCAAGAATCAAGAACAAATGGACCTTTTGGGCCTGGACTCAGCACACTGTCATTCAATTCACTGTCCACCCAGCTACCAGTCTCTGCACCTTCTCTTCCTCCTTCTCCACCTCCTCCTCCTCTTCCTTCTTTTTCTTTTTCTTTTCTTTTTTTCAATAAAACCCACTTTAAAATATTTTTAAGATTTTGTATTATCTTTATTTATTTATTGGATAGAGACCGTCAGAAATTGAGAGGGAAGGGGGAGATAGAGAGGGAGAGAGACAGAGAGATACCTGCAACACTGCTTCACCACTTGCAAAGCTTTGCCCCTGCAGGTGGAGACGGGGGCTCAAACCCAGGTCCTTGTTCATTGTAATATGTGTGCTTAACCAGGTGCACCACCACCTGGTCCCATAAAATTATTTATGTTGGATAGGGACAGAAAGAAGTTGAGTGGAGGGGGATAGAGAGGGAAGAGAGACAGATAGACACCTGCTGCTCCACTTCTCAACTTAGGAAGCTTTCCCCCTGCAGGTGAGGACCAGGGGCTTGAACCTGGGTCCTTGCACACTGCAGTGTGTGCACTTAATCAGGTGTGCCACCACCTGGCCTCCCTCTGCACCTCCTTCTGCCACTAGCCACCAGAAGAACTGGAAAATGGTTCCATGAGCACCCAGTGTGTAAATCCTTTCCCTCAGTCTGTTAGTAAGCAGAAAGCCCTTTCCAGCAGGACCTGGAGTTGACATATTTGAGTTGTGGCTGATGTGACAGCTGCTGAGTTTGTCACACAGATAATGAGATAAACTGCCTGAGCACAGGGATTCAATATGTGGTGTCACTTAGCGGCAGCTACACTGGGGGCCTTGATCTTAATTGACAGTGCAACAGGAAAGAACTTTAAAGTAGTCCCAAATCAACTTCTCCTTGCTCCTGTAATTAAATATTTGACTCCTAGTCAACCCCCAGATTCTTCCAAGCATGGCTATGGGCCCACAAGCTGGGTCTAAGCAGCCTGGGCCCAGGACACCCTGCTCCTCATCCGGACCTCTTTGCTGCAGGGCAGCTGGACAAGGTCTCTCCTCACACACTCCTCTGCCTCATTCGACCCCCCCTCCCTCATGCTTCTCCAACAATCTTGAAGACCCCCCCTTACTGTCCTTCCAAGATCCCAAAGTGTCCTTTGAACAGGGTCCCTAGGGTCGCCCTGCCCCCTTGTCAGACTGATTCAAACTTCATAGGGGCTCCAGTGAGGGATTCCCATTCTCACATGTGGGGAACCCAGCGATATGACTCAACACACAGTCAGCAGTGTGCTTGCTCAGCAGCTGTCAGTAATGCACAGAAGATGCTTTCCCACAGGCCTGAGAGAGGGAGATCAAACACAGCCTCCACTCACAAGGACACACAGCAGGACTGGCAGAGAAGCCACTGGACAGTAGGTGTGGGGAAGGGAAGGCTGCTCTTGGTGAAATTTCTCATGGCGGGGGTCAGGAGTTGGCACACCAGACTGAGCACACACATTGTCATACACAAGGACCTGGGTTCAAGCCTCTGGCTCCCATTCATATTAGGGGAAGCTTCACAAGGATTGAAGCAGGTCTGCAGGTGTTTCTTTTTATATACCTCTCTCCCTTTGTCAGTTTCTCTCTGTCTCTATCTAAAATAAAAGGAGGGGAAAAAAGAAAAAAAGAATGGCTGTAGGGAGCATTAGATTTATTGCACAGTCACTGAGCTCCAGCGATGCCTAGTGGCAATAAAAAATGGTGAAAATTTAAAAAGAGGCGTGGGGGCGGGGTGATGCTCTTGGTTGAGTGCATATGTTGCAATGCACAAGGACCAGGGTTCGAGCACCCAGTCCCCACCTGCAGGGGGAAAGCTTTGCTAGTGGAAGAAGCAGTACTGCAGGTGTTTCTCTGCTTCTCTTCCCCTCTACCTCCCCCTTCTCTCTCGATTTCTGACTGTCTCTATCTAATAAATAAAGATAATAATTTAAAAGAGGGTAGAAGACATAGCATAAAAAGACTTTCATGCCAGGGACTCCAAAGTCCCAGGTTCAATCACCTGTACCACCATAAGACAGAGCTTAACAGTGCTCTGATTTTCTTCTATATCTCTTTCATTCATTTAAAAAAAATTAAAAAGAAAGTCCAGGCTGAGTACTTTGCTCAGCCTGGACTCAGCCAGACCTCTCCTTACACCTATGGGCCCATCTCAGATGAACTTTCCTGGAGGTGCTTGGCCAGCAACTCCTGTGAACATAGTCTCTTCTAGCTTGTGGGCCACCCATGCAGCATCTAGGGGTGCTGGCGAAGGGGCAGCTGCCATGTCTATGCAAGCATGATGGACTCACCAGGATGAACTAAGAGCTGGGGCTGCCAGCACTGCCAAACTCCACCTTGGATGGTGTGTCCCCACCTGCCTCCCCCAGTATTGTCTCCTTCCTCACTCTGACCCAGCAGCCCCAACCACTGTGTTGACCCCCACACATGCTAGGTGCGTGCTCACCCCAGGACCTCCGCAGCTACTCCCTCTTCTGCTGGGCTGGATATTCTTCTCCCAAATACTCAAGTGCCTCGCTCCCCAGCCTCCTTCATTCGGCCTTTGCATAAATGTTGCTTTTCACAGTGGCAGCTGCAGTTAGCTCTGCTGGGTTTGTCTCCATGGCCCCACTTTTTGGTGCCCAGAAAAGTCCGACTCAGTAGGGGTGCTGCTTGTTGAATGGGTTAGTGTAAGTGAGGGCAGGGTAGGGCAGGGCCTCACCTCCCTTGGCTATAGTTCCCTCCCAGAGTGAGCAGTCCCTGAGGCCCTAAGGAGGAAAGATTTGAAAGGGAAGAGGTGTCTGGGCAGGATGTAGGGAAACAGCATGGGGTGCAGAGGCTGCCCAGGTGAGAAATGGAGGTGGATGGACAGACAGATGGACAGATGCCAGTGTTAGCAGAAGAGGTGAGGGGAGGGGTGAAGCCAAGATGTGATAAGGAAGGACACAGAGTAGTTTCTAGTGGCAGGGCTCAGCTACAGGTCAGAAGCCAGAAGGATCCCAGTCTCAGGGTGCATGAAGGCTGCTGCTATCTCTGAGGTGGGTGCTATTTGGAAGGAAGGGTGTCAGGTACAGAGGGAGAAGGGATTTGGTGTGCTCCTGGGGGATGCTGACCTGGGGGGCTGCGAGGGGAGGGCTCAGTGAGAAGTGGAGATGCTGAGGCACTGGGCTGAAGCCCAGGAGTGGGACAGACACCCAGCCTGGTCTCTCGGACAGGTGGGGTGGGAGCAGGAGTCTTCTGAGGAGCACCTTTGGGTGAAGCATGGGTATGATGTTGCTGGGGACAGAGACCTGTATGTGTGTGGCTGCTGTATGTGCATGTGCATGTGCATGTGCATGTGCGTGTGCGTGTGCGTGTGTGCGTGTGCGTGTGTGTGAGCATGTGCATGTGTATGTGGGGGGCTGCAGGTACCACTGCTAGAAGCAGTGAGACCAAGTTTACAAGGTGCCATCTGGACTCAGAATTCAGAAAGATGGGGCCATCTTAGTGGGGACAGGAGGTAGGTGCAGACCTTGTTGGGAAGAGCACAGGGGGAGCTGGGGCTGTACAGGCAGCCAGAGCAGGCCAGCCTTAGGGTGCCTTGGGGTGCAGGGTAGGAGGGAGAAAATGTTGCCTGGAGGGAGTTTGGAGCCTATAGCTTCAGGATGTCAGAGCCAGAGCTTCCAGAGACAAGTGGAGGGAAGAGCAGGAGACATCATGCACTGAACAGGAGGCTGGAGCTGCTTTCATCAGCGATAACAATGCAGTGTGTGCCTTTCTCAGCTCAGTAACTTATTAGCAATGTTTAATTACTAGAGGGTAATTAATCCAGCCGCAGTGTAGTGACTCCATGGAGCACACGCATGTGCAGAGTTGATAGCATTCTTGCATTTTCTGGGTGCTTATTCCCAGGTATTTACTGAATAAACCTTGGAGAGAACCACAGAGCACATGTGCATTTCCAGCTGTGCTCTTCCTTGATCTGAAGGCAGTTGTGTGACAGCTGAGGTCCAGAGTCAGGGTGCAGAGGGGCAGATGGTGAACTTTCTGGACCTTCACCCCCATTATACATGGAACCAGGAGGACCCACAGGGGAGCCAGTTGTGAAGATCCTTATTGGGCCCTGAGGTGTAGGGGTATGGTTCTGAGTGGAACAGGATGGTTCAGAGTATGGACTAGAGCCCTGCATTTCCCTGACTGTGGATCCCATGGGATCAGGCCCCATGGTCCTGGCATATGGGTGTCTCCAGCTCTGGCACAGGCTTGGCACAAGTGCACTTGTCAAGCGGGGTGATTTGGGGAAAGGGCCGTGCCCACTTCTGTGGAGTTCACAGTGAAATCAGGAGGGCACTGAGCCTGGAAAACCCCTGGGGGGCTGAAGGGCTAGACAGATGTCTGGTGGGACTGGAAGGTGCAAGATCACTAGACAAAGGACAGAGGGGTAGGAGAGAAAGCAGCAGTGGTGCCAGGTAATGAGGCTGATGGTAGGCTACTTCCTTGGGGGCTGTGCTGTTTCCATCCTGTGCTATCTCAGGGCTTCCTCTGGGCAGTCCCCAGCTCCCTACTCTTTCTTCAATGTAGAGAGTCTCAGGTGCCCTGTGGCCTGGAGGGATAATCAAACCCTCTGCCAGCCCTGCCTGCAGCTTTCCCATTATTCCTGGGTGTATGCACCTTACTGGGACAAGCAGCCCCATTCTCTCCTGAGACCCAAGGTTCCTGCCTGAGAAACAGGGAAATTAGGCTTAGCTTCTGTACACACCGTGGGAGAAAATCCAACTACCTAGCTTGGTGGGTGCTGTGGCTTTTCTCAGCTCTCACCCTCATTCGTATTCCCCAGCTGCACACACGCACCTCACTCTCACTTCCTTTTCAGCAAGATGTCGCGCTGAACCCCTTTGAGATGTACCTGGTGCCTCCTCCCCAGCCCCTTCTCATCTTTAGACAGACAACTCTTTCCCTTGGGTTCCACTAAGAGTTCCCCAGAGCTTTCCATACACTACAGAAACTTCCTCTAGACCCAGAACCAGAGGTCCCTGATTCTCTCTTTTTTATATATACAACTTTCTTTTTTAAAAAAAAAATTTATTTATTTCCTTTTTGTTGGCCTTGTTGTTTTTTTATTGTTGTTGTAATTATTATTGTTGATGTTGTCATTGTTGGATAGGACAGACAGAAATGGAGACAGGAGGGGAAGAAAGAGAGGGGGAGAGAAAGACAGACACCTGCAGACCTGCTTCACTGCCTGTGAAGCGACTCCCTTGCAGGTGGGGAGCCGGGGGCTTGAACCAGGATCCTCATGCCAGTCCTTGTGCTTTGCACCATGTGTGCTTAACCCGCTGCACTGCTGCCCGACTCCCCCTGGTTATCTTCTTACTGTTCTGTTAACTCACTAGGAGAACTGGGATGATGTATTCCACCTCTTTTCAATAAACAAAGCATGTCCTTTGGATAAATGAATAAGAATGGTATTGCAGGGTCACAAGGTAATTTCATTTTTACACGTTTAAAGACTCTTCATATAGTCTTCCAAAGGGGGCCGCATCGGTTTGCATTCCTATCAGCAGTGTAACAGAGCCCCCTTTTCTCTACAATCTCTCCAACATTTGTCATTTCCTGTTTTGATGATGTAGCCCATTCTCACAGGTGTGAAGTGGAATCTCAGGGTAGTTTTAATTTGCATTTCTCTAATGATGAGTGAAGTGGAGCATGTCTCAAGAACATGCAAACACTAATTTGAAAGGACATATGCACTTCTATGTTCATAGCCACATTATTCACAATAGCCAAAGAGTGGAAGCAGCCTAAATACCCACCCACGGATGACTGGATTAGGAAGTTATGGGCTATGTATATATTCCATGGAATATTACTTTGGGACAAAATGGATGACTGGATTAGGAAGTTATGGGCTATGTATATATTCCATGGAATACTACCCTTGGGACAAAATGGATGCAGATGGAGATGACTATACTCAGGGGAGTAAAGAGATGAAAGACAACAACTGAATGGTTTCACTTGTGTTAATCTAAAAAAACTGATACAGCTGAGGGGGAATTCCATGTGACTGCCTGGAGACCAGAGCCCAGTCCCTCCCAAGAAAGTCTGCCCTCAGATCTGTGCCTCAGTGACTCCACAGCCTGGCCTCCTGTGACACTCTCTTGGGCCCCGACTCCTCCTCGTGTGGAGACACGCTCCCTCAGAGGGGAACCGGATTTCTGGAGGCGTCTGTCATAAACCCAGCCTACCCAGAATCCCTCACAGCTTATAAGCTGGTACTGAGGCTAGGTGGACACCTGTTGGCAGTGGGCAGCTTCCTCCCAGTTCGAAATGGACAAGATTCAAAATAACAAGACAGTAATAGTGAAAACAAAAGACAAACGCTTCCAGGGCAGCAAGATCTATGTGCTCTGCCTATTTGTAACTAAATATTGTTTTCTTACTTTCCATGTTTAGATTTGTCAGTGAGTGCCTGTCTATTTTTTTTTCTTAATGAAACCAATTTCTCCTGATTTCCTGAGTCCAGAAACTTCCATCTGAAGGTCAAAGTGCACCTGAAAACACCACATATGATGAGGAAGCTTAGATGAGGAAGCTTAAGGTCCCTTTAGAGCTGAATCTCTCACAGGCTCCTTTCTTCCATAATTTCATGGTTTGTTTGAAAAATCGCCCAACTCTGACATTGTATCATCTGGGCTAAAACAACTCCAGCTTGGTGAATGATTGCTTGAAGGCAGGCTTGCCTTTACAAACAGCATAGTAGAGAAAGCGTGAATTCAAAACCATGTCAGCAAAATAATTTTGAAAGTGCCAACTAATATACAAATGGGAAGGCCATGTCATAGGAGAAGGTGCAACAGACAACTACCATGAAGAGTGGAAGTCACAGAGCACTCCACCCTTGGTGCTGGTATTCTCTGACAGTGATTGGTACTTGGGCCTCTAATTCCACCCTGAGAATTTGTACGCCTGATTTTCAGGTCCTGTTTGGAGCTCTGGAAAAGTAGGTGTCAGGGCTGCCGGCATGAGCTGAAGCAACACTTTTTGAGTTCAGTTTTGATTTTCTCACATGCTAATGATCTCTAAATGATATTACATTTCATTCTACATTCACAAGAATCCACATTGCCATAGCAACAGGAGTGTGGTACTAGAAGACTTCTTGTAAATGGGGCTTCGAAGGTGGGCTTCTCCTTCGTAGAGAGTCCAAGGCTCAGAGTTCTCTCCTATAGGGTCTGTCCAAACGGTGACATGTGGGAGGATTCAGCAATGAAGGCCCAGAGTGAAGTCATAGCAACTCTTATAAAGTATAGTAGGAAAGAAAAAGGAGCATGGATGATTTTAGGATTTTGCTTGCATGGAAAAAGAAGGTGCTTTTAAGTTTCCTCTATCAATAATTCCTTAGAAAGTTGGAGCAATGGACAAAGTGTCCTCAGCGGAGCTCAGGATGGCACAAATATTCCTTTTTAGTATTTAGTTTATGTTAATTTTTGCTGCCAGTGTTTTTGATAGAGCATTGTGTCTACACAGTCTTTTTCCCCATGATGGACTCTTTCCATTTTTTTTTAAGTGGGTGGGAGAGAGAAAGAAGAGACATTACAGCACCATTGCACCAATCATGAAGCTTGCCCTGGTGCCAACCTAGGTCCTTACACAGAGAGTGCTCTCTACCAGATGAGATGTCTCTAGGCTCAGGGCATAATTCTGCTGCCATCTGGGGGTGGGGGTGGACGTTCCAGGAACCTGCCCTGATAGACCCTCCTTCCTTTAAGAGCCCACTGTCCCTTTGTCACTTAAGTCCCTTCTGCTCCCTCCTGGAGGCATTATCTTGGTGAAGGTGGAGCATGCTGCCCTGAGACACCCTCTTAGAGCTGGCCAGCCCTGGCTACAACCTATTGGGACACTGCAGGGGCGAGGCAGGGCAGACTCCTGCTGACCAGGAACCAGCTGACCTGAGTAGGAGGCTGTAGAGGCTTCTCTGTGGGCCCAGGGGCCTGCCTAGGCCCAGTTCTGTATAAACTGGAGCCAAGACTCTGGGGGACACCTCAAGGTCAGCCTCAGGATCTGGATTCCAGCAACTTGTTGGTCCACTCTTCAATGGCCATCACATTTTCTAGGCCTTGCATTGCACTATTCCCCAAGGTATGCTGCATGGAGCCCTTGTGCCTGATTCTGTGTCTCTACATGGTCCATGCACCCCTCTGCTTGAGTCACACTAGACTTGATATAGGAGGACAGAGCCATAGGCTCAGTGGCTTTTGCCTACCTTCTCCATGGCTGCAGCAATGGATACAGTCCATTATACAGTCAAGGAAAAGGCTCAGAGAGGTAGAGTGAGGCACCCAGGGTCACACAGCTGGGAAGAGGCAGTGCTGCCTGCACTCCAGGTCTCTCTGAGGACTCCCCACTGAAAAGGAATCTTGAGGGTCAGAGCTCTCCACACTACGTAGGTGGGAATTCATAAAGTCTATGGGAAGCACAATGAATCACAAGGGTGCAGGAGGAAATTCAGCTTCTGAAAGTTGAGCCCAGTCCTAGTCTGCCAGCCCCCACCCTACCCAGCCTTTGGCATGACTTGAAAAATGCTGTTTGAATAACCTATAGCAAGGGAGGTTGGGCACACTCCAACACAGAAATAAAAACCTTCCAAAAGATGCAATTTGAGGGATATTGAAAACTGGAGAGTGGAACATTGGTCTATAAAACCCACCACGGCCAATAAAGCCAGAGAAAGCAGTCAAGTATGGTGTGTTTGTGTTTGTGGCTGCAGGGAGCTTGCAGGCCTGGGCTCAGTAGTGCTTCCAAGCTGGGGTCTTTTTTTCCTGGGTTCACCTTGGTCCATTTCCATCATGTGCTTCATGATTTTGTAAGCACCTCAGTGCTATCACTTTAAGCACAGCCGTGAACATGGCCCAGGTCATTCTCACTGCAGGATAAGCTTGACTTTCTGGAGTCTCATCCACAGCAGAGGTCCCACTACCAGCTCACCCTAGAGGTGTGTGTGCGCAAAACCAGACCTTTCTCTGGGTGTAGGTGACAGGGACAGAGGCTGCCAAGCCTGTTCCTACTACTGGGCATACTCCCCAGTACCCCATCCTGGGCTGGCACCTTTTAGCTTGAGGCTGGAACACAGCCCCTTCCCTTAGAGGCCCGGGACCTTGTTAGGGACCCTGTGATTCATAATGCCTGTTACTAATGAATGCATGATGTGCTTCCCTAATTACTAAAAGCTATGTATTAGAACCAGATATGTCAGAAACTGTTTATTTTCTCTGATTCAGCAATGATTCCTGCTCTAGCCCCTAGGGATGTTTGGCTAACATCAGGGCAAACACAGATAGTGGTTCAAAAGATCCTCTGGGCTAAAAGAAGTCTTAATCTGATACCCCTGGACTATGCCTATATCCTTGAGGTAAGATCAGGAGTTACAGAGTAAACACAGAATCTGATATGATCACCAGAACTGGTGGTGACTCTGGTATAGAGTAGCTTATATACTAGCAGAGGGATTATTCAATTATGCACACCCTTAAAATGCTTATGAGCATCCTTAAGACATTTACACTGGATATAGCTGTATACACACATACCCAATAAATATAAAAGAGTGTGGCTGTAATACCTGGTGACCTTCATCTCCAGAGGAACCCTGGTACCCACTCCTCCAGACTTCTCTCACTGCCCATGGTGTGATGAAGTAATTCTTTTCAATCTGGGTTCACTATAGAAACCCTGGGTCCAGGAGCATCTCATACCTTGGACTACCCAGACATCTTTATTACTCACTGTGAAAGGTAGGCCTCCACCCAAAGCCTTCTCCCTTTTTCCCTGCCCTGCCCCAAGGCAGGACTCTGACTTCATGCCAGGGGCTCCCCTCCTCAAGGGCCCACTCTCCCCTGCCTCTCATATTTCTTTGTTCATTCATTCATTCATTCATTCATTCATTCATTCAAACAGGGTTGCCTGTTGCAGAAGCAGATATGTGCACAGGCTGTGGCACCTACCAAACATTAGGCCATGCACACACAGGTCCTATCCCTCCTATCTTTGGGCATCTCTGAGCATTCTGATGTGAGGCACCAATTGGGGCATCAGTAGGGCAGAGCAAGCAGTGGGTCCTTGAAAAATCTCACCACCCCTCCTCTACCTCTACCCCAGCATGGAGCACAGGCCCTGTGACCCCTCTCCACATGCATGCAAAGCCTTCCTGATCCTGTTGGGAGGTGTTCTAGAAGGCAGGTGTGGGATGCTGTGCTATCTGTATGCACTCCAGGCCAGAATGCAAGAACAAAAACCAGTGTGTGGCCACCTCCTGAGAACATCCTGGCCCCTTGATCCATGAGGCCTGAGGGTCCCCAGTATGTCAGCATGTCTAGGGGTGAGCATGTTACTTATAAACCTTTGCGAAGCCCCACTCAGCATGCAAGAACCAGGCGTGGCCCCAAAGTCTGGTTCTCAGGGCTCACAGGCTCTGCAGATGTGGGCTTATCAGCACCTCCTTGCAGCCTGTCTCCATGGGGCTGCCTGTAAGGGCTGGGCAAAGAAGGTGGACACAGAAAGCAGTCACCACTGCTATCTTTCTGTGAAGGTTCCACTTTTATACCTCTCTGCCTCCTTTTAACACACACACACACACACACACACACACACACACACACACACACACACACACTCACTCAGTACTCGGGTCATCTGAGATGATCTGCCAGAAGGGCACTGGAAAAATTCACAGCAAGATCAAACACAAACAGAGAGAGGTCAGGAGCTGAGTCCCTACCTTGGAGGAAGCAGTCCTTGCTGTGGACAACAGTGACCTTCTTCTCCAGCAGGCACGCAGCACGGTAGAGCTCACAGTGGTTCTCATAGAACCTGCCATCGGAGCCACACACGGGCATGTAGCTGGGCCTGCAGGATTCCAGGCAGCGGCACTCAGGCTCCCCTGTCTCTCTGCTCAGGACGCACCTGCTCCCACGGCCACACAGCTTCTTCCTGCAGGAGGCCGGCAGCCCTGCATGGTCCAGCCCTGCCAGGCACATAAACACAAAGGGTCAGCCGCCCACACACCTGCCAGTAGCAACTACACTTACATTTGCCTTTGGAGCTGAAGCCAAGGTGTGCAGGGTGTCCCCACCTCTCCAGCAGGAGGCAGCGGTGGGTGCTGAGAGCAGGGTTTGGCTCTGTCTGAGTGTTCAGGTGTGAATACTGGATCCTCCATCTCAGACACAGCCCCTGCCTATGAAGGGAGAGCATAAGAAGTGGTGCAGACAGGCTCCCAGCACAGTGCTGCCCCGCCCCCTGCCCCCAGAAGACCTGTGTGGAGGTGGCTCTGTGCAGGGCAGTGGGCAGAGGCTTGGAGGCCAAGCAGAAGAACTCAATTTGCTGTGTCAGCAGAGCCACTTCCTGAGACTGGAGTCTCAGGAGGAAGCATGAAAGAAGGAGCCAGTGGCACCCTAGAAGTTCAGATGGCAGCCAAGTGGGGGGGCAGAGGCTGACCTTCTCTGAGGGGAGAACATGGTTGTCTGTGACACCATCATCAGAATGCCCCAGCACTGGAAGTTGGCAACCGCAGAAATCATAGCTGCTGTGAACCTTTGGGTCTCACAGCTGTTCCCTTTGCCCAACACATGTCCATAATGACTTCAGACAATGGTGCTGTGGCCAGAGCTCACAGGAAGAGAACAGGGTGCCTGGAAAGGTATTCTACTGTTAGATGGTCCACTGAAGCGAAAGGCCAAATGAGCATTGATAGCCAACATCACAGCCCATCACAGTACTCAAGAGAATTTTTTTTAAATATAATAATGATTAACAAGGTTGTCAGATAAAAGGGATACAATTCCATGTAATTCCTACCACCAAAGTTCTGCATCTCATCCCCTCCATCAGATTTTCTTCTTTCTTCCCCTTCCCTTAGTTGTTTTTTTAGAGAGGGCCAGTGAGAAGTAGAGGGAGAGAGAGAGAAAGAGATCACGGCACCTAAGCTTCTTTTAATGCAGTGGAGTCCAGGCTCATATGTGGGTCACACACATGGCCAAGCAATGCACCATTCAGGTGAGCTATTTCACCAGAATTTTATTTTATTTTATTTTATCTTATTTTTTAGGAGAAATGGATGACTGCCACACAGCATGGATGAAATCAGAGAAGATGCTCAGAATTTCAAAGGGATATCAAATTACACATAATTAAAACATGCATGAAGATTCCATAGCCACAGAATAAATCTTCAGAATACTTAGTAAAAAGAATGGTCCTTATTGTTAAGACAGAACTATTCGGGCCCAGCTTCTACCCCATGGTATTAAACTATCTAAAGAAGAAAAAAAAAAACCCTCCTTTTACTTGTTTTTAGTTAGGTCTGCTTTTTATCATTATGGATTTGAAAGGAGAAAAAAAAATCTACTATTGGTAGATTAACTTCTTGACTCAATAACTCATTTAAATTTTTCTAGCCTTGGCAAGTGAAGAAATATCGACTTTTTCTTGAATCATAATAAACTAGAAGGTCAGAATATCTCTGCACAGTGTAAAGTGCAGATCCTAAGTGGGTGTATGCCTCTCCTTTATCCACTTGGCTAATTGTTGGCTGGTCACTGTGACAGTTTGGTGGCACCCATGGGTCTCTCTGCACCTCTGCTTGTCAAGGATGCTAGGTGGGGGCAGGAAGCCCTGGGCAGTGGGAAGCTCTAGGCAAGAGGCCCTCCACCCACAGTGTTTAGGGTTGCTTGGCCAGGGAGTGAGTTTGATTAACATGATTCTCCTGGGTGCTTAGGAAATGGGTTGCCTTGTAAAGTGCTAGCAGCTACTACAGGTAACTAATACAGCTCTAAAAATACCAGCTTTCACTTTGGTCCCAAGACAGAGAGGGCCAGGACTAAGCAGGACCATTGGATTACCTTTGTGTGGTGGAAAGGGCCCTATGGTTCACCTACTTTGAAGATTAGGGGAACAATCCCAAATCTGAGCTCAGTTCCTGCCGCAGGGCTCTGGCTCTGCTGCCCTCCCAGGCGAGCTCTCCCTCTGGTTAAACCAGCTCCGATTCCCCTGGGCTGCTCCTTTCCTTCAAGAAGTGCTGCTGGCTAGGTCCCAGGTCCCAGGTTTGAATCTCTCATATCTAGAGAGGGTCCGCCTCATGCTCTGCCCCTCTTTCCTTCTTTAATATTATTTTCTTATTCATGATTCATATTGGTTTACAAAATCATTAGATTTAAGGGGTAGCATTTCTTTTCTTTTATTTATTTTATTTTATTTATTTTATTCTTTTATTTTATTTTATTTATTTTTATCTTATTGATCTTATTGTATAGAGACAGGGAGAAATTAAGAGGGGGGGGAGAGAGAGGGAAAGAGAGAGACACCTATAGTACTGTAGTACTGTTTCACCACTCATGAAACTTTCATCCGGCAGGTGGGGACTGGAGGCTTGAACCCAGGTTCTTGTACATGGTGCGCCACCACCTGGTCCCTAGAGTAATTGTTTCACACCATGCCCATCACCAAAGTTCTGTCTCCCTGCCCCTTTTTAAAGTAAATATATATATATATATATATATATATATATATATATATATATATATACAAAATTCTGCGTTGGCAAAATAGCTTACATGGATAGTGTACACTTGAATCAGCCTCTCTCCAGATTTTTCAGATTATCTGCTCAGCAGGAGTATAGTCTCAGCCTTAAAGGTTTGAAGCTAGGAGGGTCCAGTTATGCACAATCTGACTTTCATCAATAGGATATTTGGGAACATCAGTATCCTGGATACTCAGAAATTCCAGAAACATGCAGCTCTGAGGATGACTTAGCATGTTCTGCAAGAGCTGAAAGGCTTGTGTTTCAGTGTTAAGTGCTGCTAGGATCTCTGAGGATCAGGCCGTGTTCTCTCCTTGTCACACATGGAACCTGGCCAGCAACCTCCCTCCTACCATTAGGATCAGTTTCAGCACCTCCCTGCCCATGTCCTTGAGGGCTTTTTCCCCTGAAACTATTCAATTGAAAGCTGGGCAGATGTGACCTTCCCTTGGTGAGCACAGAGTGCAGTCCAAGCTGTGGCAAACATGCACATCATAAGAGCAGGCACTTTATCTACTTGGAAGGGCTTGACCAAATCCTCCAGGTCCCAAAGAAAGTGGTTCCCACTAGTCAAAAGTGGTATATTGCTGGGCTAGCATGGGGGTGCATCTTCCCAGGCATGTACTCTCTGGGTTGGAGAGAACTCAACTGGAGCCAGCCTGGGCTGCTACTCACCCAGTGACTCAAGGGAGATGACTCAGGAACCAAACACATGGTGCAAGGCAATGCAATAGATATTTATTGATCAGAGAGCCAAGGCTTTTTAAAGGGCAGACCTGGAAGTGGCAAGTTGTAAACGGAAATGACTAGGAAAGGGGTGGAGAAAGGCTGGAAAGGTAGGAACTTCCTTAGCAACTGTTGCGAGGGTTTTAACTGGTGGGATTAATGATACCCTGCAGGCAGGGAGGGTCTTGAGGGTAGAAAGAAGATAGATCAAAGGAATGGAATGGGTGGGAATCATTCAGGCAAAACAATGATGTATAGATATGTACATAGATAGGCTATAGTATCAGGAATGCAGGGTGCTTTGTAAGCTCTGCTGTTGGGAAATTGTGAGCTACCTTTCAAAATAGGTATCACACATCCAGGGTGTGTCTCCATCTTAACTGGGTGTGACAAAAGGTAGAAAAGACATTATTGATATGTAAAGCTCTCAAATACCTTCTCAAAGAGGTAGAACCAGCCTGGGTGAATGATAGATCACACAATGGTTATACTAATGATTCTCGTGCCTGAGGCTTCTAACTCTGGTTTTTCTCTTTACCTTTCCACATATTATTGCACTTAAATTGTTTAAACAGACTTATATCATACTAAAAAGGCCTTCCAAAATTATAGATATTTAAACTAATTCTAATCATACAGTTATCAATAACAGTAAACTTCTAACTTGTTACAAGTTTTTTCCTCACAAGTAAATGATTACAGCTATGTCAAGCCTTCACATGAAGAACCAACTGCTCATACAGAATCCCCAAAACCATCTGGACCCCTGCCCTCTGACATCGCCCACAAGATAGCACGACTACAATGCCCCCTGAAACCCATGATGTGACCTGGCACAATCTGAAGAACCTGATTCAGAGTCCAAGGACAAAACATTCCTACTGTCCTTTTCTCGCCCATCACTGTCTGCCCTTCCTGCTTCTGCTTCACCTGTCACCTTTTGGTGGTTTCAGCTCATTCTCTACAGAGAAGCAAAATTCCAGTGGCTGTTCTCCCCCACCAAGATAAGATGTGCAGCATTTCTTCCCCTGGTCATTGGCTATGGACTGACACTTCTATTGGACTTGCTGGTGGAGCTCTTAGACACTCCTTAACACTTCTGGATTTCTCGAGGGTCGACTGCGACAGTCCATGGACATTGCAGCTGGCAGTCTCAGGGTCCCCCTCACCTGGCAGGCCACATGCCCTTCACATGCCAGGACATGCAAGCCAAGCCCTTCACCTGCAGGCCAAGCCCCCTACAGCCAGGCTGCACCCCTCGCCTGGAAGGCCATGCACCCCTCGCCTGGCAGGCCACATGCCCTTCACCTGCCAGGCCCAGCAGGCCAAGCCCCTTGCCTGCAGGTCAAGCCCCTTGCCGCCAGGCCACATGCCCTCTGCCTGCTAGACCTTCACAGTTAGGCCCCACCCCTTCACCATCAGGCCCCGCCCTTTGGCCCACCAGCCCCCACCCTCTCAGCTCACCAGGCCTCCCCTCGCCCTCACACTGGCCCTTGCTACTCTTACTTATCACTCCCTGTCTTATTCCAGTTCTTTTAAAAACGCCTGCACAATATCATTCAGGTTTCTGCCCAAAAGGTTTCTGTTCACCCCTACACTGCTATTCCTCCGACAGAAATGGAGTCTTTTACAGACATTGACCCATTTAAATATGGCCATTAGATAAAAAGAAAGGGGGAGATGTTGGGAAATTGTGAGGATGTGGTTGACCTTGGCAGGGTTTAACCTGAGGAGTGCGTCTATCATGTCAGTCTCTCTCTCTATGGAGAAGTTGAGCAAGGAGGGACAGGAGTAACCTCAAAGGTGTGCCTTGTCTTATCAGACTCCCTGCCTTACAAAGCACCCCATATTCCTGATATTATGGCCATTAGATAAAAAAGAAAGGGGGAGAAAAACTGTGAGCAGCCTCACAAAGCACCCTGCATTCCTGATACTATGGCCTATCTACATAATCATTGTTTTGCCTGAAAGATCCCCACCCATTCCATTACTTTGATCTATCTTCTTTCTACCTTCGAGACCCTCCCTGCCTGCAGGGTACTATTAATCCTACCAGTTAAAACCCTCACAACAGTTGCTAAGGAAGTTGCTAAGCTACCCCCCCCAGCCATCAGGCTCCGCCCCTCGGCCCACCATCCCCCCTTTTGCCTTTCTCTGCCCCTTTCCTAGCCATTTCCATTTTCGACTTGCCACTTCCAGGTCTGTCTTTTAAAAGCCGTGGCTCTCTGATCAATAAATATACATTGCATTACCATACCACCACGAGTTCATGAGTCATCTCTCCCACATCGCTGAGTGAGTAGCAGCCCAGGCTGGCTCTGGTTGAGTTCTCTCCAACCCAGAGAGCATGCACCCAGGAAGAGGCACCCCCATGCTAGCTCAGCATCTGGTGCGCAAAGTGGGGCCTACCCCCCTTGGCTCCACACAAGCAGCAGACGTGCCCCAACCCCAGATAAGTATATGGCCACTTGGCTCTCTGCAGCGTCATGTTTAACGAAGGCACTGCAGTTCTTTTTCTCCCTCTTCTTATTTTCCTGAGACCCCTCTGTCATGGGCAACCTTTCCTCCTTATCAAGAGGATTCCCAAATCCTCTACTCCTTTTTCGCTAGACAGGTTCTCTGTCTCTGCCAAGCTCAACCACATCTGCACAATTTCCCGACATCTCCCCCTTTATTTTTTCCTAATGGCCATAGAATCAGGAATGTGGGGTGCTTTGTGAGGCAGGGAGTCTGATAGATGGGGCAAACCTTTGGGGTTACTCCTTTTCCTCCTTGCTCAGCCTCTTGATAGAGAGACTGACAGGATAGACACACTTCTCAGGTCAAACCCTGCCAAGGTCAACCACATCCTTACAATTTCCCAACAGTATATCTTGTCACATGTGTTGTCTCCAGGTTCTGAAGCAGAGACTGACAAGTTGGTTTCCAAACAAACCACTAAGTCAAATGCCAGAAAGTCCTAGAATATGGCAAGGGATGAAGACCCTGACCCCATTAGTATCAGTTCTACCGAGTGAGTATCCAACCCTGAATTGAGCCAAAGCATAAACTGTGTCTGTATATTGGTCAATGACTTTGCCCAGGGTTTTTGGATATGGCTCACTCCTTCACTCCCTCACCCACTCCCTCATTTGATTCTCAGCTCTGGCATATGGTGGTGCTGAGGATTGAACCTGGAACTTCAAAGCCTTAGGTATTTTTGTATAACCTCCCATATCCTCTGGGGTTTCTAGTTACAAAGAAAGAACACAAATGCCAAAGTAAAGGCTTGGCAGCTCATCTGGGTAGTGTACTGCTTTTCCATGTGCCTAACCCAGATTTGAGCCTGGGCTTCACTGCACTGGAATATGCTTTGGTGCTGTGATGTCTTTCCTCTACTGACACCGCCCCCATTTTTCTTGCTTTTTGCCATTTTTTTAAAATTTGTGATTCATAGTAGGTCATAAGTTGTATAGCTGTATAGTTTCACACTATACCTACCACCAAAGTTCTGTGTCCCTACCCTTAATCTACCTTTCCCTAGTTAAAAAATCAGGACAAGTGGTCTGGGAGGTGGTGCAGTGGATAAAGCACTGAATTCTCAAGCATGAGGCCCTGAGTTCAATCCCCGGCAGCACATGTACCAGAGTGATATCTGGTTCTTTCTCTCTCCTCCTATCTTTCTCATTAATAAATAAATAAAATCTTTTTTAAAAATCAGGACAATAGGACTGGAAAAAAAAAAGCTCAGTAGGTGGGGTATATCCCTTGCCAGACTTTCAGCTAAGTTTCAAGCCTGGACAGTACATGGGAGGTGCTGTGACCTGGGAGGAAGCTCTGATGCTGTGATGTCTCTCATTTTCTCCCTGGATGAAAAAGTAGCCCAGAACAGTGAGACTGCACCCACACAAAGCAAGCAAAAATGAGGATGACAATGGTTTGCCCCTTCTGGAACTGTTCTGAGCATTCAATGAGAGAATTTATGTGCAGGGCTTGGTACACAGTGTTCAATTCACACTTTCTGAGTTAGTGAGCGGCTGAAATAAATGTGACTGCAAAATTAGAGGTGTTACTGATAATGAATACTGATATTGAGCTGGCTAAAGTCATCAGGAGGCTTGCTTCAGTGAAAAGAGGAGTCTGTTTCTGTGGAGAGTACCAATTGGTTTTAAGAGGCAGACTCCAAACAGCATGCTCCTAACAACTGGCAAAGACTCCTCTGCACCAGGGGGTTGGCTTGACCCCCATAAGCACTACTTTCATGTTGGGGCACCTGAAGTCACACACCCTCAGGGAAAAGTGACCAGATCTGAACAGCATACCAAACTCATAAAGGATCCACTCAGTTGAGGGGTACAGTCAGGGAGCTTTCCCAGCTCCCCATGTACCAGGCAGCCCAGATCCAGTTTCAAAGCCCTATGCTGGTGCAATGTTCCAGGCTGATTTACCACAGTTAGTTCCTGATGTTTCTCCCCCTTTCCAGAGCCCTTTGTGCTGACAGGTCATGTTCTCTCTAATGACAGTGATGTTTATTTATGCAGCTTTCTCCCCGAGGTCCTCCCCAGGCACACTCTATCTGAGCCAGGCTCCAGCTGCTGACCTGTAGCTTTTTCTGGCTGTTTAGTGGTTCTCAGCTCTTCTGGCCATAAAAACAGGGATCCTTGCACCTTGGGCTGCTCAGATGGCATAGCAGGCCTGGGGCAGGGCCCCCAGCAGAAACCTTCACAGTCACCCAGAGCTGCAGGCTGAGGGCTGGCTGGTCTCTTTGCTTCAGGGCCAACACCAGGTCCTACTATGGTGCAAAGAGCTCTGCACAGGAGCCGCCATAGACCAGGCTGTGGTGAATACTGATTCAGATTCAGGTGCAGACACCCCAGAGGGCTGGCTAGACATCTGAAGAGCCCCAGACCAGCGGCTGTAAAGAAGCAGACAGGGCACCACATTGACCAACAGAAATAGCTGACTGTGGAGATACTAAGGGAAAAAGAACAAACACCTGGGCTCCACCTGGGGAAAAGACCAGTCACAACAAGGGAGCCTCAGTTTCCCTCTTGGTCACATGAAGGGGTTATAAAGTGACTAGAGCATAACTTGGGACCTGTGAATGGAAGCTACACACACACACACACACACACACACACACACACACACAAACACACACACACACACACACACACAAATTTGCATTCTGACTGTAAGAAACTACCCCAGTGGGGCTGGAAGGTGACACACATGGTTACCCACATGGTTACCATGTGCAAGGATCTGGGTTCAAGCCCCCAGTCTGTACCTGCAGGAAGGCAGCTTCAATTGTAGAGTAGTGCTGAAGGTGTCTCTCTTTCTCTCTTTATCTCTATCTTCTCCTGCCCTCTCAATCTCTCTCTATTCTATCAAACAGAAGAAAGGTAGTTAATTAATCATATATATATATATATATAAATCATCCCATCTCTCCTCTTCCTACCTCTGTCCTTCCATGGCAGCTCCTCTGGCTGACAGCTTCCAGGTTATTTCAGAAAGTATGATGTCTGAAAATGTGAGGCACAATAGGAATTTTGCCCTTGGGAAGAGGTTCTTCTACAAAATGGTTTTAAGAGCACTTCCTCCAAATAGAGTCCTGGCCCCTGAGTCCCTGATCTTTGCTGGAAGCATCTTCACTTTACATCTGTCTTCTTCTCTATCACTAGACACCTCATTTCCCTCCTGGTTCCAATCCTCCTCATCCCTCTCTCCAGCTCTCCAGGGATCTCTGTGTCATGGAGTTGAGAGTACCAGATGCTGTTGGTGTGTCTTCACTCTCCTGCCAATGTCCCCTGCCTGGGTTCTTTGCTGCTTCTCTATCAACTAATGATTTAAGACCATGGCACCTCAAGCTGCCTCCAATTATCTCAAGGATTATTGTGAGACATTTGGCAGAGGTTGCTGTGAGACTCCCACCTCTTCAGACTTTAGACTCAGGAGCTTAGAGGGACTGTGGAAACCTTCAGAGGTCCCTTTCCTGCTGTCCGAATCTTGCCCTGGTCAGAACCTTGCAGGATTGGTCACCTGTCACACATGTGGTCCACACATAGGAAAAAACATGCTTGCTTGTCTCCTTGTTTATTTTCTTTCAGAGCAACTAAATAGAGCTCAGCTCCAGTATCTAATATCAGCACAAAATTCTAGTATCTTCTAGTTGATGGGTATTACTTTCTCCTCTGAAATGTCTGCACTCTTCCTTCATGGGATCATAAGTTATAACAAAATATGTATTATATTGTCTACAAGTAAGAAACAACATCAAATAGATAGCTTCATTTCTTTTCTTTCATTATTCAACAGTAAGCCTCTGGCTTTCCAGAGTAGCTCTTGAGTCATCTGGTAGATGGGGCTAACGGTACAGGAGAGGCTGGCTACGGGGTGGGTACTGTACCCCTGAGATCAGAGAGCGTACATTGATCAGAAAGAGGGGGCCTGCCTACACTTTCAGAGGCCCTCTGGCTTAGCCTCCTCTATCATGCATGTTTTGAGGACTACCACAGTGTTTGGATTTGAAACTCCAATGAGAAGATAGTGGAAAATTAATCACCAATGTTATACTTTGGGCCCTGTCTCCAGACAGCAGAGGAATTACCAGAATTAGAGGCACAGGGGGAGAGGGTGAAGGTGACATCTTCAACAGAAACAATAAAAAAACAAAATACAGGAGAATGGAGAACAGCACAAAGAGGGTCTTGAGTTTGAAGGAATCATGTTCTAGAAAGATAAGCCAAAATGAGGTTAATTACCTGATGACCTCACTCATAGGTGGAACTTAAGACACAAGAATAGAAGTTAGGTTTCACATGGTGAAACCTAAACTGGGTGTGGGGTATTGCACCAAAGTAAAAGGCTCTGGAGAAGGGAGGGGGCTGGAGGTGGCCTTGGGGTTAAAGTGCATAATAGTAAAAAAAAAAAAAAGACCCTAAATTAGGGATGAGAGTGCTTTTCAGACAGCCATCACAGGAGCTAAGAGATTGTATCCATGTGTCAACAACAACTGTGCTGTAATTTGTTAATCCTCCAAGAAAGAAAGAAAGGGGAGGGGAAGGGGTAAGAACAATAAATTTTTAATCAAAAAGAAAGCATGGGGGAATTATAGATGATAATGGTCACTATTGAGGCTCAAATTAGTGTCTTCTAAGACCAATTGGAAGACATATCTAAAAGTTCAGGAAAAAAAAAAAACAATTCTAAAGTCTGTTGCCAAGTAAGATCTGAAGAAGAAAGGTATAGAGGAAAATTCCTTACATTCCTAACCACTAAATGTTTTCAATTAAAATGAACTAAACCCAGGAGTCAGACAAGGTTATTTGTTATCATCATTTTTATTTGAAAAGTCTAAGATATGAAGATGAAATAGTAAAATTTTGGAAAAGGCAACTAAAACTGACCTCTTATTGCTGATTATGTATCTGTATACTAACAAAGCTAGAGACTAGTGAAAAAATATTAAAATTGTAAGGGAATTATGATGAGGTGGTTGGACAGATGATAAATATGCCAAAGTTAATCATTCTTCCTTTAATTAGCAATAAATAATTAGAAATGGAAAAACAATCCACTCATAATAATGGTAAAAAACATAAAATATTTATGAATAAATTTAACAAGAAAGCCACAGGACTGATATAAAAAGACTATAAAATGTTATTGAAGGTCATAAAATGAGATTTGAACAAATGCAAAGACATTTTTTATTCTTGGGTGGGAAGACATTACCATAAATTTACAAATTTAATGCAATCCTTTTGGAATTGGATAAAATGATCTTAAGAAGTTCATTTTGGAAGAGTCAATGTCTCCAGGTAACCAAGAAAGTAAGAGAAAGCAAAAGACTTGGGGAGGGGGGGAAGGTGCCTCAACAGCTAGAAGAACATCAAACCAGAAAACAGCTGTTATCAGATCAATAAGTTATTGACTGAGGAACGGACAAATCAATGGCTGTAGATTTGGCAATAAAACACAAGAGAGGAACTAGAAATTAATTTTGCTGTATATGAAAATTCGATGCATGCCAAGAATGACTACTGAACTGGGAAAAAGATAAGTCATTTGATAAATGATACCGGATCATCTAGCTATCCACCTGAAATAAAATAATAAGAAAATTCTATGTCACACCACATCAAAATCAAAATCAAATAACTGTAAGCATTTAAATTATTCTTATTAAATAATGAATAGATATAAAATAATACTTTTTTCACTTTGTGAACAGCATAAGCTTCACAGCACATTTTGAACAAGGATGTACTTGTCTACCTATCTAAAGAATTTCTCCATGTCTCCCTCCTACGTTTATCTCCTTCGTTTGCACTCAGAGATAAATATTTTCCTGAAGTCTGTGCTCATTATTCTCTTGCTTGTCTCTGTGGTTTTGTATAATCTGTGAATTTCTATGCACTCTATGGCTTGTTTTTATATGTTCCCTCACTTCTTATAAATGAGCCACGCTATGTGTATTTATCTGAAACTTCTTTTACTATGATGCTGTTTTAGTTTCACCCACATCACTACCTATATCTGTGATCTAACTTTTGGTGATAGTAGCCTATTTCATACAAGTAGCATTATTAGGCTGGTGAAATAGCTCACTTGGATAGTGTGCTGCTTTGCCATATGCATGACCCCAGTCTGAGCCAGGCTCCCACTGCAATGAAGAAGGCTTAACATGCTGTGGTCTCTGTCACTCTCTTTCTTTCTCTGCCTGTCTCTCTCCATCTAATTAACTAAAACAAATTAAACAGAGGTCAGGTGATGGCACAACTAGTAGAGCTCACACATTAGCATGAACAAGGATCCAGGTTCAAATCCTTGGACCCTACCTGTTGTGTGGGGAGAACAGTGAAGCAGGTCTACAGGAGTCTCTCTCTCTCTCTCCCTCTCTCTCTCCCTCTCCCTCTCCCTCTCCCTCTCCTTCACTCCTCTCCATATCAGCTCTATCACTCTCAATTTCTCTCTGTTCTATCCCCACTAAAGAAATATAGAAACAGGCTGGGGATATGAATTGACCTGTCAACGTCCATGTCCAGCTGAATAGCAATTACAGAAGACAGACCTTCCACCTTCTGCTCCCCATAAAGATCTTTGGTCCATCCTCCCAGAGGGATAAAGAATAGGAAAACTTCCAATGGAGGGTAGGGGACACAGAATTCTGGTGGTGGGAACTGTATGGAATTGTACCCCTTTTACACCACAATCTTACCTACCATTGTTAAATCACTATTTGAAAAAAAGAAAAGAAAAAGGTCACTAGGAACAGAACTAGATTCATTGTGCAGGCACCAAGCCCCAGTTATATCCCTGGTGGCAATAATAAAATAAATTAAAAAATAAGAAAAAGTATCATATCATTGTTCTTATATATTGTATAAATACATTTATTTGATTTTTCTTTTTTAATGTAAGATCAGTGAATTCATTACTTTTTAAATCAGAGTACTGTCTAACTCTGGCTTATGGTAGGGACTTGGGACTGAGCCTGTTCTTGCCTCTTCTTGTGTTTTTTTCTCTTTTAGTGGAATATTTTATTTTATACTCACATAAAATTTAAGTATATTCTTTATATTGTTCTACTGATTACTCATTTTTAAAACTCATTTTGAAATATATAATTAACCCAAAGTATAAAGTTAATCTGCGCTTTCAGAAGAGCTGCTGAATTCACACATTACAGTGCACAAGTACCCAGTTTCAAGCTGCAGGGTGTGAGTTTTGTAAGAGCTGAAACTAAAATGAATAAATGAATAAAAATACATAAATATATTGTGGCTAGGTGGCATCATACCTGGTTGAGCTCACATATTACAGTGCACAGGGACCTGGGTTCAAGCCCCCAGTCCTCAGCTGAAGGGGAAAGCTTCGTGAGTGGTGAAATGGTGCTACAGGTCTCTCTCTCTCTCTCTTTCCCTCTCTCTAGCCCCCTCTCAATTTCTCTCTATCTTTATCCAAAATAAGTTAATAAAATTCAATTTTTCTTTTTGCCTCCAGGGTTATCACTGGGGCTCGGTGCCTGCATTATGAATTCATTGTTTTTGGAGGGTATTTTTCCCCTTTTGTTGCCCTTGTTATCGTTGTTGTTGTTATTATTGCTGTTATTTCTGTCATTGTTGTTGGACAAGATAGAGAGCAATAGAGAGAGGAAGGGAAGACAGAGAGGGGGAGAGAAAGATAGACACCTGCAGACCTGCTTCACCACTTGTAAAGCGATCCCCTTGCAGGTGGGGAGCCAGGGGCTTGAACTGGGATCCTTAGAACAGTCCTTGCACTTCACGCCATGTGTGCTTAGCCCGCTGCACTACTGCCCAGCCCCCAAACTTAAATTTTAAAAAAAGTTAATTTATGCTTTTGTCCCCCTGCATAAAGAACCTCAGAAGATATGAACTGCACTCATTTCCTTGCTGACCTAAATATATGCCAGTAGCATATATTTATATTCCTTATAATTCCCTTCTCTACTTCAAATCCTCAGTATGCCTATCTAAAATGTTCATCTCATCCTCGTTTAAAAAGTCTTCATTTTTTAATAGGATTTTCTATGTTCACAGATTTTTCTTCTCCATAAACATCATATTCTCATGCTCTTTGGCTTCCATTGTTGTAGGGATGTCAAATTACCGTGTTTTCATCCCTTTATAGGTAATACAGCTTTCAGTTTTGGATAATTGTAAGATTTTTCTCTTTAATGTTTATGTGGCTTCTCTATGATATTAACATGCACACTTTTTTGCACTTATTTTGCTTGTAATTCATTGGATTTCCTGAAAGTGAGGATCATGCTTTTCTCAACTCTTAAAAAACATGCAGCCAAGAGGCCTGGCAGTGGTACACAGGGTTAAGTACACACAGTACGAAGCACAAGGACAGCACAAGGATCCTGGTTCGAACCCATGGTTCCCCACCGCAGGGGGGTCTCATCACAAGCACTGAAGTAGGTCTGCAGGTGTCTATCTTTGTCTCCCCTCTTATCTTCCCCAATTTCTCTCTCAATTTCTCTCTGTGTTATCCAACAACAACAACAATGATGTTGTCGACAACATCAACAGCAACAAAAAAAATGGATAAAATGGCTACCAGGAGCAGTGGATTCATGGTGCAGGCACTGAGCCCCAGCAATAACTCTGGAGGCAAAACCTGGAGCCCCACCCCACTAAGGAAAAAGAGAGACAGGCTGGGAGTATGCATCAACCTGTCTGTTGTTAATGTTTCTGGGCGCCAGCAGGCCAGGCTAGTGATGTGGTGGTAGACAGAGACAGAACTCAGGGACACACGGCTGGGCTGAGAAGCTGCAGTTTAATCTTTATTCACAAACGGGCAAATCGTCACACCATGTGCTTCCCCATGTTTTTCCTTCCACGGGTGCTGCTGGGACTCTGGACGTCCTTAGCATATGGGGCGGGGAGAAAGAGGGGTGCGAAACTAGCAAGGGCCAAACCATTTCTCTCAGAGGTAGGGGGAAGGGAACCAAACCAACACGAAGAATACCAACATATTCCCCCTTTTCTTTTTAACTTTTTTATATTTCTTTTTCTTTTTAGGTTGCGATCTCTGCATGAATCTCTGCATGTTCTAGCTGCCTTCAGACCCGAGCTGAGGATCTCGGCCAGGGGGCCCAGTTTCGGCAGGGAGCCCGGCGTCTCCGGGTGGTCCAGGATCTTCCCAGACTGCATAGCACAAGGGCAGGTGGGCCAGCCGTGCAGAAGGCACGGGCCGAGATGCCCTGGGGTGGCCAGGATAGGGCGCCGCGGCCCTGCCCCATGGCCCTGCCATGTCTGCTGCGTGGAGGGAGCTGGCGCCCAATGCCCCGTGCTACACGGCGGAAAGCCGGCTCCTGTGGGCTGGCGTTGGGCTCCTGCGGGCTGGCGTTGGGTGGAAACCACAGAGTGATCCAGAGATAAATGTTCCAGAAACAGCGAAACAGTCTTGTGAAGAAAGGGCAGAGGCCTTTGGAGATCTCTTCACAAGCAGAAGAGAAGGCCATAGTACATAGGTAGCCAAATTGTCTTCACTTATCTGAGAGATGCGTAGGTCAGGTCCACGTGGGCACCATTTGTTGTGAATGTTTTGGGGGCACCAGCAGGCCAGGCTAGCGTCGCGGTGGTAGACAGAGACAGACTTGGGGACACACGGCTGGGCTTCTTCTTCTTCTAGCGTTTGCCCTTCTTCCGTAGCCAGTCAACAGCGTCAGGCTGAGCCTGATGTAAAGTTTTGAGACGTCTGGGCTGAGAAGCTGCAGTTTAATCTTTATTCACGAATGGGCAAATCACCACACCATGTGCTTCCCCATGTTTTTCCTTCTGCGGGAGCTGCTGGGACTCTGGACGTCCTTAGCATACTGGGCGGCGAGAAAGAGGGGTGCGAAACTAGCAAGGGCCAAACCATTTCTCTCAGAGGTAGGGGGAAGGGGGCCAAACCAACACAAAGAATACCAACACCTGTCAATGCCCATGTTCAGCAGGGAAGCAATTACAGAAGCCAGACCTTCCACCTTCTGCACCCCATGATGACTCTGGGTTCATACTTCCAGAGGGATAAAGAATAGCTAAGCTATCAGGGGAGGGGATGGGATACAGAGTTCTGATGGTGGGAATTGTGTGAAGTTGTATCCCCCTTATTCTATGGTTTTGTCACTGTTTCCTTTTTATAAATAAACAACAACAACAAGAAACTGTGCAGCCTTCTTTCTAAATATCATCTCTACTCCACTATGCCTCTTTTATACCCAAGTATTTCAGTGAGAAACACATTCAAGTTCTCATTGCATCTCAATAACTCTATCTTTTTTGTAGTTCCAGTCTTTTTTTTTTTTTTATGTGTTGGGTTCTGTGGGATTTCTTGAAATATACCTTCCATCCCTTAAATTCCCTCTACAGTTTTTTCTAATGTACTTCTATTGAATTTTCAACTTTGACTTTTTTTTTTTCAATTTTTATTTATAAAAAGGAAACACTAACAAAAACCACAGCATAAGAGGAGGTACAACTCCACACAATTCCCACCACCAGAACTCCATATCCCATCCCCTCACCTCCCCTGGTAGTTTTCCTGTTCTTTAAACCTCTGGGAGTATGGACGCAGGGTCATTATGGGGTGCAGAAGGTAGAAGGTCTGGCTTCTGTAATTGCTTCCCCGTTGAGCATGGGCATTGGCAGGTCGATCCATACTCTCAGCCTGTCTTTCTCTTTTCCTAGTGGGGTGAAGTTCTGGGAAGTGGTGCTCCAGGACACATTGGTAGGGTCTTTCTAGAAGTTCTACTTAGTCCTTCATATAGATTATTAGTCAGTTATAATTAATTTTCAGTCTTTAAAAATATTAAACATGACCACTTTAAAAATAATTTTATTTTAAGAAAAGAAATATAAGGAGAGTTATTGGGAGAGAGAGAGAGAGAGAAGCTCTGGTTCTGAGAGAACTCCTCAGCTCTGGTTTATGGTGATGCTGGGGATTGAACCTGGGACCTTGGAGGCTCAGGCATGAGGGTCTTATATAACCATTATGCTTTCTCCCCAATTTACATGCACACTTTCTATGTTGCTGTGTTTCTTCCTATGGTATTTTTGAGATTTCCATTTGTTTGTTTTAGTGAGCTCCCATTTCCTGGAAATTTATTTGTAGAAAATTTTTTCAGGCATAGTGTCAAGATGGACTTGCTATGGTTTTCCCAGACCTCCAAGGACTTCACAGGTCAGGTCTGTGCTAAATGCCATTCTATATTTCAGAGATTTTGAACTGCCCAGGAGGCTAGCCGACGAGTGATAGTACGTTGTGGAGAGAAGCGCTCGCTTGTACCTTAGCTGGGAACTTTCCCCTCTATGCTCAGTGGTTTGAAGGAAGCACTGGGTAGAATGGCTTTCATTCTCACTCACTTTTCCACTACAGCTACTACTGGGGCCCCAGAGATATACGGGGGTAAGGAAATTTCTCCAAATATGTCCACCTAGGAGTGACCTCAGCACTCTGAGACACACAGGGCATGGTAACCAAACCAAAAGTTCACCTAGTTTGGCAAGACTCTTATGTTCAAGCCATGTTTACTGATGCTTTCTTTCTCAGGGACCCAGACTTCACTTGCTGCAAGTATGCACAAATGCATGTATTTTTTGTTTCTGAGTCTCCGAGTATTTCTTGTTTTCTTACCAGTACATCAATGATTAAAAGGATTTAAAAAATATTTAGCTAGCATGTTGCCAGAGGCAAAAGTCAGACCAAGACTTGTAAAAATAGAATGCAATAGTTAAAAAAATCCCGAGACAAAAGTACATACCTCATTTTTAACACAGCCCCATCCATCCCTATGAAGTGAAGTAGGATAATAACAGCTCCTGCTCAGGAAAATAGAGGATCATTGTCCAACAATGATCTGCATTTATTATCCTGAGCCCACCTGCATGCTCAAGCAAACTTTGAAACTTCCATCACCAGGACTCTACAAAGTAGAATCAACTATTAATGGGATATTCTGGAGAAAAAAAGCAAAGAACTAAGTGATAAGCAACAATTTAGGAATTCCACTCTGCTGCCAAGAAACCCAGAGTTCGTGAAGTCCCTCAGAAGTGGTGTTCTACTCAATCTATAGATGTGGCTGGTGCCAGAGACAAGGTTGGGCCTGGCTTCTCTTACACTACTTCTGATGAGAAAAAATAAAAAATCTGGGAAGAGTATGGTATATCTTCTGAGTGAACAGTGCCTTGGATTAGGCAAGCCCACACAGGCAGGTGTCCTGGACATCACATCACCTGGTCTCTAGTTACAATGAACACTACAAGCTTGATTCTGAGTTATCTTATTCTCCTGAGGTAGAAACCTCAGAAAGGAGAGGTTTGGCTCTCATAGACATGTTTCTACTAGAGCATGGGAAGAAACTATTCTGCAATAACTACTAGCTCCATCTTATTTATTAGTCAATATTACAAAAACCAAAGTTTCTTTCTATAAACCCAAGCAGAATTACCTTTGACTTGTGATGATCAGATTATTTTTTATTGCAAATTTAGACATGTCAGAAGGACTTCCTACTTTTTTTTTTTGCTTCCAGGGTTATTGCTGTGGCTCAGTGCCTGCACCATGAATCCACTGCTCCTGGAGGCCATTTTTTTCCTCCTTTTGTTGCCCTTGATGTTGTAGCCTTGTTGTGGTTATTATTGTTGTTGATGTCGTTTGTTGTTGGATAGGACAGAGAGAAATCGAGAGAGGAGGGGAAGACAGAGAAGGGGGAGAAAGATAGACACCTGCAGACCTGCTGCACTGCCTGTGAAGTGAACCCCCTGCAGGTGGGGAGATGGAGGCTTGAACTGGGATCCTTATGCTGGTCCTTGCGCTTTGCGACACATGCACTTAACCTGCTGCACTACCGACCGACCCCCAACTTCCTGCTTTTTAATTCAAGGAGAGAACTTTCTAACAAGGCTCTATTTTAAAAAAGTTCAAAATTAGATGGGAGACAGTAAAGCATGGTGGTTACCAAGTGAGGCTTAGGTCACCACAAGGAACAGGACCAAAGGACCGTGACTAGTTGGCTCTGCGAGGCAGCTAGGTTGGAGGGAGTTGGATGGAGGACTGAAAGTAGGTGAGAGGGACAGAAGCCTGGCAAAAGTCAGATTATTTTACACACACAGGGACCTGGACATGAATATTTAGGTTGAATATAACAGGAGTTAAGCTTCTCACCAAAGGAGAGGATTACAAATATGAAAAGGAGGGACACGAACTTGAGCCCCGTAGTTGCAGCCCCATAGTTGCAGTGGCCTTTGGAGGTACTGATGTGAATTTATGGCTTTCAAAATAAGAGATGTATGCAATAGTGTGTACATACTTCCATTCCCTGTGTTTCTTCTCTGAAAATATCTGGAGCAGCAAAACACCAATGTTGGTATGCATGAGACCCCTTCTGTTTCATTTGGTTTAAATCCCCCCTGCTTAACACTATTCTATTTACATCACCACTGCATTCTATTTACATAACCACTGTTAACAAGCACCACCCCCCCTCCAGGGCATTGGTGGTTCAGTGATAGGATTCTCGCCTCCTCTGCCCCCTTCTTGTCACACTCTGATTTTCACCAGTCACTTTTCTCTCCACCCTCTCTATGTCACATCCTGTTTCCATCCTACTTGGCAAGTATATATAAAGACAGCATTGTGAGTTTTAGGGTACTTTACCTTGAGTTTAGCTTAGCTCAGCTTAGATTGTGCTGCATCCCGCATGAATAAAGATATACTGCATACAACCCAGCCATGAGTCCCAGGTCGTCTGTTACCCACCCGTGAAGCCAGCCCGGCGAAAACAACACACCAACAGCAAAGAGCATAGCTTACTTTCTGAAGTTATTTCTTTTTTTTTTTAATTTTTATATTTATTGGATAGAGACAGCCAGAAATCAAGAGGGAAGGGGGAGATAGAGAGGAGAGAGACAGAGAGATAACTGCAGACCTGCTTCACCATTCATAAATCTTCCCCCCTACAGGTGGGGACCAGGGGCTCGAACCTGGGTCCTTGCACATTGTAATACATGCACTTAAGCAGGTGCACCACCACCTGGCCCCCTCTGAAGTCATTTCTAAATGCAGTCCATCACGAAAGAGAACCTAGCTTTGTTGAAGAAATGATTTATTTCAAGAAAACACCATGGAATGCATAGGAATATCCCAGAACACCAAGGAAGAGCTTAAAAAAGTGTGTCCTACATCATAAGGATTCTGAATCAGTATGAAGATCTCCCCACTCATTGGCCAAGTCTAAGGCATTTTAAACCAGAGAATAAATATTAATAGTAACAGCATCCCAGTGAATAAACAGAAATCCATGAACCCACACTGACTTTTACAAAGTGGACAAATACAGAATACAGAAACATTCTGGGGAATACAGAAAAGTCTGGGGAATACAGAAAAGTCTTCCGTGGTGTAGAATTTCCAGTATGAATGTAGAAGAAATGATGGGATTAGAATATTTTCATTTGACGATCAGTACCAATTAATTCAGGCAAAACATCAATACAGGCTAAGACTAGTGGGTAGAAGTTAGGGGAATAGCAGGATATTTACATAGTCTCAGAGTATCTCACCCGAAAGCATTCATTAATTTTAAAGGAAGACAGAGGCATTTTACAGGAATGAGAGCTGCTCAGGTGATCAAAGTCAACATTACCAGTCATGGGGTAAGTTGTCATCAATGCTTACTTAAAGAGGGACAACAAGAAGAAACTCAGGATAGCTTTATGTTCTTGTTGGAAATTCATAACTACACACAGCCATGGAACAACATCAGACAAGACCAATTAAGGAATCCTTGTGTGGGTCCTTGTGCTTAGTACTATATGTGTTTAACTGGGTGGGCCACCACCTGGCCCCTCCAATGTAGAGTTCCTCTGTAGGGTTCCCCTTGCATGACTTCAGGCCAGGAGACTGGGCAACTGGGTGACCATCCTGTGTGCTGGGCCCCTACCCTACCCTCTGATGCACACTGCAGGAGGGGGCTGTGGCCCTGACAGGAGGGAACCAACTGGTTGGCCCTGAAAGTAGAGTCTTTCCTAACACCGTGCATGCTTTCTTCAGAAATGATGCCTAATCACTCTTTTTGGGAGATGGCATGTGAGCCTGTGAACAATGCCATCTTAGATGACAGCTCAGAGAATACATATCTGAGTAGAAAGGGATAGCGAGCTGGAGTGTGCAGTACCCCACTCACCCTCTCAGCCACTCACCTGTTTAGTCATTTGTTTATACGAACACAACAACTGTGTACACTACGCCCTATTCTAGCTACAGCAGTGCCCAAATAAAGATGCAGAAATCCCTTCCCTTACAGACCTGAAGTTCAAGTGGAGAAGACAGGTGGGCAGTGGTCAAGGCCATGAAGAAAGAGGAAACAGAGAAATGGGGTGAGGAATAAAGGGCTACAGTGCCATTTAGATAAGGTGGTCAGGGAAGGCCTCTTTGAGGAACTGACCTTCCATAAAGGACTGGCACGAAGTAAGGGGCCAAGTCACAGTAACCCTGGGAACAGACCAAATGCCAAGTCCCTGGATGTGGGAAAAAAGTTAGTGTTTTTAAGGAAGAGAAAGGGCTTCTGGGACAAGGAGAGGAGGAGAGAGCAGGCAGGCTGGGGGGGGGGGGGGTTGTTGCAAAGGCTCCCTCAGTGTTGATGAGTCACATGGGGGAGGGGTCTTGGGGCAGAAGAGAAATGCTTTTGAAACACATCCTTGCTGCAGAGTAGAGGACTGATGGGCTGGGGGACAAAGGAAGAGCAGGGCTATCATTGCAGGGGACACTGACACTGTGAGAGCAGGGGTGGTACTGGGGGCTCGAAGGGGGTGCGAGAGAGCCATGTAGTATTTAGGCAGGAGATGATGGTCTTAAGATAATAGTGCAGGTTTCTGCCCAATGATGGCTATCAAATGATGGGGGGGTGTGCCAGTGGGGAGGATCGAGTCTGGGAGAGAGGCCAAGATTTGTGCCACCTGTCTTAAGACTGAGATGCCTATTAAATAAGCCCCGTGAGTGGAAAAATCCCAAGGGCAGCTCTTGAACCTGGAGTTCAGGGCAGAGGCAGACAGGGTTTAAGGGTCTGGGGCTGGGTGGCATCTCCCAGGGAGAGGGTGGAGACAGGAGGAAATGAATATTAGCCTCAGAAAGCTAGACAGTTAGTGCGTGTAGAGGTTTGTGAACTTGAACAATCCCACCTCTGCAAATTGGAGAGTTTTCTTAACATGAACATGCTGTGTCTAATGAACTCAGCCGGGCTACTCATAAAAAGACTCCAGCCAAGGAGTGTGACTTTGCTGAACATGCCACAGACCATCACAGCTCAGACACAGCACCCGGGCTCCCAGGCTAGGACTGAGGACACTGTTGTAAAGGACAGGACTGAATGAATGACAGCCCAGAGCTGTGCAGGCTCCCATGGTCTGGCTCTAGATCTCAAGATTCCTTTGCACAGCTGCTGTTTAGGGACAAGGCCAGTAGGAGGAAAAGGCCTCCCATGGTTTCTGGAACAGGTTGGCCCTGGCACTCAGCCCTCATGGCACACATTCAGACACCATGGTTGAATGACAGAACTGCAAGGAGGCTGGGCCCTGGGCCTGCGGACATTCCCTGTATCCTCCCCATCGGCAGAAGCCTTGGTTCTGAGCCTGTTCAGGTAGCACCTGAGCTGCCTTCTAGAAGCAGGAGCAATGTGTGTCTTTCCTCTCCCAAGACCCTGTCTTGTGACCTCACTCAAGCCCTCCCCCATTTCTGTCCAAGTACTTCACACAGCACTCCCTGCAGAAGAGGTGCTTCCACACCTTGGAGGTGGGGTACCCCTGATTCAGCTGCGGTCAGGGAAAGCTCCTGCCATGTGCAAGTGGAACATCCCAACAACTGTCTGCTGAGAAGGGAAAGTCAGTGGGAAGAGTCTGAGTGGGAAGGGGCCTGTGACAGTGGCTGAGGTGTGAAGGGGTCACGGTGAGTGCACGGCTATGGGGTGCCAGGGCATGATAATGAACATGGTTAGTGAGAAGCCTTTTTCTTTTCCTCTCAGAATAAGTCCACTCAAAGGACTCAAGGTTGCAGCCCTTTATGCACTGCACCGGGCATAAAGGAGCAGATGTGAATGCGTAGAAGCTTTTTCAAAACAGAATGCTCCCTTCAGGTGTAAGACTGGGCATTTCAGGGCCTGGACCACAGTCCCCATGTAGGACCCCTGTTGGCCAGGGGTTCTCCACCTGACCTACAACTGTCACTGCTCCATCTAGGACAAAGGGTGGAAGCAGCTGAGCTGGGACACACCTGCCTTTGTGAACCAGGACACAGGAGAAGAAAGAGTACTCTGTTTGCTGATACTATGGGGTAGGTGGGGGGATACCTGTAGGGGGAACGAGCCAGACCTGAGATAGGCTACACTTCTTTCCAGCAGTCCAAAAAGTTAGCACTGAGGAATTCCACTTTAGTGGCCCCAGGAAGTGTAGGGATCTGTGGTGGAGAAATCTTACAAAGAATCATATCAGAAGGATGAACATGCTCTCCTGGGAAGAGCCGACCATTGGGAAATTCAAAGACAACTTGAGAAATACACAAGTCTTTTGGAGCCAGAGGCATTTCTATAGGCCATTTGTAATATAACTAAAAATATGCCTACTAGCTATCTACAAAACAGACTCCCCCAGCTCTTCATCTGCACTATTCCAGCCTTTAGGTTCATGATTAGTCAACAATTTGTTTGGCTTTATATGTTAACTCTCTTTTCAACCACCAGGTTCCAGATGCTAGCAGGATGCCAACCAGACTTCCCTGGATAGACAACTCCACCAATGTGTCCTGGAGTTCTGCTTCCCCAGAGCCCTTCTCCACTAGGGAAAGAGAAAGACAGGCTGGGAGTATGGATCGACCTGTCAATGCCCATGTTTAGCGGGAAAGCAATTACAGAAGCCTGACCTTCAACCTTCTGCATCCCACAGTGACCTTGGGCCCATACTCCCAGAGGGTTAAAGAATAGTAAAGATATCAGGGGAGGGTATAGGATTCACAGTTCTGGTGGTGGGAATTGTCTCAAGTTGTACCCCTCTTATCCTATCATTTAGTCAATGTTTTCTTTTTATAAATAAAAAATAAAAAAGTGATAACATTTCTGTTGGCACTTTACAGATGAGGATGTGGCATGCTCTGATGAACTGTTCTCAGTAGTCACTTGGGTGGTGGCCTTTACAAGGTCCTGAGGCATGTGGGCCACTCCCCTCTGACCATGTGGCCACATGTGTCATGCTAGAGTTCATTAGGGAGTGATTCTAGCTGTCACTGACAGCAGAGGAAAGAACACTAGCTTTGGAGTCTAACGGTCTTGAGACATATATCTGGAAACTAGAAGAAACCCCCTTCCCAGGAGGTCATCACAAAGAGGGTGCACAGTAGAGCATGTGAAGCCTTAGACCCCAGAGGGTACCTGAAAAATGTCAATCTGTCTTCCTTTCCCCACAGACAGATGCTTGAACTAAAAGAAAAATCTGTGCAAATAAAACAAAAGACCCTTTATACTTGCAAAACTTCCCTTCTGCATCAGATTGAGTCCATTTTTGAGACTGTGGGTTAATTTGTTAAATGAATTTTGATAAGAATGATCTATGGGGTCAGATTTATTGAGCATTTACTATGCTCCAGAGGCTATAAGTGTAGATTTTCATTATGAATTTTGGTATTCCCTTTTATTTTTACCAACTACTACTACTACTACTACTACTTACTAATTTAAATAAATACAGAAAGGTGAGGAGAGAGAGGGAGGGAGGGAGGGAGAGAGAGAGAGAGAGAGAGAGAGTGAGAGAAAGAGAGAGAGAGAGAGACCCATAGCACTAAAGCTTTCTTCAATACTGTGGTGGCAGGCTCAAACCTGGGTCATATATATGGCAAAGCAGCACACTCTCCAAGTGAGCTCTTTCACCAGCCCATGGTATCAAGCTTTAAAAATATTTTATATTACATGGATTTTAATTCATGTATCTTTTTTCATATTAAAATGACAAAAAACCCACACTTTAGCTAAAGCTTAAGATTGGTCCAGAAGCTGTTCCCAAGCTATTCTGAGGGCCAACCTCACCTATCCCCAGCATGAGATCCAGAACAAGGTTTACTGTTATTTGATTTTTACTTTTTATTGCCACCAGGGTATAGTTGGGATTCAGTGCCTACATGACAAATCTAATGCTGTTAGTGGCGATTTTTTTCTTCTTCTTTTTTCTTTATTTTTATTTGACAGGACAGTGACAGTGAGAAACTGAAAAGTAAGGGGGAGGTACAGAGAGGCAAAGAGCAAGAGAGATGCCTGTAGCATTGCTTCACTGCTTTTGAAGCTTCCCCCCCCCTGCAGGCAGGGGTGGGGGCCTTGCACCTGGGTTCTGTGCATAGTAATTGTGTGCTCATCTGAGTGCACCACCACATGACCTCCAGAACAAGGCATCTTGATGGGCATATGACAAGCCCTTCCCAGCTGGCAAAGCTGTTGAATAGCATTGCAAGACTTGCCAGGCCTGGGGTTTAACAACTGCCCACAGCAGGAGCTGTGAGAGATGTTAGGGGAAGGCACATGAGGGAGAGATGTTTTGAATAGAACTTCAAGTCGTTAAGCAGAAAGCATGGAAATGCAATCAGGAGACTCCTGTGAGGAAAGATTTAAGGTCCAATGGAGGGCTCCCCAGGCTCTTGTCACAGCTAAAACCGCCTCTGCTGGAGAGTCATTGATTTGAATGGCTCGCGGGGTCCCTTTCAGAAAGGATAAATTTGAACTTTACATCAGAGTATTAATTCATTAGTCCATTCATAGGATAATTTGTGCTCCCACAATGAGTGAAGCTTTAGCTTCTGGGGACAACAAGAGACTGTGGAGAACAAGGCAGACCCAGACTTTATCCTTAGAGATGATGGGACAGTTCCATGCACAGCCATGCAGTGTGTGCAGTGGAGATAAGCCCTACTCCCACTTTGCTTCCCTGGCTGTGTGTCCTGGCAGAGGACTGAACTTCCTGGGTCAGGGGACACTATTTCTTTGCACTAAGATGACACTACTTGGCAAGAGCCCACAGGCTACTACTGACTGGAGGTGCTTGTCTTCTGATGTGCACAAAAGCCCTGGAGCTGCCAGTGGTGCTAGGGAGACCTGAACACAGGGCCTGTTTCACCCATGCCTGTTGGTGTAGTGGAGGTTCTGGAGAGGGCAGGCCTCAAAGGCAGGACAGAGACAGAGACATAGACAAGAGTCTGCTTGGAGGGGCCAGGTGGTGGCACACCTGGTTGAGTGCACATGTTACCATGTGCAAGGAAAAGGGTTTGAGCCCCTGCTCCTCACTTACAGGGGGGGAAGTTTCACAAGTGGTGAAACATGTCTTCAGGTATCTTTCTTTCTCCCTTTCTACCCCCCTCAATTTCTCTCTGTCCTAGCACATAAAATAGAAAGAGAAAGAAAAGGAAAAAATGGCTGCCAGGATTCATAGTGTAGGCACCCAGGCCAAGCCATAACCCTGGAGGCAAAAAAAAAAAAAAAGTTTGCTTGGAGTTGGTGGGGGGCAGGAACCTGGGTACCAGTACTCTCTCTTCTGTTTCATATGGACCAGACTACCCTGCCCTACCCTGCCCTGCACCACCCCTGATGGTGAACTCTGACCACTCAGCAGATCTATCTCCCCGCCAGCACTCTCCCTGGCTTGTTTCTGCCACTAGGATTATCTCTGGGGCTCTATACCTACATGATTCTACTGCTCTGGATAGACTCTTTCTGTTCTGAGTAGTGCTTAGGAATGTGCCTTTCTCACAGCACCCTGGCTTAGGACAAGATTAAGAACTGTGAGCTGCATGCTGGGAAGCCATGTGTGGTTGCAGCTCATGGAGTCAGGCCAGACCTCCTAGTCCCACCTCCACTTAAGGCTTTCCCTGTGCTGAGAGACCTACTGCTCCTGAGGACCATGCAGTTGCTCAGGAGCTTCACCTGATGACATGTGCTGGAGAGTGTGGAAGCCTGAGTCTTCCTCAGATAGGATACAGAGCCTTTGCTTTCCAGGATGGATCCTTCTAGAAACTTTCACCAAGTATGCTCATCAGGTGAGAGATGGATCTTGGGTGGAAGTTATTTTGAGGAATCTCCTGAAGTTATTAATGCAAGAGAATCAGCCTCTGAAACACCTCTGATGCCTCCCTGTGCTGGCTGTGAGGTGGTAAGTGATGTGTGAAGAACCACATTGATCTGTGCCTGACTGGGGATAAGCTACCTTTAAGATAATGAGCTTTGAGTGGGTCTAAATGTATCCTGACATATCTGACTCTCACACACTTGTGCTCAGAACAACATGGGGTTTATGAAATGCTAACCACCAATGGCAGGGTATCTGGCAGTTGCACCTAGGTGTGCTGGACCCATGACACCTGCCCTCTCCCACCTACACACATAGACCAGGGCAAGAGAAGCACCTGCTGCAATATCTGGCCTGTCCCAGGCCCCAAGCTGGCACCTTCCTGGTCCCACCTGGATCTGCCTTGGGTCTTGCTGGGCAGTCCTTGGGGCACCCTGCACGGAGCTGACACTCCACGCACTAGAGAGGATGGGTGGGGATCATTCTGGTTCAGGTTCCAACTGTTCCCAGGAAGGTTAGGGCATCCTATGTGACACCTGTGAACTAGGGTTTTGTGCCTGTGCTTGGCACCAGATGGCCCTGCACCTGCAGGAGGTGAGAGCACAGGTGGAGGCATGCCTTAGGCCTGCTGCCCTCTGCAGAAGTGCTCTGCTAGCCACCCTGTATGGGCACTCTAACTCTGAATGCCATTTCTCCTTGGAAATGAACATGAATCTTAGCGCTCTCTCTCTCTCTCTCTCTCTCTCTCTCTCTCTCTGTGTGTGTGTGTATGTGTGTGTGTGAATTCCCAAGTCCCCAGCCCAGAGCCAGCATGCAGAGGGCACACAATAAGGGGGTTTATCCCTGCCTCTCTCTGTGCTCCACCATGAAGGGAGTACACCAGGAGCAATACAAGCATGAGACACAATGCTCCTCTTTCCAAGATCCTGTTTATTTTCCATATGCCATGCTGGAAAACATACCCCATACATGTGTGGTACTGCAGAATAGCTCCCTAGCCTGATTTCTCTTTCACCCTCCCTCTCTCTCTTTCTTTCTCTCTCTCTCTCTCTCCCTCTCCCTCCCCCCTCTTTCTTGAGAGAGGATTGGAGATACTATAGCACTGCAGCACCATCCACCATCCACTGTCCAAGAAGCTCACCTGGTGCTACCCACAGTGCTCCCATTGGTGCCAGAGCTCAAACCCAGGGCCTCACACACTGTCAGGCATGTGCTCTATTGAGTGAGCTAGCTCCGACTCCAAGTTTCTACTGAGCATTTAAGTTAAGTTTAGTGACACATTTTTTCCCCTCTAAGTCATAGGGGACCAGAAGATAAAGCAAAGTAGAAAGCTCTCTTGACCATCCCTTGCCTGTCTTGGGGGATCCACTGGAGTTGGCAGAAGAGGGCAGAGATCTGTATCTATCTCTCCTTTCTCCTCTTTAGTCCATAAATGTGTAACCAGGTGAACTTCCCCCTCCCATCCCCAGTAGCCTCAGGAGCCTCAGCAGCGGTGTCAGAACCAGTGAACACCTGCCTGTCCTCATGCAGGTTTTTCAGTTTCCTGTATTTTCCCCTGGAGGTGGGCTTCTAAAGCTATGATAAAGAGGTTGTCAGCAAACACTAAAGTGTCATCAACCTTCAGGGTGCCAGTATACCCGGCTAGCTTCGCATCAGGAGACAGATGACCAGGGACACATGACTGAGCGGAGAAGCAGTGTTTCTTTATTCATGAGCGAACGGTTCAAAAACTAATCTAATCTAGTCACAACCCCATTCTGTCCTCCATCTCTCTCCTCCAGCGGAAGAGTCAGGAACCCAGGAAGTACGTAGCATATGGGGTTGGGAGAAGGAAGAAGTGTGAAAAGGCAAAGACTAAACCAAAATCTCCCAGAGGCAGGGGGAGTGAGACCAAACCAATGTAACAGAATGACCATGCAAATAGACCACAACATTAAGCAATGTAACAGAAAAGATCCCAGAAGCAGAATTAGAAGCATACCAACAATTCCCCCTTTTCTTTTTAACTAATTGACCATAGTATCAGGAGTGTGGGGTGAACAGAAACCTATATCGTACAGGCATTTTCAAAAAAAGAAACTGGCACGAACACAGAAGAACAAGTAAGCGAGCAACAAGAACCAGTGTGATGCCAAGGGAAGGCCTGAGGGGGGCGTTTCTTGTCTCTATGGGCAAGGCTCTATCAAGCTAAAGGACATTTCCTGCCTCTGTGGGCTTTTCTTGCCTCAACGGGCGTTTCCTGCCTCTGTGGGCATTACCTAAAAAGGATGGGGGGGTATGGCCTATAGAGTCTCAAGGCAGCTGGCTGCAGTCAATCTTTGAGAAACCCAGCAGCATAAAGGGAAGCTGCTATAGTTTTGTGCAAAGTGTCCAAGAGGTGTACAAGTGAGTCCAATAGAAGTGCCAGTCCAAAGCAAATGTCCACAGAAGAATGCCAGGGGGTGGAACATTGCATGAAGAAGGTCAGCCACTGTAATTCTGCTTTTCTGTAGAGAACTTGACAGCTGCAATCTACTTAGTTGTGAAAAAAAAAAATTTGTAACAAGTTAGAAGTTTACTATAATTGATAACTCGGTGATTATAATTGGTTTAAGTATCTTTATAAATTTGAAAGGTCTTTCTCGTTTCATTTTAAGGCTCCTTAACCAATATAAGTGTAATAAAATGTGGTAAGGCAAAGAACCCTTGTTAGAGCCTCAGGCATGAGAATCATTAGCATAACCATTGTGCAATCTATCTTACACCTGGGCTGGTTCTACCTCTAAATGAGAAGGTATTTGAGAGCTTTACATATCAATAACTTCTTATTTAACCTTTTGTTACACCCATTTAAGATGGAGACACACCCTAGGTGTGCACAGGTTTTTTAGACCAAGTTAGTTGAAATATATTGATTTTTAACTAATTTTTACCTCAGACTTTAAATGTAAGTTAATTTTACCTTTATGAGAATTATGTTGAAAACCTTTTTCATTTAACTTTGCCTGGTAAGAATGTAGCCTTAAAGTTACATTTTTAACCTTAAAGTTAATGTTTACCAAACTTTAAACACAAAAACATGGTCTTCAATACACAAGGAGAAAAACTTTTGTTATGAAGACATGTCATTTTAAACACAAATTTAGATCTGTACTGTCTTAGTTGTTCGGGGGGTGCATTGTCCGGTGGTGGCTTCTTGCCCAACTTCACTTCCAGGAATTGCAGGTTGCGATCACTGCACGGATCTCTGCATATTCTAGCTCCTCTGACTTCAGAGCCGAGCTGGGGATCTTGGCCAGGGGGCCCAGTCCCTGCAGGGAGCCTGCAGTCTCTGGGTGGTTTGGGATCTGCCCAGACTTCATAGCAGGCTTCATACCAGATGAAGTCTCTGGGCGGGCCAGCTGTGCAGAAGGCGCGGGCCGAGGCGCCCCAGGGTGGGGGCCAGGATGGGCTGCAGCCCTGCCTGCCATGCCCACCGCCCAGTTCCCGGCTCTCGAGGCTGTGGCAGCTGTACAGGCGGCGGCAGCAACACATCTCCAAGCCCCACCCCTCGCCCCGCAGGCGAGCAGGCTCCTGCGGGAGGGCGGTGGGTGGAAACCAGAGTGTGGCCCAGAATATGTTCCAGAAACAGAGAAACTGTCTCATGAAGAAAGGGAAGAGGCCTTTGGAAACCTCTTCATAAGTAGAAAAGCAGCCCATAGTGGATAGGTAGCCAAACGTCTTCACTTATCTGGGGGATGCACAGGTTAGGCCCCAAGCTGGGTGCCATATGTTGTCAACGTTCAGGGCGCCAGTATGCTGGGCTAGCTTTGCGTCGTCAGGAGACAGATGACCAGGGACACATGACTGAGCGGAGAAGCAATGTTTCTTTATTCATGAGCGAACGGTTCAAAAACTAATCTAATCTAATCACAACCCCATTCTGTCCTCCATCTCTCTCCTCCGGTGGAAGAGTCAGGAACCCAGGAAGTATGTAGGTTATGGGGCGGGGAGGAGGAAGAAGCGCGAAAAGGCAAAGACAAACCAAAATCTCCCGGAGGCACGGGGAGTGAGACCAAACACGTCAAGCAATGTAACAGAAGGGATCCCAGAAGCAGAACTAGAAGCATACCAACACTAAAGATTCCACAAGATATCACCTTGTGTCTCTGCAATAGGCTATCCTGGGCTCTGGCTGTGGTGTCACTGCTCTGTCCCTCAGTGGCTTATGTTCCTGGGGTTCTGCTCTCAGCAAGCCTGCCACCCAGAGAATTGCCCCATTGAGGGTCTATCTCTGTATCCTCAATTCAGACAGTGAGGTGACAGGACTGACACCCTTGGCCTGGACTCTTAGTAGGCGTCAGGATCCCTGACAACTCCTCTCACTCTCCACCCAGGCATGGTCCTGTCATCCCCACAGCACCCTCAAGAGGAAGGGCCATTTTCTTATGCTACATGTGAGCAGGAAGGACTTCTATCCTGGGACCACTTGAGGCTAGAGTTTGTGCTCATGGTCAGGGATAGTGGGAAGGAATTCCCGGGACAGTGGGAAGGAATAGCAGATTTCTGACAGCATCAAGAGGAAAGAAGTCAAGGATAGTGAAGTTCTTTCTTTCTTTCTTTCTTTCTTTCTTTCTTTCTTTCTTTCTTTCTTTCTTTCCTTCCTTCCTTCCTTCCTTCCTTCCTTCCTTCCTTCCTTCCTTCCTTCCTTCCTTTCTTTCTTTCTTTCTTTCTTTCTTTCTTTCTTTCTTTCTTTCTTTCTTTCTTTTTTCCCCAGGACCTACTTTGCTCAAAATTAGGCCTGGCCTTTCAGCATGGAGCTCCAGGTTGCTAAGCTTTCAGATATTTCAGGCCATTTGCTGCAGTGGATTATGAGCTTCTCTGCTCCCCAGGTTGCCTAGAGGAGGACAGAGCATGTTATGCTTGGAATCCATCCCCTTTCGAAGCATCTATTCTCAGCAGGGCGCCACTGTTTCTCGGTGACCTCCCAGAATCCTCCAGTACATTCCACACCAAGATGCAACTCAATTAGAGGATAAAGTCCCTTCTCTCCTAGTTCAGGTTAATTGGGTCTGCACCAGAGTCCACATATTCGTGTTTTCGGATCTCTGGTTATTGATTAATGGCAAGTCATTGGTTACAGACATGCACTGCATACATCAGCACCTGCGACGTGAGTGGTAAATAAATGCTCATTATTAGGACCCAGGAAAGATTAGGCAGCCACAAGATACACACAACACCTGGAGGAAAACAAAGGTCTATTTTTTCTTGTCCAGATAATTTCCAAACCCTAGATACAAAGCTGCCTGGATGTGGGACAGAAGTTGCAAGTGAGATTTTTCACACTAGGGACAAACTTTACATGAGTGGAAAACAATTGAAGAGAAACCAATTTAGTTAATTGTCTTTGTTGCACCTGCTGTTCCTGTGTCTGTGGAGCCAGACATCCTTCTTCTGAAGCCTTGCTGAGCTCCAGCCACGGTGGCCCTGTGGGGTAGGTCATGCGGCTTCTGCATCTACTCTGACATCTCCCAGGGGCCTAGGCTTAATGGAAAGTAGTATTTGCAAAGGTCTGGGGGAGTGGCCCTAGGACTGTGATATTTGTTGCCATGGAAATGAAAATAAAGTCTCCAACTCATCACTGTCATCTCAGCAGGACCTGAGAGTGGAATGGACAAGTCAGAGCCCTTACAAGTTTGGTTACAAGATGTATTCATGAAATAACAAAAAGAAGTGGCAGAAGAACTGTTCAGACGTGCCTTAGCTCACTGTATGCACTCTTCTAGCCAAACTCACTGTATCATCTTACTCTACTGAGAAAAAGGGGAATATGGCCAGCTGCCCAAACTAATAGGCACATTGGCTTACTTCTTCCTTTTCTCCCACCTTTCCTTTCTTTCACACGCCAACGTGAATCCACTTGGTAGAAATAGAGGGGGGCACAAACATTTGTGTTTTTAATTGGCTATAGGGATGTCTGGTTAGTCTTAACTCTAGCTGGGCAAAACTCTAGAAGGTAGTCTGGAAGGTCTTCAGAAATAACTCTTTGGACAAGAATTACAGGAAAAGCTTACCTTATAAAAGAAAGACATGGGGCCCCAGAACAGATCTAAGGCCTCACCAATTCTGCCAAGCAGTGGAGAACAGTAAGATTTCCTGTGAAGGTCTCTGGATACAGTAGATCAATCTAGTCTGAACTAACTGTTGATGGGAAGAAAATTAAACAATGGAGAGAGGGTAGAATGTGCATTCTGAGGGAGACGGTCCTAAGTAAGGGTAGAGAAATACAGAGTGCACATGGTAGACCATGGCAGTCACCATATCCTTCCACAAATCCCAGAGCCAGCATTCTCATTTATCCCTAACACCACTCCAAGCAGACACATATAGGAGATACAGGTGCCTGATTAGAGATGGCAACACAGTCTGCGGTGCCTTTGAAGACAGAGCCCAGTCCCTTCCTCTTTGGATCTGGCCTGACTTGGCAAGTGACTTGCTTGATTAATAGAATATGATAGATGGGTCTAGGATTTCTGAGGCTAAAAAGTCTTGCATCTATCACAAGACTGTCTTGGAAGACCAACCCTCAGAGTTCTGAGCCACCATGGAACAGTTCTGTCATTTTTCTCCTTGGCACCTCACTATGCTCTGAGGTAAGGCTGGCTTTGTTATCTTTCTTAACATATGAGTAAACTGAGGCTCAGAGTGATTTGCCCAGGGTAATATCAGGTGTTGAAGAAGATAGATTTTGAACCAAGATATGTATGACAACTCCCTGGTTTCCCATACTGCATGGTATTACTGTCCCTCACATTGCCTCTCTAAACCTGCTAGCTACTAGGTAGAGAGTGGTTCTTTTTTGTTACTATTGTTATTGTCTTTATTTACTGGATAGAGACAGCCAGAGATTGAGAGGGAAGGGGGTGACAGAGAAGGAGAGAGAGAGAGAGAGAGAGAGAGGCAGGCCTGCAACACTGCTTCACTGATTGCAAAGCTTTCCCCTTGTGGGTAGGGATTGGGGGCTAGAACCTCCATCCTTGCACACTGTAACATGAACACTTACCGAGTAGCAACACCACCCAGCCCCAAGAGCTGTTCTCTATACCATAATATTCTTGCCTCTCCCTAAATAGCTACTAACATGATGAGGATCAGATATCCTGAGAAAGGAAGTAAACTTTCAAACATACCTGTTTCCACTTCTTGCCACACAAGACACCTGTAGCACCTAATTTCTCAGGTTGTGCTTTGCAAATCCCACTTCATGAGGTGGGGAGTGGTGTGTGTGTGCGTGCGCGCGTGTGTGCGCACATGTGCGTGTGCGTGTGCATGTATCTGTTGTGTGCATGGGCTACTCAGTCTCTGGGGAGACTCTGTTGTGGACACAACAGTCAGAACCATGTCCCAGCCAGATCTTCCATTCCAGGGTCAGGGCAGCTTCTGTGAGGCTCACTCACTAGCTGAGTGATCTATTTCACCACAATAGCCTGGGGCAGCATGTGACTCAAAATTTGTTCCATAGCAACATGTTAAGTCAGTGTCTTTGGGGGTATCCTTACAGACATCAAAACCACAAACACTGAATCGGGCAAGTTTTCACTTTGCTCTTGTGTCTTGTAGCATGAGGTCACGCCCAGCTCTTGCAGGCAGTACTTGGCAGCAGCTGTTGGAGAGATGAGAACACTTGCTGGATCCTATCTCATTAAATCTAGCTTCGCTGCTCTACTCTCTCCTCAGTCTCCTCAAGCTTTCACAAAGAAAAAGGGAAAGTTAGGCTAGAGTTGTGGAACAAAACACACATATCTAAGCTGTTCTCTCTTTTTCTGGGAGGTAAAAGTCAGAGCTGAAATCTTGCATGTTCAAAAGTGGAGCTCATTGGAATTCACCGGAACCTGGGTGAGTTCCCCAGAGGCCTGCAAAAGCCTAATAGTGCTGTTTGTTTCTGAAGCAGGGGACACTGCAAAGCCATTCCACCTGCCCATCCACATTAGTGGAGCTTTCTGGCCCTGGAGGCTAGAAAGAGGAGGGACCACCCTCTGCTGGCAGCTGGCTAACCTTCCAATCTTGCAGGTGCCTTTGGAGGACTGTTGGTCTAGTCATCCACCATAATGTAACTTTTCCAGTTAACGATGAAACATTGTTGGTCTTGTTTTCTTTTTATTTATTTCTTTCTTTTCTATTTTTTAAAAATTTTAGATAGAGATAGAGGGAGAGGGAGTGAAAGAGACCCTACACAGCTTCCTTCAGTGCAGTGGGGGCTGGGATCAAACCTAGGTCATACACAACTGTCTCATTTTCTAGTTCATGCATTCAGTTAGCTAGCATTTATTGCCTACTGAGACTGGACTTCAAGTGAATACAGCAAGCTGATCTGGGGGAAGTTTAGACAATTCACAAACATATAGGCACATGAAAAGAAAATCAAGTTAATAATGGGTGCTACACAAAGAATGAAAATACACACAGGTTTGAGCTGAAGACTTTAGAATGAGGTGGCTTTTAGACTGAGTCCTGAAAAAAGGGGTCCTCTGTGTAAGGACCCAGGAGAGGTTAGTGAGGCTGTCAGGAGGGAAGAAAGAGGTGGGAAGTTTCAGCCAAGCCAGTGGAGAGAAGAATGCAGATGGACAGGCTGGGAAGTCCTGGGACCAAAGGACATTGGAGTGAAGAGCTTGGGATTTTATTGCAGGTGTGTGGGTAAATCCTACAAGATTAAAGTAGGAAATAAGTGTGATCTGACTTACACTGCAAGCAGATTACTCTAGTGCTTGCACAGAGATTGCTCTATGGCGGCAATAAGGAAGACCAATGAGCAGCCTGTGTCAGTCAAGGTGAAAGGTGACAGTGGCTTTGACTCTAGGGCACAGTGATTTGGATGCAGAAAAGTGGCCAAGATGCAGGGAATGATTTGCTTTGGAAGCAGAGCTGCTAACACTTGAATTATGGATTTGATGTGGAGAGACAGGGGACAGTTATACAGTAAATGGCATAATTATTTTTCTGAGAGAATAACTCAACAGTTTGGTGTACTTCACCCTAGTCTTTCCTAGTTACACACACATGCATATGTATGTCTTATAAAATTGGGCTCTGAATATAGTTATGTGCCATGCTTTACAATTTAACACTTTTTTGTGAACATTTCTACAAGACATAATTTTTAATGACTGCATAATACCTCATCACAGAGGGCATACCATAATTTCTTTAACCAATCCTGGCTTGACATCTGGGCTGCTGCCAATATTCTGTGTGATTATAAACAAAGCTACAGTAAAAATCCCTGTACATAAATCTTCAGGCAATCTCTGATTTTTTTTCCCTTTTGTGATAAATTGCCTGAAGTGTAATCACAGTTTCAAAGGCATATTTAAAAAGAGACCTGATAAATTGATCCTGCCAAATTACTGGTGAGAGAGGTGGTGCTGTTTTTATATTCCCACTGGCTGTACTTGATGGTGTTCATTTCATTTTACCTTGCCAAAACTAAACTTGTTATTAAAAATGGCCATTTTGGGGCAGATAGAAATTGAAAAAGGAGAGAAAGAGAGACACCTGCAGACCTGATTCACCACTTGTGAAGCTTTCCTGCTCCAGGAGGGGACTAGGGGCTTGAATCTGGGTCCTTGTACATCATAATGTGTGCGCTCAATGCGGTGCACCACCACAGCCCCCTCTATGAGCTCTTTATATACTAAAGTCATTCACTACTCTTAGTATTCCTTCTGCTAATTTTCCACTTGCCTGATGATATTCACAATTTAGTCAGCGGAGAAACAGTGTGTGAAAGAGACCACAGCACCAAAGTCGCCTTCAGTGGAGGAAGGAAGACCTGCAACGGGGACCTGGCTCAAAGCTAGGTTGTGCACATGGCAACACAGCATACTATCCAAGTGAGCTATTTCACTGAACTAATATTCATAAGTTTAAAGACTTTGTCATCAGTCATGTAAACCATTTTCCTGTGTCTTCCTTTTGTGTTTGATTTAGGAGAATCTCAAATAGCTGGATAAAAGCAAATAACTATCTATGTATATTTACTTGAAACCTTTTATAACCTTATTTCTCTGTTAAGCCACTAGTTTCCAAGCGGTTTCTCCAGAATATGAGACAACAGTTTCATTGAATTATTCTGTGGTCAAATAATTCTAGGAGCAGTAAGTACTGTATTTCTTTCTTGAAATTATCTACAGCACAGCAGTAACAAAGATTTTGAAAAATGTGCAGTGCAAAAATTTGCTTACCTTGGCTTAACATACTATTGTCCCAGATGTTTTTGACTGTGGAACCCTATACCTATTGTGATTATTAATGCCATATAAAACTGTTTTTGGGATAAGCACTTTTGAAGAGCCATTTTATCCAATTGAAGTCATATGTAATTATGAAGCAACCCCACTGCTCTTAAACAAATCCTTACTCATTTATTATAGCACTGTTTGAAAATCATTTCACAGTTTTGAAATCTTGTCTTTCTGTTAGTATTCTGTGCCTTAAGGTTGTTTCTGGTCTTTCCTTTTCACTTGTTGGAATGTTAAATTCTCACACTGCAACTGTGCTCTTAATTTTCCTTCTTTTCCTAACAGTAACAGCAGATGTTACTGTTACATAAAATTCCATGACCACTGCAGCTTCTCTATGGATTTTACCATCCTGAAACAGTATCTTTTCTTCTCATTTAACGTTTGTACCTTGAATTATACTTCGCCTCTAAAATGGCTACCTGTTTTCCTTTTTGTGCTTTTGTCAAATAGATCTTTGCCCACTCTTTTTCCTCTGACCTTCTGGTGCTATTTGATTTTAAGTGTATGCCTTTTCATTCTCTTGTTCATCAAAAATGTATTGGGTACTTTCTGCACGCTGAGTGGTAGGCACTGGGGAGTGCAGTGGTGACCATAAAACAAACTCAGTGCTTACCTTACAGAAAACCAAGTGCAGCTGGAAAGATAGTCAGCTTGTAATTTCATTGGTGGGTCTAAGTAAAATTGCAAAGATGGTCAAGCTTTTATGGTGCTCAATATTGTTATTTTGTATTATTTTATCTGTTTAGTTTTTTGTTAAGTTTTTTTTTGTATTATCTTTATTGGATAGAGACATAAATAAAGAGGGAAGAGGGAGATAGGGAGAGAGACAGAGAGACACCTGCAACACTTGCAAAGCTTTCCCCCTGCAGGTGGAAACCAGGAACTGAAACCCTGGTCCCTGCACATTGTAACATGTGCATTCAACCAGGTGTGCCACCACCCAGCCCTTCTATTCATTTTTTTAAAAGAGAAACTGAAAGGGAAGGGGGAGATGGAGAGAGGGGGGGGGAGAGAGAGAAAGAGAGAGTGTGTCAGTCCTGCAGCCTTGCTTCATCACTCCTGAAGCTGTCCCACCTGCAAATGGGGACTGATGAGTTGAACCTGGGTCCCTGCAATTTTAACACGTATGCTCTACCAGTGCTCAATATTATGAGTAACTTGATGCTGCCAAAGTTCATAAAAGGCCTCATTTAGTTTAGGGAGTGGTCAGAAAAGTCTTGAGGAGGATACAGGCTCAGAGCTAAAGGGTGTGTTTCTTCACCAGCTTAGAGGATAGAGAGGCCCTGGAAATACTACAGACTAAAGATGACCCAGGCAGGAGGGAGCCTGCTGCCAGCAATGGGGGTAAGTGACCAGGAACCAGGTGAACAAAGAATGTGTTGAAGTCAGAAAGGTGAATGGGGTAGTATCATGCCAAGTCATTTAGGTCCCATTGAGTATGTAAGACTTGAGTCTAGCTGCACCAAAGAGTCATTAGAGTGCTCTGTGCAGCAGCCTTACAGGCAGTGATGTGCTTTCAACTCTGCACATGGCAAGAACTGCTGCCTCTCTACCTGGCTTAAGCCACCCCTTGCTGGCAGTACTTATACCAGGAACACTGGTCAGAGCTACAGAGCAGCTTTTGCTCTCTGCTGAGTGTTTCTATCCATACCAGACAGGTAATGGCACTGTGAAAAGAAGTCGCTCTGGTGTCTGGGAAGAGATAGGTCCCAGAAGAGCAAGAAAGGGTACAGGGTGGCCAAGGATGATGTGACTCTGAGAGTCTGTAGTGAATTATAGTGGTTATATTGGCACCAAAAGGAAGTGGAGCTGGAGGGGCTTGGTGGTTGATGGGGGGTGGGGTGGGACTGGGGAGTTGCAGGAGGAAGTAGAATTGTAGCTGCCTTCCAGATCCTTGGCTCTATCTCCCTGGTCAACTAGGAATAGCAAAGAAGATCACCTGAGAACGAAACAAGACAAGACTAGGATTAATTTGGGAATCCACGAAGTCATGGGTGAGCACAAGCATGTGTGGCTTGTGGACAGAGAGGAGCCTAAGGAGAGATTCCTGAGGCTAAAAGCCCATATCTACTCAGAAGTGACTGGTAACAGTCAGCAGTTTGCCACTTAAGGTGCTACCTCCAGTCTGAGTTTTATCAATAAATAGACTGCTGAAGGGAGGAGAGGGTCCCTTAAGGCTCACAATACGCAACTGTGAGTCTCCACTGCTACTGTCCCTTGGAGACTGGAGCAGCAGTGGGAATGCCCTGTGCTAACATCAGGGGGAAGAGACCTGATAGGGCAACTCAGGAGAAGACAGACACTCCTGGTGGTCTGGAAGTGGGCCTGTACAGTGTCAGTCTTTCCACATTGTTCTCCTGATGAATTCAGATACATGTTGAATAACTGCCTCAGAACCCACAAAGTATTAACAGGATATTTTTAGAAACTCAAAGGGCCAAGGAGTGCTGCTCTGCCTGGCTCGGGTTGTTGTCAGAGCAGACAATTTGGTCCTGGGATATTGGACCCTTGGGGTGTGGGAGTCTCTTTGTATAACCACTGTACTATCTCTCCCCCACCCTGTTTTATCTCTTGGTTAGGAATGAGTAATTAAGCTAAAAAATCTATTTGTAGTTAAAAAAAACCCTCAGGCTCCTATAGCCTATAGGGAAGATAAAGAACATAAGCGGGTTTAACCACCACCATGCTTCACCTCAGGGATTGAGACAACATTGAAAAAACTGTTAATTTCCACAACTGTGAACTCTTTAAGTACTTTATTTAGACACAAGTCAATCCAGCAAGTGTGATTAGTGGATTGAAAAATGCTGAGAGAGGAACCTCGTAACACACCATATATAATGGTTAAACCAAGAAGAAACACTGGAGAAATGAACCAGAACAGAAGTCCAGATAAAATCACCCCAAAGGTAGAAGCACATAAGAATGAGGACAACTTCTGAACAGTAATTGAGGCATTAGTCACAGGAGTGAGGAAAGCTGTTGAAAGTAATATCATCAGAAATGGGAGGCTGGGATAGAAAGCATAATGATTATGCAAAGAGACTCTCATTCCTGAGGATTAAAAGTTCCAGGTTCATTCCCCCACACCAGCATAAGCCAAAGCTGAGAAGTGCTCTGGTAAAAAAAAAAAAGAAAAGAAAAGAAAAAAAGGAAGGAAGGAAGGAAAGAAAACGGCAAATGAGACTCTGAAAGAAAACACTATCTCAAGGTAACTAGAGATCTGAAAGCTGAAACTGCTGAACTAAGATCACAACTAGCTGAACATTTTTTAATATGTATACTCTACTAGTGCTCAGTATTATGAGTGACTCAATGCTGCCAAAGTTCATAAAAGAACTCATTTAATTTAGGGAGTGTTCAGGAAAGTCTTGAGGAGGAAATAGTTAGGCTCAGAGCCAAAGGGTATGTTTCTTCACCAGCTGAGAGGGTAGAGAGGCTCTGGGAATATTCCATAGTAAAGATGATATAGGCAGTAGGGAGCCTGCTGCCAGCAATGGGGTAATCCAGTATCAGAGCAGTGTAACAAAATAGCTGAGCTACAGAAAACAACAGAAGGGAGAAAGACTAGAATAAGTGAGGCAGAAAACAGAATTAGAAAGATTGAGGATGAATTAGAGAAAACTAAGAAAGAAGTAAGAGATCAAAAAGAGATTAAGAGATATTGAAAACAACAACAGAGACATATGGGATGACTTCAAAAGAAGTAATATATACATTATTGGCTTATCAGAGAAAGAAAGAGAGGGAGGGGAAGAAGGCATTCTACAGGACATAATAGCTAAGAAATTCCCTACTCTAGACAAGATAAAAGACATAAGGTTCAATAGGATCAGAGGGTCCCAAACAGAATTAACCCAGACTTAAAGACACCAAAAAAAAAAAAAAAAAAAAATCATAGAATGAAAAGGAATAAGGATAAAGAAAGGATCTTGAATGCTGCAAGAGAAAAACAAAGAGTCACCTACAGAGGAAAACCCATAAGATTAGAAGCCCATTTCTCTGCATATATACTAAAGGCCAGAAGAGAATGGCAAGATATGCAAGAAGTTCTGAAAGGTCTCTTATAAACAATCACATCACGTGGTCCGGGAGGTGGTGCAGTGATAAAGCTTTGGACTCTCAAGCATGAGGTCCCCAGCAGCACATGTGCCAGAGTGATGTCTGGTTCTTTCTCTCTCCTCCTATATTTCTCATTAATAAGTAAATAAAATCTTAAAAAAAACAATCACATCACCACAAACATGTCAAATATTGGAATACTCTAAAATCATAAAATAACGACATTAAAATATCTTCATCCAGATTGTTGGCTCCTAATGTGTCTGGGGATAGATCTGGGGCAGGGAAAGATTTTAAGCTTTTATTTGGACATTGTGATTCTCAAGTGAAAGTGCCAGGCAGGCAGTTGGACTTATGGGTATAATAGGTATCACAGTAGAGGTCTATGGGAGCTATAGATGTGGGTGTAACAGCAAGTGGGTAGACATGCAACACTGGGCCTGGATGGGCTGATTTGAGATTATAGAATTAAAAGGGACAGTGATCAAAAGTTTAATCTTTTAAGAATCAGGGATTGAGGAAAAAATGTCTAACACCTAACATTATTAACGCAAACTGTCAAGTTATTTTATTTCAATTTAGTGTAGTTTTTTGACACCAGGGTTATTGGTGGGGCTCAGTGTCTACAAGACACCATCATACCAGGTGACCATGTCCCCCCCTTTTTTTTTTGATAGTGGGTGACAGACAGAGAGATGCAGAAACAAAAAGGCAGAGAGAGAAGGCGCAACAGTACAGCACAGTCACACTACTCACGAAGTTTACTCCTGCCCTCCTGTAGGAACTCCCATATGCTGGTCCAGTGCTTGAACCTAGGTCCTTGCACATGGCAATGTGTGCATTCTACTAGGTGAGCCACCTGTTCCCCCCAAGTTGTGTTACTTTAAGATAGTTAAGATTTTATGAACTTTCAACTCTCCACCAAAATGCTTTTGTTATCTCTGTTATTTCCTTGCTTTGTCCTTTTCCTTTTGTTGTTATTTTTCCTTTACCTCCATAAACCACATTTTTCTCTTTGCTTTTCCTCTCTCTTCCCTTATTAATTTCTTCACTCTTAATTCATATTAATTTCAATACATTTCTCTAATTGTATGTGCTTAATTATGTGACTAACTTACCTAGAATATGATTGTATCTGATTGTCCATTCTTCTTGTCTTCCTCAGTTATTTATTTGGAATTATTTATTAGTTTTATGGAGTACAACTTAATGTAATTTGTTATATATATTATTATACATATGATATGATATAATATAATATAATGTTATATTATATAGTATATATGATATAATATAATATAATATTACATATTATATTATATATATTCTTTCTTTTAAAAAGCAGGAGCATGAAGCTATGTAAATGTGAATCTCGGAGTATATGAGAATGTCTTTCTCTTGTTTTCACCCTCGAACAAAGCCTATGCAGGATATAAAATTCTTGGACCATCATTGTTGGTCCTCCAAACTCACTAACTTCTCCTCTAGCATCTTCTGGCAATCAGTACTTACAGAGATGAAGTTGTGGATTGATTTCATTTTTATTCTAGGCTGGTGGTAGGATGTGTGTGTGTTTCAAAATGTTTTCCACAATATGTCTATTGAGTGGAAAGTATTGATTAGAAGGAGATATTTGGGGGAAAAAAAAACAAGTGCATTAGAGGTTTTAAGTAGAAAAAGCTTTCTTTCATCACCAAGATCAGGGACACATTCATAGGTCATGGACATGTGGAGAAATTGAAGAAAGGAGATGAGAAAGAGGGAGATATTTCAAACTGCACAATAACTACTTCCCTAGAATCACCAAAGTAGGGTGAACAAGGAATTCAGAAGGCATCTGAGTAAGAAAACTTTCCGTGAAGATGTCACTATAAGCCCATCCCTTTGAGGGTCCTAACATAGGGCTCCTCCCTCAAAGAAACTACACTGTGATAATGCACTGGGTTGTCAGAAAAGTCATGATGCATTTTTGCATAAAAATAAGAAAATTACATCATGATTTTTCCAACAACTCAATAACGACATGTGTTAGATCTAGAGGAGGGATGGAACTGGTCTAGTTAACTTCACCTTTGGGATGGTCTAGGGAGGAAGAGTTAGGGAAGGATTTGAGTTGCAGACAAAGAGTGCAGTTGTGTGAGAAATGGTTCATAGTGTATATGAAAGGGCCAAGATAAGTCTGGATGGCTAATAGCTGCTCACATGCCTTTGTTTCCCCTACCTACTTTGGCTGATGTCAGGGGAGAGGTGAATCATGTGCCTCTGATTTGACATTATCTTGTTCCATCGATGGGAAATATTGCCTAGAAGGAAACCCTGGCAGGGGAAATGGCTAAATGCAGCCCCTGATGACCTGGGCTGGAAGTTAGCACTATGCACCCAGCCCTTGATAGCCCTCCTGGAAAAGTGGGCTGCCTGGGACTGGGACCACAGATGGTGGGCAGAGTCTAGAGCCTCTGTTTTGTTTTCCTCAGAACTGTGTGTCATCTAGCCAGCTACCAGCTGGATTTGAATAAACATTCTTAGAGACTTTCTGGCATGACCAGGCCTTGACCTGCCAATACTGATTACTCCTGGGTCCATGAGTTTCTAGGTTCAATCAGTACACAAGTGATTTCTCCTCTGGGTCAGAGTGAGAATTGATAATATGTGTTAAAATCTTCATCCTGATGTTGCCACTGGACAGCTGACTATCTACCCCAAACCTACATCTTAATTAGCAGGTAGTGAGACAGTGTGACTTAGCAGAGCACTGTATTTTCTCCCTTGCTCCAGGAAGCTTTGGGTGCTTGCTCATGGACACCCAAGGAAGTCAGATTCTCTCCTCTGGGAGAATACTGCTCTCCTTGCCCCAGAAGAAAGACCTTAGAAGGAGAGGATGGGGGAGGAGAAGCAAGGAGGACGCAGAAAGGATGCTGAGGACCCCACACCAAACAGGATGAAGAAGGACTTAAGTTGGTGGTAGAAGTGCTGTACAGACACCAATCATGGGGAGATAAGAAATTGTACCTATGTGCCAACATCTTATTTTTAAAAATTTTTTCATTAGCGATTTGATAATGATTAATAAGATTATAAGATAACAGGTTTATCTTATATATACCCTCTGGGATCAGGGACCAAAGATCTTTATGAGGTGCAAAAGGTGGAAGGGCTGGCTTCTTTAATTGCTTCTCCATTGGACATGGACGTTGACAGGTCGACCCATACCCCCAGCCTGTTTCTGTCTTTCCCTAGTGGGGCAGGGCTCTGGGGAGGTGGGGTTCCAGGATACATTGGTGAGGTCATCTGCCCAGGGAAGTCAGGATAGAATCATGGTAACATCTGCAACTTGGTGGCTGAAAGGCAGTAGGATATAAAGCAGGACAAATTGTTTAATAAACAGGAACCAAAGGTAGGTAGGAATAGAGCAGGTGAAATTAGGGATCTTTGGGTGGGAAGAAGCCAAGGAGTCTATTTTAGGCTTGTTCCAAGGGGCCTATGACTTTAGTAATTTTCTTTTTTGCCTCCAGGGTTATTGCTGGGGCTCAGTGCCTGCACTATGAATCCATTGCTCTGAAGGCCATTTTTTTCCCATTTTGTTGCCCTTGTTGTTATTGTCATTTCTGTTGTTGTTGTTGTTGTTGTTATATAGGACAGAGAGAAATCAAGAGAGGAAGGGAAGACAGAGAGGGGGAGAGAAAGACAGACACCTGCAGACCTGCTGCACTGCCTGTGAAGTGAACCCCTGCAGGTGGGGAGCCGGGGACTTGAACTGGGATCTTTATGCCTGTCGTTGCACTTCTTTCTATGTGGCCCCTGACTTTAGTAATTTTTGCCTGTGCCTGATAGCTAACATGCAAGTGGACTAAAAATATTGTCTGGTAAGATGGTGTCAGATTGGGGCAAAGTGTTATTGCCCCAATAAGATGATTTGGAAAAAAAAAAAAAGGAGAGGCATACCAATTCCCAGCTGACTGCCAATAATGTGACGACTGTCAATGTCCAGAGACAACCGAGCTGGATGGATTTTGAACCCTAATGATGCAGGTGGAAGTGTCCAGGTAGTAGACTGCATGAGCGTTGCACAACTGCAACATCAGTGGCAGATCCCTTCTGGTGGGAACCCGCCTCCTCAGACACAGGAAGAGTTCTCACTGGGATATGGACACCTGGGAGGTATCAGATGTTGCTCTATCATGTCTAAGGGCAATTGACTTGGCAGTCTTTCTAAGGACCCATGTGGGACTTTGTGTGAGCTTGATAGAGATTAGGGAAAACTCCCCCCATCCTTGGATGGAGGTCTGGGAAAGACACCCCCTTGTTAGTCTTTCTCACCGAGATGAGCAAAGGGGAAGAACAGTCTCTCAGACTCAGTTCTCCCTTTTCAGACTCTCAAGCCCACAGAAACCTCACTGCCTCTCCCCACTAACTGCAGGCCACATGGCTGCCTGCCTTAAGGTTCATTCAAAGTTCACATAGTCACCCAGAGTTCACACAATCACCTCACTTTTGATCACTAGGGAAAGCATACGCCATCAAACACCTCTCTGATATCAGTCAGTGAAACTCCAAACTTTATTTTCTTATAGCTTTGACAACTACCATGCTCTGTTTATCTTCTCTCTATCTCACCCTTCTGGTTTAACCCCTATGTTTCTCTCAAATACCTTTGGATAATTAAGTTGCTTGCATCATGGAGAATAATTGTGTTGACCTTTATGTATCTCATCAATTCCTGTCATACCAGCCCCATACCATAGGGGCAAGCTGACCTTTAAGAAACCTGTAATTTCTGACATATGTGAAAAATGTTCTTTGTCTAAATCTCTATTTAAGCCCATGTTCATGTGCCATTAAATGAGAGTGCTTCAATTTTCCCCGGTGTCTCTTGTCTGTATCATTGGGCCCTTGAGCCAGCGAGGGAGAACCAGTCATTTACCTTCCTGGCTGAGAGCCAATCCACGTGAGCTCTGGCAGACCTACAGTTCCTGGAAGACAGAGCTCTGTATGTTGGTGACCTCTAGGGATGTAGAGAAGGGGAAGGAAGAGCACTCACTGAATGGCTCCAGGGTGCTGTGAAGAAGGGCTCTCAAACAAGCTCTATGCAATTTGTAGCTGAGAGCAGCTTGAAAGTGTCCATAAGAAGTCTCACCAGAGGCTGAGAGATAGCTCACCTGGTAGAGCTCATGCCGTATCATGCATGAGGATCTAGGTTTTAGCCCTGACACCACATGGGAGTACCATGGATAGTACCAGAGGGGAAATGCCACAGGCAGTGGAACAGGACTCTGGTCTTTTATTTTGTTGTTGTTGTTCTATCTGAAATAAAATGGGGTGGGGCAGTCAACAGTGGAACCATGCAGGCATAAGACCCTGACATTATAAGGAGAAAAAGAAGAGGAGAAGAAGGAAGAGGAAGAGGAAAAGAATGAGGAGAGGGAGAAGGAAGAGAAAAAAGAAGGGGAAGAGAGGGAGGAGGGGTAGGAGAAGGAGAAGAAGGAGAAGAAGGAGAAGGAGGAGGGGGAAAAGGAGGAGGGTGAGGAGAAGGAGGAGGGGGAGAAGGAAGAGGGGGAAGAAAAGGAGGAGGGGAGCAGGGGGAGGAGGGGGAGGAAAAAGAGGAGGGGAAGGAGGGGGAAGAGAGATAGGAGGGGAGGAGGAGAAGGTGGAGAGGGAGGAGGAATGAGGAATAAGAGGAGAAGGAGAAGGGAATAAGGGGAGGAGGAGGGGGAAGGAGAACAAGACAGAGAGGAAAAAGAATGAGGAAGAAGAGGAAGATAAGGAGAGGAGGAAGAGGAGGCAGAGGAAGAAGTTAAACTTGCAGGCACTTGCTTGTGAAGAGTTTCAAGACTAAGACCCAGGAGACTGACAGACAGGTCATGCTGTGCCTTGCAACTAACTGCCCACTTGTCAAAGCCACTGATGGAAACATGGGGTGTGACCCAAGTTGCCTGCCCCATCTGAGGAGCAGACTGCGAGCATGGCCTCAGCACTTGGATACAGCACACTGGTAGCCCCAGTGTGGACATGCTAAGGAATGTCACAGTCCTCCAGCAGTTGGCTGCGACACTCTTGAAGGTGCAACATCAGGGCCTGGCTCATACCACAGGCCCTAAGGGCTGTGGTGGGAGGTAGGGGCGCTGGGGATGAAAACAGTGGGGGCTGCAGGGACCCACTCCTTCCAGGTTGTCTGACCACAACTCCTTCATCCAGACCTACAGCCGGCCACTCCCTTTAAGGCTTGATGCCTCTCTCTGTAGCAGGGTCAGACTTTTCTTGAGGACAGCAAGGACAAGGAAGAAATCCTCTGATGGGGAGAACTGGGGTCTGGCTTGCACCTCCCCAGAAACAGAGTCTGGAAGTAAGCTCAGAAGCATTGCTGTAGGGCGGGAAGCAAAACCAGACACAGAGTGTTGACTTCCAGGTGCCATGGAGCTCTGGCCTTGGCAAGAGGTGTGGGGTCTGGTGGTTTAGAGCCTCTGAGGTCTCCCATGCTGGTCACTCTCACTTTGGTCAAAAGTTGTTCCAGGGATATTCCTGTCCTCAGTGGGGAGAGATCCAAAGAGAGGGTGAGAACAACAGCAGACATCTTAGGGCACTGTGTGCAGTGACCAAGAGCAGCTTAGTGAATGTGTTTCACAGCAGAAGGGTAGTGTGGACATCACTACGGAGGACAGCATGTATAGCTAGCTCAATGGTAAGCCCAAGACCAACATGGGGCAGATGAGGCTCCTAGTCCTTGGATAGGGTGAGAAAGAGAGAGAGATAAAGAGAGAGATAGAGATTTTGAGTCCTTTGCACCAGGACACAGGTCTGGAGGCTGGCAAGGTTGGAAGTCCATGCTCCAGTGTGGTGCGCTGGTGCTGGCCTTGAACCCAGGGGTGTCTCTCCACAGGGGAGCCCTGACTCACTCTCACATGCACTTCAGCCCAGGCAGGTGAGGTCTGGCATAGAGGCAGCAGTGGTAGGCTGGAGCAGCCAGGGCCTGACAAGTGCGGCCAGTCATGCCAGCCATGGTGTGAGTTACTGGCATCACAGCCCTGAGGGCAGGACGCTGGGCGAGGGGGCACAAATCTGTTTCTGCTCTTTGCCTGGAGCCCAGAGGCGTTGTGGCTCCTGGAAAAGAATCCTCAGAAAAGCTTCAGATGTGCACACCGGAGGCTGGGCCAGACCAGACTCCACCCCAGAGGAATAAGCAGACTTCTCCCTGTAACCATATGATTCCATGATCTGAAGAGACAAAACTGGCAGCTCACGGGAGCTCTCCGCCTGTGTTATGGGATGGCAAGATCCAAGTAATTTTCTGCTCTGGTTGCTCGGAGATGCGGCAAGGCCACTGTGGCTAGCACAGGCATCTCTTTCTGTCATTTTTCTTTGTTGCCAATTGTGCTGTTGTGATATCACACCATGGAGCCATTAAATGAAAGAAGCTCGATAGGTCTACACTAGCGCAGAGCCAGACCCCCTTTTATTGAACTTCCTCTTCTGCAGCTTTTCTTGAGAGATAGGATGTTGTTTATCTCCCTTCTATTCATCAACATTAAGGGGGGGAGGAACCTCACCCGCTTTTGACCAGACTTGATTTAAAAGCATGTTAAGCAAAACCAATATACTGCAATGTAGCATGGATGTAATTCTTTGATTTAATTTTTAAAATGTCTCCATATGAAGGTTCATCATCTTGAATTCTTGTAAAAGCAGGGAAAAAAAGTCTATCTAGGTCTCTGTGTGGTGATCCTCCCAGTCTCAGGGCCCCAAAATTCAGGTACTGAGTTCTACTGAACCATGGAGGCTCACTTGGGGCTTTGTAGCAATGGAGACAAAAGCCACTTACTGATTGACTCATTTAAAAAGCATCCGTCCATCCATCCATCCATCCATCCATCCATCCATCCATCCATCCATCCACTCATTCATTCAGGCAGGGAAGAGAGGGTGAGAGAAAAAAGAGGGAGGGAGGGAGGTAGGGAGGGGGGAGAGAGAGAGAGAGAGAGAGAGAGAGGGAGAGAGAGAGAGAGAGAGAGAAAGAGAGGAGAAGAAGGAGGAGGAGCAGGAGAAGAAGATAGGGAGGAAAGAGTGAGGCAGTAAGAGAAAGAGAGGGACCAGAATTCATCTCTAGCCTTTGGTGCTGGGGGATTGAATCTGGGACCTCACACATGTAAGTCCTATACCCCAGTGGCTTCAAAATATGCTGCTTCCTTCTATTTCTTGCTTTGTCCAGCTGTACACTTAATACCTTCTTTACTGAAACAATAGGAATTATGTCTATGTTATTAAATGTGATTAAAGAACACTAAGGGGAGTCAGGTGGTAGCGCATCAGGTTAAGCGCATGTGGTGCAAAGTGCAAGGACTGCCGTAAGGATCCCGGTTCGAGCCCCCAGCTCCTCACCTGCAGGGGAGTCCCTTCACAGGAGGTGAAGCAGGTCTGCAGGTGTCTGTCTTTCTCTCCCCCTTTCTGTCTTCCCCTCCTCTCTCCATTTCTCTCTGTCCTATCTAACAACAATGACATCAATAATAACTACAACAATAAAACAACAAGGGTAACAAAAGGGAATAAATAAATAAATATTTTAAAAAATATTTTAAAAAATTTAAAAAGAACACTAAGTGAAATCTGGTAATTCTGTTTCATTAATTAATTTAATTTTTCCACTAGTGTTATTGCTAGGGCTTGGTGCCTGCATGTCTCCATTTCCATTTCCTGGTGGCCATTTCTTTTTTCTTTTTCTTTTTTTTTTTGATAGAGAGTAAGAGACAGAAAGAAAGAGAGAAAGAAAGAAAGAAAGGGAGAGAAAGGGAGAGAGAAGCAGAAGGAGAGAGACACCTGCAGTACTGCTCTACCACTCTGGAAGTTCCTCCCCACCTGTAGTGGGGTAGCAAGACATAAACCCAGGTCCATGCATGGTAATATGTGCATTCTATCAGGTGATCCACCCAACTATCAAATCTTCATGCTTTTAAGGAATGTTTTTGAAGATTCACTTCATCAGAAAATGGTTCTCTCTGAACCTACCTCTGGAAACAGACCTCCTACTCCATATGGACACCCTCACGCTGCCCTCCCCAGACTCTTCACAGAAGGCTTTCTGCACAAACACCTCATGTTCACAATGCAGGTACGGCATTCTAATTAGAAAGCAAACATGCATGGTGGAGCCCAAATGTGGAATTCCAACTCACTCCAGTTCCCAAAATACCCAACCGTGTTTTTCCTGGGATTTTTCCAGAAGCAAGAGAGTAATAATGAGTTCAATTCTCCTAATTTACCTTGAAGGAGAAATGGCAGCATTTAAGGAGTCCCATCTTGGAAAGGGAAAGCCCAAATGCTCTAACATCCTAACTGGACCACAATGTTTGCATTTTATGGAGTTGAGACAAAACATTCCTGCTTTCTGTGAGGCCTCTAGCCCTTCAGTTACTGTATCTACTCCTTAAAGCCAGGTGATGGGTTGACCCTTCAGACCTGTCTCTTTCATGAGGGATATAGGCTGTGCCTAGACCTCCTACTTTCCTGTCAATGTTCTCCAGCCTGTTCCACCAGGTAGGCTGGGGAGTTGCAACTCCCCCAGTTAAGGCATCTAACCTAACCTTCCAGGGCAGCCCCTGTGCAGGTTCAGTCTGGTCTTCTGGAGTGTGGTCGAGGCAGACTTGCTCAGCTATCACTTTGCACTGGCAAGCCACTTCTTGCCCAAGGGGATATTCCTGCCTGGTAGCAGGTTCACCCTGTCTCTGTTCCTTCTGCCACATTCAACGAGACTTTGCCTCCCACTCCCATCCCCCCATCTTCCATGGCACTAGGATCTCGTACATTCCATTCTCCCAGGACACAACCCCACTTTGGTATTAGATAGACCCTCACTGACATTCAGTTTAGAAATATGTTCACACGTGACTCTATCCTAAGTCTAACTTGGGGATTACAGGCTCCTGCTGTGTGGTCTTAGAGCACCCCTGATTTCCCTCAGTCACCTGTGCAGAGAAGCAGTTGTTAGAACAAAGCGTGGGAGTGGGGGATGGGAGGAGCACATCTGGAGCAGTACCTGTGTGTGTGCCCTTATATGATTATGAGGCGATAGATGACAGAAAGGAAAAGGCAAACACATTAAGACGGTGAAGGGTCTTCTTGCCTACAGTGCTGCTGTGGTCTGAGCATGACCAGCTCTTCCCTACTCCTAGCTTCTTGCTGACATGAACCCCCAAGGTGATGGTCTGCAGGGGTGGGATGTTTAGAAAGGAATGAGGTTACAGGTTGGGAGCATTAAGATGGGGCCAGGGAGTCTCTGACCCCTTCCACCATGTGAGGACACAGGTAGCACCCTGCAGTCTGCACCCCTGAAGGAGCCCTGGGCAGAACCCACCACACTGGCTCCTGAGCTCAGCCATACAGTCTGTGGAGTCGGGAAGGAGGACAACGGGGTGCAGAGTGTAAGGTCTGTGTGCAGAAATGTGTTATGGCAGCCCCAGGGAAGGGGGACACTTGGCCCTCCAGACAGCCCAGGTGAGCAGAGTGCTGACCACAGTTGAGTTCACTGGCCCTTGAGGCAGACCTCGCCTGCAGCTAGGCCTCTTGCTCTGGGACCACCCTGGTCCTCTGCTCCCACTCCTGCTCAGTCCCAGCCCAGCCTTGCTCCAATCCTGCAGTGACAGGCCCAGGCTATGCCCTTGCATCTCCTCTCTTGCTTGACCCATGTCTGTCCACCTTCAACCACCATTGCTGCCCTACCAGACCCTGGTCAGACATAGACAGGTAGCTGATCCCTTCAGCAGCCTGAGGGCTCTCAGGGGGTGGGGGTGCAGGTGACCTAGAGGCTCCTGCAGGGCACAGGGTGGAGTGGGGTGGTCCAGCTGTGTCATCCCAGGCAGCCCCCTCATTTATTCCACAGAGTTCAGGCATCTGAGACACTCCAGTCTCCACCTCTGGGCCTCGGGGAGGAGGGTGAAATGCTCCTAGTTCAGCCCTGTCTCCTGCTGAAGCCGCCAGCCTTGCAGTACACACTGCAGAGAGGGAGGGCCCATACTGGGTAGGGAGAACATGGCCTTCACATATGCTGGTTTTGAGACCTGGTTTTATCTTTCACCATTAAGGGCAAGAAATCTGCTTTCTTCTAGTCTAGGAAGCACCATCTACCTGGAAATGTTAGGGAGGGGCAGAGGCAGAGGCTGGTGAGCGAGACCTTGCTGGTTAGGCTCATGGTGTGGGCTGTTCGTGAAAAGGCCAGGCTGGGCACACAAACCACCATCAGACCACCACCAGGTAGCACATGTGCAGAGCTCAGGCTTAGCCTTTCTCTAAGCCTATGACAAGCTGTCAGCTGCAGGCCCTGCTGCTCCATGTCTGACACTGCCCTGGGGAGCACTGTCTTGGACAATCCCCTTTACCCAAGGATTCCCATGGACAAAGTGTGTCCCCTCGAAGCCAGTTGGCCCCACCTAGGGAGACTAGAAGACATAACACGCCAGCTGGAGTCAGACGGATCCCTCCCAGTATAGCCGAGGGAGGTAGATGGCTGGGGTGTAGAGGGGCTTCCAGTGAGATTTTCTACCCCTGGGATGTGTGCATCCCCTGACTCCTTCTGACCTCCTCTGTATCTACCTGGCAAAGCCGTGCAATATTAACAGAAGGAGATTCTTGGCAGGTGAGTCAACTGAGTTTAAGCATTTATGCTTGAATTTTGAGGTAGGAGAAAAAAGACACAACCCTCTTAAAACAACTTCCATGAAATGTTATAAAACAGAGATAATTTACATGTGGGAGCAGATGGCAGGCTGGGTGCTGCTCAAGGCAGTCCATGTGTCCCTTGGCAGTCCTTTCACAGTGAAGCTGTGTGGTTACATGCGGTCTGTAAACTCGGGGCCAGTGTGTCCCTGGCAATGGATGGCAGGACCAAAACATGCTCACAGTCATGACCTTCACTTCTCCTGTGGAGACTCTGCTCCTACACTACCCCATCTTGGGGTTCCCCGAGCAAATGAAGTCAAATTAAGATCCCCAGATTCTCCCTCCCTCTCTCTCTCCCTCTCCCCCTCCCTCTCTCTCTCTCTCTCTCTCTCTTTGTGTACACATCTTGGGCTTTATATGTGCATGAGACTTCACTGCTCTAGGGTTGACTTCCATTCAGACAGAGATACAAAGAGAGAGAGACAGAGAGTGGGAGAAACACCACAGCACTGGTGCCACAGCATCTCCCATGGGGTGCTGGGGTTTGAAACTGGGCTGCACACAGACAAGTGCACTACCTCTATATCCTCCCCTCATCCCTCCACCCCCACCTCACCCTCCTCATCCTGTCCCAGGCAGATTCATGGCCTGCTTCTGTCCACCAACAAGCCACACCACGTGCCCAGTTCTGGACTTACACCCCCATCCATCCAGATATTCCCCACCATCCCTGCCTCCATTCCAGGAGGATCTGGCACTGACCCATCTCTACAAGGTGGGCATCCCACATCTGCTCCTCTCAAAGAAGCCTCAATCCAGGCCCATCCAAGCTCAAGGCTTAGACCACCCCAAGTTCAAAGCCCAACCCCTACCCAAGTCCAAGGCTCAGCCCATCCCAAGTCCTACTGAAGAGTAATTAGATGGGTCAGCTCAGCACAGAAGCCCCATGCTTCTTGCCTGCCAGTGACCAACATGTGCTGCCCCCTCCCTGGACCTGTCTCTGCTGGTTCTGCCCTGTGATTGGTCTAGAAGCCACAGGGCAGGTAAGGAGGCACAGGGGAGGATGGACCAGGAAGCCAGGCTCAGGGACACTATGCTCACGGGGCTAGAGAGCCAGGAAGGCCATTCCCATAGGGAACTCCATTTCCTTTGGCTTTTCATGGAACTGGGTAAGGCGTGTGCTGTACCTGTGTGATAGTGGAGTGTCAGCAGAAGTGGGGAAAGAATACTATGTACCACCTATGGACTCAGTGTCATGATCAGCACATGTCACAACTAAGGAAAAAAAGGCCACCAGCAAGGTGAGCATGTTCCCAGGGCCATTTAGTCACTTAGTTCCTAAGCTTCCCCAGAGGTCACTGCATCTTTCTTAGCTGCTTTCATTATGTCATTTCTCTCCTCTGAAGGCAACCCTTTACTTGACAAAGCAAAGCAGTGAACAGTGAAATTTCCAGACCCTGTGCTCCAGAGCCGGCCCCAGGTTGGCAAAGAGCAAATGATGGACTTGGGGCGACACAGGTCAGATTTCTGCAGCTCAGCTTAACCAGACTCACAGGAGCAGCAGCCACACACACAGGACGATGGATCGTGCTCAGAATGCCCTTTCGGAGCAGGCTACACAATCCCGCCATCCTGGTGGAAACGTCCTAATTTTTTACCAGCACTTTCCCTTTGTTTTGTTTTTTTCATTTCTGTCTGGGAACAGATGGCAAGATTTTCATCTCAAGTAGCAACAACAAGGAAATTGTTATTTCTCTACTTTGTCTGCATGTGTGAGCACGCCACGCTTCATGGATCAGCACGCGTGTGGCTATGTCTAGTCTCACTCACACGTGAGGTGCCAAAAAAAATACTCTCACAGTATGCTCTCAGTAAGCAGTGATCACAGAGCAGCAGGATGATAACCTTCCCCTGGCTACCCCCCTGAAGCTCACTCCCCTCTGAGCAGCCTTCTGAACAGCCTCAACTTTTCTCTGTGCCCTGTCTGCTGCAGACCTGGTTGCCTTCCTCAGTGGCCCAGAGAGCAGCAGGCCAGCTCCACTCTATCAGAAGCATGCAGGGTCTTCCGCCGCCAGCTCCACATGAGGGGAACAGGCATGCAGAAATTGGGGTGGCTTGTAGCCCACCCCCATATCACTCCTGCCCACCGCAGAGCTTCTATTCTCTCATCCCAGATGCTGGGGAGATGGGGGATGGTGGGCCATTAGGGCGCACAATCTTGCTTTCCCCAAGAGCAAGAGATAGAGGTCACCTAAGGGGTAAGCTCCTGAGCTCAGAGCTTAGACCCCTCAGGAACTAGGGGATCCCCAGGACTGCACTTTAATGACTGGGGAAGGCTCCAGGCTCCAGCTAGTGCAGACCAGACACCTGCTCTCCTCCTCAGAGCTCACCTAGACTTTGCCAGCCTCCTCTTAGTAGCACTTTTTTTTTAAGTGTATGGGATAGAGAGAAATTGAGAGGGGAGGAGGAGATATATAGAGACACCTGTAGCCCTGCTTCACCGCTCATGAAGCTTTTCCTTGAACCTGGGTTCTTGCGCCCTGTGATGTATGCACTTAATCAGGTGCGCCACTGCCTGGCCCCTAGTAGCACCTTCACACACTGCCTTAGGGACTGAGTTGAGGAGACTGGAGACCTCTTCCACGACAGACCTCCTTGGAGTCTCCCAAAGGTAGCCCCAACTTCCTGTAGTGATTGTTACAAAATGGCCTACTGAGGCAGGACCCTGGGGTGAGGGCTGTGAGCATCCTACCTTAGTAACAAACTCCCTGTGCTCATGGCCCATCTCGTCAGCTACACAGGTGAGAAGAGAGGCTTCAGAGGCAGGGCCCCAAGTGTTCCCTCTCAACCACAGCTGCTCCCAGTGGTGCAGGTAATGACTGACTAATTCACACCCAGATGCTTAATGGCCAACAGACTCATTTTCAGGAGGAGGCAATTCTGACAATAGTGCCACAGGTGCAGCCTTTCCAAATGACATTACATTTCAGTGGTGGCTTTCAGGCATCTGGGCAAACACTGAAAAGGGAAGGGCCATCTCCAAGTCCCTCCCCTGTCCCTCCTGGCAGGCATGGTGTCCTATAGCATGTGGATACCATTGTGTCACCTCCTTTAAGATCCAGCAACAGCTTTGGTCTCTGCACCTGGTGCTTCTCCCTAGACCACATCTACCAGGTGAGTCGTTAGCACTCAGGTGACCCCCCTACTAGCCCCTTGTTTAGGAGTATATCTGCCAACATGTAGGTAGGGTCTCATGAAATTAGGAACAATACAGAAAAAGCCTTTGCCATGGGGGAGAGACCAACAGGCACAAGTCTTCTCTGTCTTTCATAATTCAGGAGAATCAGGGCTCAGCAAAGTGCAGGAGCAATTGACATCATTTATATGCTGCAAGTGGACAAGCTTGTGTCCTCTCGCATCATAAAGTTTAAATAACGGCATTTTCACACCACATGCAAGCGCAGCTGTCCTGGTCGGAATGCTGTTAGCTCTATTACAGTGGGCAGCGGGCTTTCCCCAGTCTAGAGGCACCAGGAAAACATCACACCTGCCATCTCCCGCAGCTGACTTGATACTGGGTGTTCCAGGAGCCTTTTCAGATGGGATGCATCAGGGAGCTGGGGCATTCACAGAGGAGGGGGACAGGAGAGAGGCCAATGTCCCAGCACTGTCCTCTTGTCCAAGAGTACAAGACCAGCCAGGTTAGACAAGACCTTGACTCCAGGTGGCCCAGATCTTTACAGTAGGGGGCAAAGGGTCTAAAGGGAAAGAGTAGGAAAAGAGTGGGAAGGGAGCAAAAGGAAAGGAGGAAGAAAGAGCAGGAGGGAAGGAAGGAGGCACTGGTTGGAGGACAGAAAGAAGCTGAAAGGGGAGCGTGAGGATGGGCTAGAGCACCTTGGAGAAGCCTTTCTAGTGGCAGAGTCCCTGGAGGGCAGGTGGACCTGACACTGGCAGGGCCTGCAAAAGTGGGTTAATTCTGTCCACACTGGCTAACAGTCAATGCTCTCATTCCATTCCAGAAATCATTTGAAGGCCTTCTGTATACAAAGGAAGAGGAAACCTAAGAAATACAATAGCTATGAAAGGCCAACTGGGATGAAACTGCCACCCACCCCTGTGGACAGAGTGAGCAGGCAGTCTGTGTCTCAGCTATGGCTTAGTCAGTGACTGTGCCAGAGACAGACCATCTCACCTCACAGGATGGGGTGGCAGGGGGTGGTGAGGGTTTTTCTAAGGCTCTTGGAGTAACTAAGGAAGAAGCAGAAGTGTCAAGAGTCAAGCAGAAGGCACTGAACCTCTTTCCCTTCACTCTCTCTCTGGCAAACAATCACTGTAGCTCTTCCCCCAGGAGTGAGAGCACAGGAATCCCCATGAGTGATGAACACCAAGGTGACCATGGCTATATAGAGAGGTCCTCCTCATCTGCCCTGCTGTTTACCTACTTCCTCACCTCCTATATCTGCAGGCAGTGCAGATGCAGGTATGAAAGGCATGTACCCGCTTCCTCCAGGATTCCCACCTGTAGGTTCCCCATACAGATTCAGGGGTGTAGAGCATGGGCCCCTGACCTTGAGGAGCAGGGTGACGGGGAAGGTTAGGGAGGCCCTCAACAACACACCCCAAGTGCCTGAGCCCAGGTTAGTCCATGCCAGTCTTCAGGGGGTGGGGAGGAGGGACAGCACCAGCTGGGTGACCTCAGCCTGCATGGAGGGCACAACCTGTGGGTGTGCAGGACCCCTGGGGCCTAGGGCACAGGACCCAGACTGCTGGGAGATAGGTTGTGGGCAGTGCCTGGCACCAGGCCAAATCACAAGACCAGCTGCATTGTCGGTGTCACTCATGCCTAGCTGCCTAAGGGGCTCTTATAAGAAGACAAACACTGTTCCTGTAGCATTACCCTTTGCTGAAACCTCTCAAGTGCCAAACCAAAGAATTGAATTCTTAAAAAACGACAAAAGTATTTGTGTTGCGCTGAGCAAGGAGAGGAAAACAGCCTGGGAATGCTTACGGGGCTGCAGCTGGGGAAATTTCCCTGGGCTGAGAGATTTCTGTGCAGGCAATTTCTGTAGACATTTCTCATTTAAATGGAAATGCCTCCTGAAACACTAACAACGTCTAGCGCATACAGTGTTTTGCTAAGTACCGGGGCACTGTTCTGAGCAGTTTGTGTGCATTGCATCATTCCGAACTCACAGCTGTCTTGTGAGATATGTGCTCTTACTAGATGTACTTCACAGTGGGGGTGCTGAGACTCAGAGAGGGGAAGCAATTCCCTTGGGTGTAGTCCAGCAAAGGTTTGAACACAGATAGTCTGGGTCCAGAATTCATTGCCCTAATCATGAATGAGCCATGAATGGAAAACTTGTCAAGAGAAGTATTTAGGGAACCTTCACAGGGACTGCTCAGCATTCCTATGTGAGAGAGAGAGAGAGAGAGAGAGAGAGAGAGAGAGAGAGAGAGAGAGACACCTGCAGCCCTGCTTCACCACTCACAAAGCTTTCCCTCCTGCAGGTGGGGAGCTCAAACCCTGGTCCTTGTGCATTGTAACATGCACTCAACCAGGTGTGCCACCATGTGGCCTCTCCTTTCTCTTTATTTGAAAAGAAAATTAGCCTAAGGAGCATGTGTGAATGTCTGATAACAAATAATACTAGTAATAATACTAGTAATAATCCATCTAGTCTTGATATAAAAATGTAGACAGCAGCTGCCTAGTCCCTGTGCAGTCAGAATTTTAGCATGTGGAAGCTGGGGACCATGATAAAGTAATAGACTGCAGACTTTAGGAGAGAGGGACATCTCAAATGGATTTCTTTTTTGTAAAAATTTTTAAATATTTATTCCCTTTTGTTACCCTTGTTTTTTCTATTGTTCTAGTTTTTATTGTTGTTACTGATGTCATCATTGTTGAATAGGACAGAGAGAAATGGGCAGAGGAGGGGAAGACAGAGAGGGGGAGAGAAAGATAAAGACCTGCTTCACCGCCTGTGAAGCAACACTCTGCAGGTGGGGAGCTGGGAGCTTGAACCCGGATCCTTAAACTGGTCCTTGTGCTTTGAGCCACATGCATTTAACCCACTGTGCTACTGTCCGACTCCCTCAAATGGATTTCTATTTCTGGGATCACCCCCTAGGAGAGTCTTGCAGGGGAGAGAAAGAAGCTCATGTCCAATCTGCCCTTTTCTGTGGAAGAAACGGCAGGAGAGAATACACTGAACCTTGGCCCAGGCTGGCACCCAAACACATGTGCTCATCTCTTTGTTCATTCACTCCTTGCTTCAGGCACTGGTATGAGCCCTGTGTTGAGGTACCAAGCCATCTCCAACAAGGCACTCTGTCTCTGAGTCTCAGTGGCCTCTTTGAGCTGTCAGGGAGTGAGAACTCTTTGGGTTCATGGGGACCCAACAGGGAGACAGCCTTCCCAGAAGAGATGTCCGGAATGTGAGTGGCTGTCAGATCAGATGTGGCTGAGACAGCACAGCTGTGAGGTCCCTCTGGGCAGTGACAGCCACAGCTCCCCTACCCAGCAGCCTAGAATGCTCCCCAGCAGAAACAACTCCCCGGCCCTCAGTAGAAGGCTCAGAGCAGCAAAGCCTTCCCATTTCCCTCCACGAAGTCCTTTTGAGGTGAATTTCCCACACTATATCAAAGCCTATTAAAATTGAGGCAACTCCTCAGAACCAGCTGTAGGGGGACAAGCTTTGTGAGTGGTGAAGCAGGGCTGCAGGTGTTTCTCTGTCTCTCTCCCACTCTAGCATGCCCTTCCCTCTCAATTTCTGGCTGTCTCTATCCAATAAATAAATATAGATAAGAGAGAGAAAGGGAGAGAGAGAGAGACACCCCAAGAACATAACACTGGAGCTTCCGCCGGGGCTACTCCCATATGGTGCTAGGAGTTTGAACCTGGCCTGCTTGCTGTGCAAGGCAGGCACCCTCCTAGGTGAACTATCTCAACAGCCCCAAACTTGGATGGATTTTCTCAATAGCATATACACTCCTGTCCCTACATCTGGTGTAAGAGCTTCCCAGAAGATTATGCTCTGACTCCTTGACTATCTCAAGACAGGGTCAGGCTGGCAGTCAAAGATGGGCTTCTGCTCAAGGATGAACCAAGGGATTGGTCTTAGCTCCAGTGGAGCCCCAGCAGCCAAGCTGGGGAAGGACCCAGGTGAGAGCATGTCATGGTCTTAGAGGTCTTCTAGGCAGAGCCATGAGTGCAAATACTGCATACGCCCAGGGGAGGACAACTCAGACACATGCCTGTGGAGACACCTCCCTGTGGAGTATATGACTGGTGCTCAGCTTCCCAGACAAGCAGAGAGAGGGTGTTTTGTATATGGGGTGGCAGCCACCAGGCTGGAAGGCAGTGATTTCACGGGTCTGAAAGCTACTGCAGCCTTTTTATCTTCCACAAGAAGTAGAAATGACTATGTCAGACAGGGCTGAGGCACATAAGCAACAGAGCAGCTGTCAGAAGAGAAGCTGAAACCATTCTTAGCAATAGAAATATCACATTTCTTCCTCAATCAGCGGGTTTTAATTTATTTATCTAGCTGAGCCATGATGGATACAGTCTGCCCAAATATATTACATGGGGATAATGCAATCTCTTATCCAGAAAACCACCATATTATAGATACCATCAAGCTACTTTCTCAAAAGTGTTTGGTACCCTAGCAACCGGAAAAGAAAAAAAAAGAACTAAGACATAAAAATTACATTGCATCTGCAATACTTTGTTGAAATTGGTTTTGCAATAAAGCATGTATTGTAAAAACAAAAGTTTAATGATATATCAGTTTGGTGTAAATCTGATTACAAAGCAAAAGTACGTACATCTAAGAAAACTTGCAGAGCTTTAAAAATTAAACTTGGCAAGGAAGCTCTAGGCAGGCTCTGTCTGAAAGGGGGCTGAGCTTCTTTTTCTCTAAATGGTGGGTCTGCACCAATGAATCACTTCATCCACATCCTGCTCTGGGACAACAGCCTTTGCCCTGGCTCTGAGTGTGCAGCTGTGATTGTGAGACTCCATGAGTGTCGAGAGAAGGCATATGGTACTCAGACAGACAAACGGGAGGAGGAAAGTAGACTTTCTAGCCCAGACGTGGCCTTTCTCTGTGTGAAACTGCCCAGAGCATGGGGACATTCTGGAGGTGAGAGAGGCAGCTGCCACACCAGGTAGAAGTAGCCGCTCAAAGTCTTTGGCCTGGAATGTGGTTGTTACGAAGCCCACAGTCTGTTCCTGACCATCGTGGATGGGAGCCTCTTTCTGAGGAAAGTGAAGCCTCATGAATGTGCAATTTCACCACTCTTGAGCTGACTTTATCATCCCTTTACTTCATTTGTGTGTGTGGAGAGAGAAGGGGAAAGAAAGCAAGTGAGCCTGAGGCAGAGACGGAGAGGGGCACACAAAGAAAGGGTGTGCCCCTCTCACACAGAGCCGAGACACTCCCATGTGGTAGCAGACTGGAACACAAGCTGTGTGCCTGCATGTGCTCTACTGGGTGGCTTTTATTTTAACCCCTCAGCAACAGCCTGAACCTGCCATTGCAGGAACTCTGGGATGTGTAGGTGTCTAAAGCACTCTGTCCTAGCAGTGGGCTTCCCTCAGGCATGCACTCCACAGTTGTCCTCCGTTGTTGGCATGCACTCAGAGCACCGCCGTGTTTTGTTTGGTTCTGAGTCCAATGCTTGCACAGTGCTTGGTTTGTAGCTCACCTCATTCCACATGAGTTCACTGAATGCTGGCATGTCAGACTCCAAGCCAAGGAAAGAGGGCAAGAGATGGCTCAGGCCCCAAGAAGCTGACAGTGTAGTGCAGGAAGAGGGGAGAGAACAGAGCACTGGGAAGGTTCATCCATCTCCCCAAGCTTAGCCTGCCTTCCCCAGTGCCTCATTTCCCTGTTACAGAGAAAAGACAAAATCATCATATTAAAATGCCAGACATATTATCTTGAGAGGTATTTTTATGTCCCAGGAAAATAATAGGCAGGGAATGCTTAACCTGAGGAGTGAGTGGGAGAATGTCAGATGCGCTGCCCCGTGGTTGAAGGTGACCCATTGCAGCCGCGACTGCTAACACAGCAGAGATGAAAGGAGTGGGTTTTTAAACATGTATGTACAGATACCTTACTGATTATACTTCCTAAAACAGATCAATTTTCTTTTCCAATAAACTCAACCTTGCAGAAGGAGTCAGGTGGACTTTACTGGCTGGGGCCAAGGGCAGGAAGAGGGAAAAAGTAGGGGCAAAGTCTCAGGGGAGAGAACAGGAGAGAGAGAGAGCTCAGGTTTCCTGCCAGCTAGGGACTGGCCTCAAAGTGCTTCCATAGCAGATGATGAGCCTCAAGGATCTGAGAGGAGGCAGATTCTGGTGACCAGAAACTGAACAAGATTCCTGGCCTGGTACCGGTACCTCCCCATCACCTGCAGACATGGCTGCTGGCTGGGTGTGTCGGGCTGGCTAGCTTTGCGGGCAGGAGACAGATGACCAGGGACTCATGGCTGGGTTGTACGCAGTATCTCTTTATTCATGCAGGACGCAGCACAATCAAAAACAAGCTATGCTAAAACTAAACTAAACTGAAAACTCACAAACCTGTCCTTATATATACTTGGCAAGTAGGGTATAAACAGGATGTGATGTAGAGAGGGTGGAGCGAAAAGAGAGTGGTGGAAAATCAGATCAGGGTGTGACAAGGAGAGGGGGTAGAGCAGGCAAGAATTCTACCACAGAACCACCAATGCCCTGGAGGGAGGGTGGTGCTTAGTGATTTATGTAAATAGACCGTAGCTTTGAGTGGGATCAAACCAATGCCATACAGGCATGCTGGTGCTTAGTTAAGCAGGATTAGAGACAGAAGCAGGGGGAGCTGGCATACTACCCAACATGAGTGAGCCTCTGAGTGAAAACTAAGCTGGTGTTAATGCATGCTCTGGGTCAAGACCAGGGTTACCTGACCCACAGACAGGGCCACAGTCCAAAGGCCACAGGTGTCCCCTTTGAACCTGGAGGGCTCTGTCTGGCCAGCACATCTTTGCTCATTTTTACTATTTTGCATCAGGGTTATCAATAGGGCTCAGTGCCTGCACTGCTCCACTGTGCCCATAGCCATTTACTTTCCTCCTCTTCTCCCTCCTCCTCCTCCTTTTGATAAAGAGTGAGAGACAAAGATAGGGAGAGAAAGGCAAAGAGAAGAGACATCTTCAGCAGTGCTCCACCACTCATGAAGTTTCCCCTCCACGGGTGAGGACCAGGGGCTTGAACAGGATTCCTGTGCTTGGTAATGTGTGTTCTCTACAAGGTAAGCACCCCCTGGACAACACTTATCCTTAGAGGCCAGCTCTCCCACATCTTTTGCCACCAGTAGGTCCCACGGGTGCTGTTCTCTGCAGTAGGGGCCACTCTCCTGGGGACAGCAACAACAGTGGCTTGGGTATTTCCTAGAGGGAGCCTCAACCACATGCACCAGGCTTTCCAAAGGAATGTTCCTGATTCCATCATGATCCTGGGGACCCTCCAGGGAGCTCCTGTGATTGTGCATTTTGTCTTGAGCTCATCACTCATGCACACATGTACATGCAAGAATGTACTCATACCTTAAATCAACCCTTCTGTGGGTGAAAAGGAAACCTGCTGGCTATGAAATCCAGTTAAAAAATGTGGGAAACCAGCGAATCCCCTCTCTCTCCTGACCCAATCCAAAGTGGTCACTTGACACTTTGGGTTAGACTTGAATTTATTAAGCTCTTTCTTTCACCTGAAAGATCTGTCAGTTGACAAGGCACAACATCACAGAAAGTTACTGCAAACACCGCCCACCTGAACGCTTCATAAATGTACCACTAGCCCAGCACAGGGGACAAGGCTAAGACGTTCGGCTGGTGGAGCAGCCAGGACATGCCAGTCCCTGGTCACCTGTCTCCTCCCTCCTCCTTCCACTCCTGGACTGACCACTTTCTGTTTTTGCCCTTGAGTCTCTGCACAGCATGGAAGCTCACTGACAAATCCATGAAATATGACCAGGGAGATTTCACCTCATGGACAAGGATCAAGCTAAATGGACTGGGTGGGATTTACAGCCTACAATTTTCTGTAACATTGTTCCTGGGGTGGGGAGGTATAGAAAGAGAAAAAAATAGAATGAAGAGAAGGGAGCTAAGAGAAGAAAATATAATTTCAGATTCATTCATGATTTATCTGTTCCCTCCCCATGACTGCAGGGGGATTTTAACTTGGTTGCAGGCTGGCCTGGCTGAGCGAGGCTATGTATGGCTGCTGTGGACTGCAAACAACTCAGGCAGCATTAACCTCTGCTGTGCTGGTTGCATCCTGACCTGACATTTGCTTGATCTCAGCAACTGAGCAGCACATCACAGGGCTCCTAGGCACACTGGTGGGTGCACCTGACACAGCGACAGATGTGAACCCTCCAACACAAGTCTTTGAAGCAAAAATGAAAGAGAAAACATTGAAAATTGGTGCCCCTTCCACTTTAACTGCTCCCTCTTTTATCCAACGACTGCCATCCCTTTGAAACACCAGAAGGCCCAGAAGGGAGGTGAGTGAGTGAGCAGTGTGAAGAAGACTTTTGGAAAATGTCAGTTTTATGTTAGCATGCCAGGCAGTGGTCCAATCATATGCTCCAGGCCTCCTATATCATTTCCACCCATGATGGGATCCATCTACAAAGGAATCATTATATCTCAAGTCTGCACCACCCCACGCGGCTTGAAAAAAAAAAAAACCTCCCTTGGACATTTCTCCATTCAATCCATTCCTGCCATTTAATCAACGATAGTTAACTACCAGAAAAGAGGGGATGCAGTGACCTTGGGAGGAGTGGATGGGACCGTTAATCAATGGACTCTATAATCCAGCAAACAGAGAGGCTGGACCATCCAGCGAGAATTGGTCTCCAATTAGTGTGCAGGCCTGAGGCTCAGATGCAGAGGTAAAAGTCAGTGTCACAGGGTCAGGGAAGTGGGGAAAATTCAACCCCACAGTCTGGCTTTCCTCTGACATGCATCCATCTAGCTGTTCCTTCAAGCTGAGCCTTCCCCTCCTATTCTGTACAACCAACAGTCATTGTTTAAAAATGTCATGATAATCATCAGCTTTTGCAGAAAAGATATGAAAAATGTATTGCAAGATCAAAAGGATGATATTGTCTTCCAACAGATTACACATTCCGCCCACAGAAAGGGCTAATCTGATGTCCTCGGAGAGGAAAGAGGTAAACATTTTCAACATTATCACCATCTGTATTTCAGTTCTGAGGGCCTGCCTGAGAAAACAGTTATTTATATATAAATAAGAAAGAGTGATTTTTGTCCTTAAGAAAACAGTCATGAAAGCCTTGAAATACCTGCCATGGGTTTTATAATCTTAGCCAGTCTGCCCAAAGAAGAAGCATGGAGGCATCACCCAGCCTCCTTGGGGTGGACACCACCCCATTTTTCATGTTTCCAGACTGGATCCAATCCTGCTAGAAATGAGCTGGTGGGGGTCTTGGGCTATCCTATAAATTCTTTTCCTTTCTTCTCCCCTTTCCCTAACTCACCCCCACCCTTATTTATTTGTTTGTTTATTTATTCTGCTCTGAGCTGACTTTTTCAGAGCTGATAGAGGGAGAAAGAAAGCACTGAAGCTTCCTCCATTGCACTGGGGTTGGGAATTGAGCTTGGGTCATGCATATGGCAAGGCAGACTCACTATCCAGGTGTACTCTTTTGCCAACTTAACTCCATATATTTGGGGCTCTGCTTGATGGGAAATACAGAGAGGTGTCTTGGGGTTGGAATCTTCCCCATCTGCCAAGCCCTCTATGCTCTCTGAGACTGTGCCCTGTTAAAATATGGGTGATGGAGCTCAGCAATATGCCCCAACCTGACAACTACTGACTGGCTCTGAGGGTCCTGACAGACCTGAGAGGCTAAAGGGTGTTGGTATGCTTCTAAAACCCCCTTCTGTTTCATTAGTTTAATCTCCCCTGCTTAACACTATTCTATTTACATAACCACTTCATTCTATTTACATAACCGCTGTTAACAAGCACCACCCTCCCTCCAGGGCATTGGTGGTTCAGTGGTAGAATTCTTGCCTGCTCCGCCCCCTCTCCTTGTCATACCCTGATTTTCACCAGCCACTTTTCTCTCCACCCTCTCTGCGTCATAGCATCCTGTTCTCAACCTACTGGGCTAGTATATTTATAAGGACAAGATTGTAGTTTTTAGTTTAGCTTAGCTTGGTATAGATTATGCTGCGTCCTGCATGAATAAAGAGATACTGCATATAGCTCAACCATGAGTCCCTGGTCGTCTGTTACCCGCCCGTGAAGCCAGCCCGGCGAAAACAACATAGCCCGTCGAAAACAACAAATGGGACTACAGTTCTTAGTAGGAACATCCTCATTAAACACAGAGGGCAGACAGGAAGGGAGAAGCCAGTGCTTTGACTTAATTAACTTATTATTATTTAAAAATTTTTATTTATAAAAAGGAAACACTGACAAAAACCATAGGATAAGAGGGGTACAACTCTACACAATTCCCATCACCAGAACCCTTCCCTGATAGCTTTCCTGTTTTTTTTTTATCCCTCTGGGAGTATGGACCAAGGGACATTATGAGGTGCAGAGGTGGAAGGTCTGGCTTCTGTAATTGCTTCCCCGATGAACATGGGCATTAACAGGTCGATCCGTACTGTCTCTCTCTATCCCTAGTGAGGTGGGGCTCTGGGGAAGCGGGGCTCCAAGACACATTGCTTTGACTTTCTATACTTGCTAGGTGGTTTTAACTAGTGTTTCCCAAATAAACTACTGTATGTTTACATCTTGTCCAGCCTTCTGGGGAGGACATGAAACACCCCCAGGCAACATTGGACATCAGGAGATGGAAGGGTCCCATACAGCCACACCCTGGGAAGGTGGGTGGGGAGAGCTAGATCAGAAGTTGCACATCAGTTTCCATTATCCTGAACCTGCTGAAGCGGGGAAAACTGAACAGACAATCCTTGTCCTCAAGCAGCACGCAGTCTAAGGGGATGGCCATGCAGAAGAGAAAAGGGACATGTGGCTTCTTCCCACTGCCTCTGGGACAGCAGGGACTGACCCAGCTTAATCTTTGTAGTGCAGAAAATGCAAAACATTTTCATTTCTTGTTTTAGCCTCCATATACTCTGAATAGTGTACTGTTTTTAGATGACCAATCTCCCTTTTGCTTAGCCAATAATTCATGGGACAACCATGCCAATAAGATGCAATGCCACAATGCTTGCTTCCCCAAGGAAAGCAACAATTCTGCCTGTGGGTGACAATGTCACCTAGTGGGGCATATGGCAACCCTCAGGAGGCTCTGAGAAAACCCCCCTGCAAATCCTGGAGACCAATCTTCTCCACACATACTCTCAGAAGTTATCAAGGGAGGGGGTAGGATATGGATATCTGGTGGTGGGAATTGTGTGGAGTTGTACCCCTCTTATCCTATAGTTTTGTCAGTATCTCCTTTTTATAAATAAATAAAATAAAACAAAATAAAACAAAAACAAAAAAAAGAAGCTTCTCTCTTGCTATTTCCTGCTCAGCGAATTTCAGTTTATCCTCATTACTCACATGAATGCACATTTCTTCTCTTTCACTTTGGGAGCTCCAGGCCTCTACTTCTAGAGAAGCCTAGGAGTAACAGTAGGTCTGGCAGCATCCTCTCCATTTTTTGTTAATGGAAGTTAACACTGGATTATATAACCATGCATTTATATTTACTTTTTATCTATTTTTGTAGTCTTTTAAAATTTATTTATTTATTTGTTTATTCCCTTTTGTTGCCCTTGTTGTGTTATTGTTGTAGTCATTATTGTTATTGATGTCATCATTGTTGGATAGGACAGAGAGAAATGGAGAGACGAGGGGAAGACACAGAGGGGGAGAGAAAGATAGACACCTGCAGACCTGCCTCACCACCTGTGAAGTGACTCCCTTGCAGGTGGGGAGCTGGGGGCTCAAACTGAGATCCTTATACCGGTCCTTGTGCTTTATGCCACCTGCACTTAACCCCTGCGCTACCGCCCAAGTCCCCTTATTTATTTTTATTATGATAGAGGCAGAGAGAAATAGAAACTGAGGCACACCTGTAGAATTGCTCTACCATTCATGAAGCTTTCTTCCTAAAGGTGGGGACCAGGAACTTGACCTGAGCCTTCGGAGATGGTGATTTGTACATTTTACCACTTGTGCCACTACGTATCTCCAATATTGTCTATTTCTGAGGAGGACAATTTCAGTCTCTTCAGATGGGTGTTACCACACAATGCCCACCACCGAAGCACCCATGGCTTTTTATTACAGTATTCTCTGTATTATTATATTTTATGACTTGTTTTTTATTGAGAATTTTTTTTCTTGCAGGACTATTGTTACAGAGGCACCATTTCACATCTCTCTCTAATAGGTGCATGTACATCTCTCCCTCCATGGCAAGGCACTGGGCATTGGCTTCCTTTCCATCTCTCTCTCCCTGCTCCTTTTTTATCTGAAATAATGCTATTTCAGATCAAGGTTTATTAATGTTTCACACTGTATTTTCTCAAATTTTGTTTTTCAAATCCCACTTACTAATGAGATCATCTGGGATTTATTCCCCCCCCCCCCTTTGGCTTATTTCACTTAGCATGATCTCCCATCTCCATTTTTTTCCCCTGCCACCAGGATTGTTTCTGGAACCCAGTGCCAGCATGACTATATCCACACCATCTCAAGTGACCTTTTTTCTTTTCTCTAAGTAGAAGGTGAGAGACAGAGAAAGGAAGAAACACTGTAACACTGCTCCCCACTTGTGAAACTTCCACCCTCCAGGTTCACCCATGTGGTGACCTAGGGGCTTGAACTTGAATCCACACACATGATAACGTGTATTCTCTGCTGGTTGAACCACCTGCAAAGATTCTATCTCCATTTTAAAAAGAAGAAATGGGTGGTGGGTGGTGGTACACTTAGCTAAGTACATATATATTACCATGTACAAGGAACTAGGTTTGAGCCACTGTTCCCCACCTGCAGAGGGACTGATTCACAAGCAGTGAAGCAGGTCTGCAGATGTCTAGTTTTCTTTCTCCCTATCTATCCCCCACATCTCTCACTTTCTCTCTGTCCTATCCAGTAAAATAGAAAAAAAAAAGGGAAAGAAAAAGAAAGGTCACCAGGAGTGGTGGATTTGTAGTGCTGATACTGAGCTTCAACAATAATCCTGGTGAGAAGGAGAAGAAATAGGATTTACTTTATAGTGAAATAGGAAAAAACAGCTTGGAGGTCTCTGAATATAGCTGTCTTGTTGGAAACTTTGCACAGGAGTAATTCCCTGTGTCACAGCAGCTCTGACTTCTAGTCACACTGGCTGGCTGACTGTGTGATCTTGGGCTAATCACCACACTTCTCTGAATCTCTGGTTCCTCATTTCACAAATAAGGGCTCAAACAAGCACAACCACTCCTGCAACCCACAAGGATAGGTTCTCACCTTCATGCAGGTTATACTAATCAAGGACAAAAGTCTGGTTTCCTAAAAATGTTAACATTTGAAATATAACATTTGGTTCCCTGTTAACCACATCTATAGAGCAGTTTTAGCTATACAAGGGTTAAATAAGCTTTTGAATGCTTACATAGAAATCATCCTGCATCCTCAGGCATATGCCTGTGGAAAAGAATAGCATTTTAGTTCCAAAAGGTCCTAACAATGCCCTTACAACAGACTGTAGCGAACAAAGCCCTCTTGTGAATTGTGGACTGCTTGCACAAATCACTTACTAAAAATTCCATCTGTCGACATTGCTCTGCGATTAAAATTTCCAATCTAAAGGGGAAATGCCATAACCAGTGTGAGTTTCAATCCATGTCTCAATATTGGGACCTGCCATCCATCCTTCCCTGTCACAACAGACTGATTGCCTTCAGAAGTGGCTCTTCAACAACAACAGGGTGAAGCGCAGATTCTCAGCACTTTGGTCTCTTCCAAGGGACTTAATTCAATTCCTAAGTAGTTTACTGGGCCATTTACAAATTTCCTCTTCTGCTTCTCAGTTCTACAGTGTAATCTATCAGCTTCAGCTCACCAACCTTTGTGGCTCCAATATCGGCCTTTAGATATCTTGGAACAAATGTAGATTTGATCCCCCCCCCAACAAAACATTTCCAAATTTCCAAAGACCAGATATATCTGACTCTGACAAAAAAAAAAAAAAGAATAGTGCCCTTGGAGAGATAGGCAGGGAGCTCGAATCTAGTCATCATTACACGATTTATATGTGGGCATTTTGTACCATTTAGATGAGTTATGATGTCATTTGATCAGACTGTGTAATAAATATCATACACTTTCTTCTTTTGAGAACACCCACCCTATACACACACACACACACACACACACACACACACACACACAGCAAAAAGACCAAATGATCTCAAATATTCAAGGAAGACAATGAACATAATTATATACACATTTTATAACCTTCCAGGACTCAGGGTGAATAAAGCAAGCTCTAAGCCAGTTTTAAGGACATGGTTTTAAGGATATGTTCTGGCAAACCTATGTTCCCTCCCACCAGCCCCAACATGAGAAGGAAACTCTGTTCTCGAGGCAACAAGTGGGCCATTGACTTTCAAAATCTACCTGGTGTTGTCCTGAGCCTTTCCTGCATGCTATCCAAGAGGGTATGTAGAAATGCAGACAGACACTACTGCGCAAGGCCATGTCCTCACAGATGTGTCTCCTGCCCCTGAGGCTCTGATGGCAGCTGAAAACTTTCAGGGGAGCAGAATGGTCAGGCAAGGGGCTGAGCAGGTGTGCATATACAGGCCTGCCACACAGGACATTTAAGGGGATAGGCCTGGGATTTCTACCTCCTTCTCCTGATACCTGAGGAATCCTTAAGAACCATGGCCTGTTCTGTTCCTCTTGGTCCAGGTTCTTTTTCTCTGAGATGTAGCAAATGATTTTACATATTTTCTAGCCTATTAACACTCTACTCTGGTGTTCAGAATTCTGTTCAACACAGGGAGACTCAATTTGGCACATGTGAAGCAGATAGGGCAGGACCTTCTAATTTGCAATTTTTTCCAAATGATTAGACCAATGTATGTGGAAAATCCCACACCAAGTCAAAGCTGGGTTCAAAGAGGGGTATATGCCTGGCCCTCATCAATGCATGTGAGGGAAGTCTTAAGGGCATTGACAGAGGACTGGGGTGGGGCAGGAGTCTCAAGGATCAAGAAGAATGCACACTTTACCATGTGCAAGAACCTGGATTTGAGGTCCTGGCCACTCCATAGAAGCACCTGCATGGAAGAAGTTTCCTGGGCAGTGCAGTACTGTGACGTCTCTCCTTCTCTTGTTCCTTTCTTTTACCTCTATGTAAATATCTACTTACTGAGCTATTAAAATGATGAAGTCATCTCCTTTGCTCCATCTTAGATGGAATTGGAAGGCATTATGTTAAGTGAGATAAGCCAAAAAGAGAAGAACAAATACTGGATGACCTCACTTTAAATGGAACTTAGGAAACACAGGAGAAAGAAAACACAAAGCAAAATTTGAACTGGGTGGGGTGTAGTGTGCTAAAGCAAAGACTTAGGAAGAAGGAATTGAGAGGGCATGAAGAGGGCCTTGGGGTCCTGGTGAATAATGATAGAAAAGGTCCTAAACTGGGGATGAGAGTGTTCTGCAGATGTCTACCATGGAGATAAGAAATATTGTATATATGTCAACAACTATACTGTAAACCACTAGCCCACCCCACCCCCAATAAAATGAAAAGGGGAGGGCAGTCTCTTTTTTAAAAAAATTTTTTTAATTTATAAAATGAAAGCTTAGAGCTTGCTCCTAAGGTCTTGAAGGTTCACCCACTTTGTGCACAGGGTGTCCACAAAACCTCACACCAGCCACTGCAGCTTCTTAGTGGTGGCCTACTACATGCCAAGGACACTCTAACCCATAAACACTTGATGACAAATGTCACTTGCGGCGGCAGGACGCAGAAAAAGGAGGTTTGGAGCAGAAAGGGAACTCAATCCTTTATTTGCATGGGCACCTCAGAGCTGGGTGAGAGAGCAGCAACTTGGGCCATGTGGAGGTAGCAAAAATGGCCGCCTCACACAGCAACCTTCCCTGCGTCTAATCACCAAAGTGAAAGGCGGGCAAGAGTGTGAGGTGCGGAAGAAGAAGGGCTTTTATGTTTTATGGGAATAGCTCTCATGAGAATGGGAAGGGGGAGGAGTAACCAGAGCACTCCAACTATTGTGGGGAATAGACAATGCCCTGAGGGCACAACATGGCGGAACAGGCTCTCTGAGAATGTCCCAACTCTCGTGGGAACTAGCAACAGCCTGAGGGGGCAACATGGCAGATGTGACTGCATCTGCACAATTTCCCAGCAGACAAAGACTTAGGAAGTTTCAGTCAGCTGCTCTTCTCCACTAGGCCTTGCCTAGGCCTGCTGAAGCCAGTGTTAGCAAAGACTTCTAAGTCACTTTAACCAGAAACTGCTCTCCCCTGTTCCGAAATTCAACCAAGTTTCTCTCCTTCCACCCTGGACACCCAGTCTTGCCTCTTTGCCCACATCCTTAATACCTAACCCCAGTCCTCAGAGTGCCAACCCACCCTCACCCTGCCCATGGACTAGAAACTCTACTTTTCCCTGTTGGTTTCAACTTGAGTTCAGACTTTCTTCTCTACTGCAATAGTCTTGATCTTACTGTAACAATCTGGAAAAAAAAATGTACCCTGCCATTTTATTTTATGTTTAAATGTGTTTATTTATTGGACAGAGGCAGAGAGAAACTGAGAGGGAAGGGGGAGACAGAAAGAGAGACACCTGTAGTACTGCTCAACCACTGTCAAAGCTTTCCTTACTGCAGGTAGGGACTAAGGGCTAAACCCAGGTTGTTGTGCATGGCAACATGCACCCTCAGCCAAGTGTGCCAGCACCTGGCTTTCTCCCTTGCCACTGTTAACAAGTGCTGGAATAATTTCTCTCAAATACCAACTACTTCCGCCCTCACCATCCATGGTCTGCTGACAGAAGACAGCAATGAAGAGGAAAGGCCTGTTCCTGGGCACCACCTCCTCTCTCATCCCATCTTGCTCCTCAGCCTTCTGGTACAAAATCCTGATGTATAGCTCAGAGGCAGATCTCTTCCAACAACAAGGTGTAGATGTGACTCTGCTGGCCAAAGAGACTGACTCAGATGCACATGACTGATGCTCTGCCTGGGAGCAAGTGAAGAGTAGGATGCACAATGCAGATGACCAGACTGACCTAGGGCTCGGAGCACCTGCAGGCAGTGAGCGGACCAAAGGGAACCAAGGAGGCAGTGGGGGATGGTGACACAGAAGACTGGCCTTTATCCTCACAGTCCAGTTATCCTCTGCATGCCAGACCACCCCCTCACATCTGTACAGACGTGCCACTCTGAATCCAGCCCAGTCACCTCTGGGTGGGATGGTCTCTGAATCTGGCACTGAGGCAAAAGGATCCACCATAGCCTCCTCATGTTTCTGGGGTATCCCCAGATATGTCCCTTGGAAGTTCTGCTCCCAACACAGTGTAGGTCCCTGACCTTGACACATCCAGACAAAACAGACATGATGGGTGCTACTATGGGAACTCCAGCAACCCCCAGGCCTCAGGGTTGCTCTGCCTTTCCGGGACACACTCTTCTTTGTTGAGTCCATGTGTGGTTGTTACATAATGAGAAAGAGAATCCTACTCCTATCACCAAGTATCCTCAACATAACCCCATCTTAAAACATACAAGATGTTGAGAGAAACAATTCTATCTTTTCCCAAAAAATAAATATTTAAAAGTTTACAGGGAAGCATCCCTAGCAGGGCCAGTCTTGGGGGGACAGGCAGATTTGATAGCTGAAAAACTATCAAGGGGGACTGGAGACTTCCATGCCCTTCTCTGCTCACTGCCTCCAGTCTCTCCAAAATGGGGTGTGTGTGTGGGGGGGAACCACAGCATGCCAGCAGGGAAAGAGGGGGAGAAGCTGCTGTGCTGGGTGAGGGGTGAGGGGTGGGAGGGGCTCTAACTTCAGGGTGAAGACCTGGAAAAAGGTTAACCCAGTGACAGCATTTGATGGGGAAACTCAAAAGCTGAGTGAAAGAAGGGGCCATTTCTTAGAAGGTTTTGTGCTTTTCTTAGAAATATAGCTAAGCAAGCTAGTAATTTAAAGCAAGCCTTTGCAAAGCCTGCCTGACTATAGAAAGTCTGTGTACTAAACCAGACCTCAGTGTGTCCCCTCCACAGGGGCAGTGACTTGCTGGCAGGGAATCTGGCTCCCTGTCTAGCCCTGGGAGGGACCTAGGCTGGCCTCCCCACATCTGTGATCCCCACCACCTCCAGCCAGAGCACCCACTCTACTTCTAGCCACCTGCCCAACTGACTTGGGCTCTGACTGCTTCCTGTGGCTCAGTTCCTCCAGTCCAGACTGTGCTGAGTATCTGAGGAAGGCACTTAGTTGTTATGCTACCTCCCTTGTGTTACACTCTCCCAAGCAGAGTGAGCTTTCCCAGAGAAAGGACCATGCTGCCAGCAGGGCATCTGACCCACAGTGGGGCTGGAGCACATGGCCCAATCAGGGGGTGTTAAGGCTGAGACCTAGTCCCAGGTGCAGGGGATCAGAGCCAGTCCCTCCCCACTCTGAGGGCATGCCCACCAACCCACAGCACAGAGGAGCTCAGGATGGCCCCCACCCACAGTGCTGGGAAAGGGATGGTTATATTCTTACCTTTAGGTTCCTGATTATTAAACTATGTGTTCTGCTTTATATCTTAATGCTTTTCAGCCACCAAGTTGCAGATGCTACTATGACACTAACCTATGCCACTCGGGGAAGCGCATCATCTCTAGCCAGGCCCCAGTGTGGCAGCAGCTACATGGACCAGCACGGACAGCTAATGCCGGCTGCTGAGGCCAGGAAGAAAGCTCTTATGATGAGCGTGACCAAGTGGCATGCAGACAAGCATGACTAAAAAGAAATGCTAACTAGGATGCAGTATTTCCAACCTTTTCTGTCCATGGCTGGAGACACAGGTAGTTGTGGTGATGGGAGCAGGTTGTGTGTTTGCAGGGGTGGAGGCAGATCAGAGGGAAGGGGGTCAGGCTGCTGACTGCACTGTGTGGGCACCCAGGGGGTCAGGTCTGGTGCCAGAGAGAGGAGAGCGGGTGAAATTCTGCAACTACCACTGCAATCTTGGGCAAGGTGTCTGAGTTTTCCCTTGCAAGTGGATCCCCAGGTCACTCTGGTGTCAAACACCCATCGTGTGTGTGTGTGTGTGTATATATGTATGTTACTTGGGACTTATATATGCACAATTTCAATGTTCCAGCCCATGTTTTCATAGAGAGGGGGGATAGAGAGAGAGAGAGAGAGAGAGAGAGAGAGAGGGAGAGAAAGAATAGAGTACCTGAGCCTCCATGGTGCCACAGCACTTCCCAAGTGGTACTACAGTTCAAACCTAGGTTTGGTGAATAGTAATGCAGGCACACTACCTGATGAGCTATCTCTCCGGATGTACTTGCCTTCTCATTGAACAGGTTTCTCACCATGTTCTGTTCCCAACACAGCAAAGGGCAGCAAGTAAAGGAAATCAGAGCCTCTGATTCAATTATCCAGCCTCTTTCTTTCTCTGGGCACATGCAAGATTGAAGAATTCCTTGGGATTCACAGTCCAGTCATCCAGCCCTCTCCAAATACATTGGATTATGAGCAGTAGACCCTGTTTCCACAGGCCAGCAGCAGAAAGGGATCAAGGGAAAACCCCACCTGCCTCAGCTGCTCACAGCCTGGTGAGAGCAACAGAGAGAGAAGAGAATGCAACACAGTGTGAACAAGCACTAATTCCAGCACGGTACACAGGAGGACGTTCCTCCTGCTCTGCTAGGGAAGGCTTCACAAGGCAAGGCATGAGGCAGTCTAGGGTCAGCGTGTGTAAATGTATCTGAGCAAATGTGCCAGGGGACAAAGGCCCAGCAACACAAAGCACAGGGCAGAGCCAAAGGAAACAAGAGGGTTCCCAGGGCCTGTGTGCAGCCAGTATGGACTTGTAGACACAGGCTCCCTTTAGCTCCTGGGCTGTGGGCTGTCAGATAGCACACTCCCAGGAAGCTGCAAAGCTGTCTGAGAGGTGCATTAGGCTCCAGCTTGTGCTCTTGATGTTTCAGGCAGCCTGCTGTGCTGTCTGTGCCGAAAGTGGCAGGGCAGAAGCCAGGGGCTCCAGTTGGCTGGGGTTCCAGTGACCCTAGACATGGGCAACAAGGTGGTGGTAGTGCAACCCAAGTAGCGAGGATTTGGGCCATAGGCAACCTCCCCACCCCCGCCTTCCACATGCTGCTCACCTTATAAAGCTCCTCCCTGGTGCCCACCTTCTGGCTGCTCACTCAGACACTGCTGGCTGTGAACTAAGTGCTCCTGAAACATTTCTTATACGTTATGGACATTTTCCTACCTTGAAACACTTGGGTGACTTAATTTGTTTTCTGAAATAACAAAAGCAATTAGGCTAATTGCCTTCAGAATGGGGCACTGGCAGGGAACAGCCTCAACACCTCACAGGTAACACCTGGCACACTCTCCCAAGTTCACTCTGTGTGGAGGTGTCTGTCCTGTCAGGGGCAGAAGTAGAATCTCATCAAGAGAAAGGTGTGTGTGGGGGGGAGGGGGCTGAGGTGCTGGGGAGTGCAGCAGGCATGCTTTCTCTGTTGGGAAAGAGAAAATAAGTCTCCTGGGGGCTGCACTCACTCAGCAGCATGTGGTCTCTGGCACCACAGGCACCTCCAGATCTCTTCTTAGTGCCTTGAGGTGCGACCGCCCCACTAGGTGGTCCGGGGCTTGGAGATGACTCTGTCCAGCTAGCAACCCCAGCCCGTGGGGAAGGTCCACCAAGGCCAATGGGGCAGGGCAGGGGGTAGTGGTGATGGCTGGCCTGCCTGCCTTGGGACTCATTCCCAAGAGTGACTGTTCAGTGTGAGGGTCAGCTGAGGCCAGGAAGAGAGGGTGAAAATGCTTCATCACTTGTTTTGCTTCCTAGACTTCTCTGAGCTGCAGCACTGCTGCCTCTTGGGGCTTTAGCTGTATCAGCAGTGCAGTACAGCGCCCCATGAAAGTACCGGGGGATGTACTCAGAGAGCCCCACCCCCAGGTCTAAAGCCCAGGAGTAGAGTCCAGACCCTAGAGTCACTGCATGTCAACATCTGCCCCAGAGTCACAATGTTAGTAGGGTCTCTGGGTGGGTAGGCAGGCCATGCCCCTCTCTCCTGCTGAAGCTTACAGCTCCTCAGAGAAGCTCATCTCCTTCCACCCCCACTCCCACCCTACCCCTGGCTGCAGAAGCCCTAGAACAGGGAAGGATAGGCCAGGAGCTACAGCAGGATGGACACACAAGGGAAGGGCTGGGAGCATGTCATGAAAAAGGATTTCCTTCAGGGGACTACTCGGAAGAGGCAGCATTTAACTCAGGTTCTGAAGGACCAAAGATGGGGATGAGAGAAGGGACATCTCAGGTTGAACAAAGGCAGTCACATAGAGGTAGAGGGTGCCTGTGAGGGAGGGGGATCTCATGAGAGGCCCAGGGCAGAAGGCAGAGAGAAGCAGAGCTGAGCAGGCTGGAAAGCTCAGGGCCAACCTTGGGGGAGATGGATGATGAGCCGGGGAGGTTCTCCTCTGTATGTTGGGAGAGCCACTCTCCTCTTTTGCAGTCAATGAGGAGACCAACCAGAAAGATCACCCAAGCAGTAGAGGTCAGAGCACTAACCTATATGCAGAGCTGGGAGAGCAGGGAACACATCCATTCCAGGAGGCCAGCAGGACAGGGAAGAGAGGGGAGGGGACCACACTGACCTGCAGCAGGCAGGAAGGAATGGCTCCCTGCCATGTGCTGGTGGGGGTTTAGATCTCACTGACAGGGTCATGGGAGAGATGAGATAAAATCATCTTTAAGGGTGACATTTTGCCATGAGAATTAGGGGTTGTGGGGGGTCAGGATGAAAGGAGAGAAACCAGTGGGGGAAGGAGTTAGAGTGTGTCCAGTGACATAAGGCTGCTTTGTCTAAGTTGATGGCAGTGGGGGTGGCGATGGGACATTTTTGAGGTGCAGATAAAGAAGGTGGAGCCAAGTGAACTTGATGCTAGAGATGTGAAAGGGAGAGTGGAATGTGTAGTGACATAGCACAAACTTTGGGGCATAATTGGCTGGGGCTGACAAATAAGGCTGACGTTAGCCTACCAAGCATAATACGAATTCATGCAAACCGACAAGGGATTGTGGGCACATCGTGACTAACTTAAGTACAGGTGGCCGAAAGTCCAGCCCTTTTCTTTTAGGCTCTTTCTCCTGCTCCCACTGGTCCTGGCTCAGCTTCCCAGGATTGGCCATGCTGCTTCTGACTGGAGAAACTGAACATGTGGAGCTGAACTTTTGGTAACTGATTCATGGACTCATTAGGCCTGGCATGTTCTTACCTCTGCCAATAATTGTTTATTTTGCTGTACCTAAAATATATCGTTCTGTTCTGTTGAACTGCCATGTAATAAATCCTGATCGTTTTAAACACACTCCCAACTGCACTACTGCAGTCTTATTTTGTGTTTACAACAGAAATGGGCAGATTTCCAATTTGAAAAGGGTGGGGATTTCAGTGCTATATTCTGATATGGGTGTGATGAAGAAGGAGCAGATACTTGGGGAGGGGGGTGTTTGGCAGAGGGAACAGACAGTTTTGATTTGGGCATGGCAAAACTTAGATGCCAGGTATCAAAACCAGAAACTAGATATCCCAAATATGTTAGTTAACAAAAGGAGAGATCTCTGAGGGCAAGATAGCCATGTGTGTTTATTATTTCCCCTTCCCTTCGATATTCAAATAACTTATGGGAATACATAGCAAATGTTATTTAAAATAAGCTTGCGATTTAATGGTATTTCTGGAAGGCCAGTCACCAGTAATCGCCCATTGCCTTAGAAAGTACACAGAATGGGTAACAGCTAGAGGGGACAGCCACCTTCATAGTGACACCTCATCAGAGGTTTAGCTGAGAAAAAGACTGTGCAGGAAAAACACCCTTCTGTAGAGGAATACTGAGGGGTTTCCTATAAAGAACAGGAATAAAGTGTCTGAGCAGAATGACAGAGCTTAGGTGGCTGTTGGCACCATCCTTGCGCTGGTACAGAAGGGCTACCCAGTGAAGTGTTCAGCTCACAGCCCACTCCTCCTACAGTGGAGTCCATCAGCTGGAAAATCCTGCCTCCAAATAAGAACTTATCAGCAGGGCTGGGTAGTGGTGCCCTTAGCAGAGTACACGTTATAGTGCACAAGGAACAAGTTCAAGTCCTGCAGTGTTTGGGGAGAAGGGAGCTCACAAATGATGAAGCAATGCTGCAGGTGTTTCTCTCTCTCTCTCTCTCTCTCTCTCTCTCTCTATTTATCTATCTCCCCATCCCTCTAAAGTTCTGCCTCAATCAACTAACCAATCAGTGTCTGTATCAACAAAAAATTAAATGAATTTTAAAACAGAACTTCTCAGCCCCTGTGACTTCTCCATTATTTAATTTGAATGCTCTGCAATACAAAACACAGAGTGATATAACAAATAAGCAGAAAATGGGCCAATGGAAAAGTGACAAAATATACCATACACTCACACACATATGCATAAAAGAATAAAAACAAACAAACAAATAAAAGACAAATGGAAGAGCAGAATTAAAACAAGAGACCAAACCTTGCTAATGAGTATCTTCAAACAGTTTCAGGTTGTCACTTCTGTAAATCAGAGTAAGAAAGTCTGATTAAAAATTAAAGGCACAGTTCTTGAAATGAAAGGTTCACTACTCAGATTGGATGATAAAGTCGAGGGAATTTTCCTAGCATATAAAATAAGATACACAACAAAAACCTTGAGAGAAAAGGCGAAACAGAAAATATTGATCCAAGAGGCTATATGTCCAATTAAGATTTCCAGAAAGACAGAAGAGAAAAAGGAGTAGAGGGAATTGTTCTTCAGAGGAAGTAAGTGTGTCTTCAGATTGAAAAGCCGGCAGAGGGGACATAGGGCCAAGGACATCATTGCAGTATGTCACCAAATAAAGGATATTTAGTTATTATTTTATTTGCCACATATTTTTGCATTAACCTTATTTTATAAAATAATGAATCAAATGCTATTTATCTTTATTAGCCTCAACCCCAGCACAGCCCTGTTACATGCCAGGCAGCCATATTGGAGACAAAGTCCCTAACTCTAATGGTCCTTCCAAGAGGTTGAATGATAATCCTAACAGCTTCTAGATGAATTAACACAGGCAGCTCACAGGGAATAAAAATCAGGCTAGCACTGGACATCTCATCAAAGACACAGCTTGAAGTAAATTCCTTTAAAGACGATTTTCTAAATACCATGACAGAGGCAAGAATACACTGAGATCTGCAAGGGAAAGACAATGTGGAGCTTTAGTAGGAATACTTTTGGCTGGGTCTACAGTAAGCTGGAAATAGCTGCGGAAAGAAGATGTGGGGGACAGGATCACCCCAGCCCACTCCAGCCCACCCAGACCTGCAGCACAGTACCTTTGATAGCTCTTTCCTGCTACCAGGAGGAGAAAATAAAACTACTTTGAGTTTTAAAACAAAAAGTGGTTTCCTCCTGTATACATGTGCTCATTCCTCCTCCCTCTCCTCACATCTAGATAGGGCCAGCTGACTAGATCTCATGGAAAGGTGAGTAGAGGGCGGGAGTATATAGCATAATGACTGTGCAAAGAAACTCTGATACCCGAGGCTCTGAAGTCACAGGTTCAGTCCCATAACACCATAAGCCAGAGCTAATCAGTGCTCCAGTAAAAAAAAAAAGTGAGTAGAATGACAAGCCACTTGTAGACTAGGTCAGTTAAGAGCTGGTGGGTCTTTTCCAAGCTCTCTCCTTGCCCACAGGGACTTTGGAGGCCACACTATAGGGGAGTCTTCACAGTTTCCTGGACTTCTGTGTGACACAGAGAGCCCTGCAGTCCAACATGACGTGGGAGGAGGAAGGTGGAGCAAGATGGGAGGAGTGTGTGCAGTGAACTCTGCCAAGCCACTGTTATTTGAGCCTGCCTGTTATAGCAGTTGCCCTCCTTCCACTACTAAAAGATACACTTAGTTCACCTGCTTTGTCACATGAAAGGCTCAGGTTTGCGCCTGACCCTCACAGCATTGGAGGAAGCTTTGTTGCTATGGCATCATTCCCTATTTACCTCTATCTGTGTCTTTCTGTCTGTCTCTGTCTCTGTCTCTCTGTGTGTGAAAACACTGACATAGAACAATAAAGCTCTGGTACTGAACATGAATAAAAAAGGGCAAAATTTCAACTTGAAATTAAAAACCCAAACAATATATAACAAATATGAAGACAGTATAAAAATATCTCAGGGGGACAGGGAGTAGCACAGTAAGGCACACATATTACCTTGGGCAAGGACCCGGTTAAGCCCCTGGTCCACACCTGCAGCAGGCAAAGCTTCACAAGCAGTGAAGCACTACTGCTCTCTCTCTCTCTCTCTGTCTCTCTCTCTCTCTCTCTGTCTCTCTCTCTCCCCCTCCCCTCCCCCTCCCTCTCCCTCCCCTTTCCCACTCCTTCTCTAGTTCTGCCCTATAAAAGAAAAAAAAAGGGGGAGGATCACCAGTGGGAGCAGTTGAATAATTTTGAGGGCACTGAGCCCCAGTGATAACCCTGATGACAATAAAAAGAAATAATAAAGCATTTCCAGATATCTAAGAAGTAGAAAGTTGAACTTTCTTAAGGAATCACATAAATTATTGCACTACAATGAAAGAAAAGTGTTGAGTCAAAAAAAGGAAAAGTCAGGGTATCTTGAAAGAGTGATGTGACCCAAAAGAACATTCTAGGTTAAAGCATGAAAGAGACTCCAGAAGTGAGGATTCCGGGAAAAGGAGTAGTGGGTGATAAAAGAGATAGGGCTGAATGAGAGGGTATCTAAGAAACAACTTATGGAGGCTGGAAAGGGAGAATTTAGCTGAACTGGATACTAGAAAAATGCCTTCAGTGAGTGACATGGGCGTGAGTGTGCTGGATGCAGAGAGAGTGGAAGGAAATGCTAGGCCATGGCTTGACTGTTCTCAGAACAGTACTGAAAAGTCATACTAATTGGAGTGGGATTTATTTGTTACCAGCTTCTAGAATAAACTTAACAACAAATGAAGGGACGCCATCACAGGTGGCATGGTGGGGACAGATGAAGACATTATTTAGAGATCAAAAAGCCCAAATAAGGATGGGAGGTGACTTTCCCTAGGTCCCTATGATACAGCAGGAACAGAAGACAGAGGCTCTGTGCAGTCCTGCCCTCCCTTTGCCTATCCCTGGCATCTACCTTGGCCTCAACCACAATCTCAACCAGGTTGTGGCTGGAGCAGCCTTGCTTGTGGCCTCATGTTCTCAGCAAAGGTCACCCATCTGCAGTCTCTCATCAGTCCTGGTCTGACTCCCTATTTCTCCCTATTTCTTTAGGCATGATCCCTCCCCATTAGAGGGTGTAACCTGCCCACTTCTCTCTGGAGGAGATAACCTTGTCTATCTGATGGGTTCTAATCTAGTGCTCTGTTCCTACAGTTTTCTGATGCTATTAGAGGTTCTGATTTGAAAGGAATATCATGTACTGGTGACACATCAGAGTGTGTCTGTGTGTCAGGCCACAGTCACCACCTTCCACCCACAGGTCCTGTGGGTCAACACAGGACAAAAGGCTCCCATCACGTTCAGTGTGGCCCCCTTGATCAGGGCCGAGGAGGGTAAGGCCACCCCCTGGCAGCCCCAGTGGTGATGAGGTCAAGCGGCCAGCTGCCAGCTCCTGCTCCATTGAATGCCTACTTCTATGGGAATGTTTCCACCTGTAATAGCCAGTAAGAGCTCTCTGTGCTAGGGACGGCAGGCTTCCATATGGTTCTCCTTACTTAGAGGACGGTCTTGCAACATTAGGCAGCTATTTGTGGAGAAGGGAGTCATTTTCTGCTCCCATGCCCCAACATTTGCGAGGAAGCACACCTGACGGCTAGGAGCTGATACAACCTCAAGCAGCCTAGGATGCCAGGCCAGGGCAAAGGCTGGCATACCAGTGGTCATTCCCAGTCACTTTTTTCTCACTTAAAGACAGTGTGCAATGACCTCTTAGTTCTGGTATGCTATTTTCTCATTGATCCAGTCCTGTAATATTAATTGCTGGTGCTTATTTCCACCACGCCAAGGAAGAATCAGTCTCCCAGGGTCCCCTGGATCCTAAGTCATCCCATGCCCTACTGCATCCTAATGCTGGTCTCTCCACAGCAGCTCCTCACCAGGAAGAAAATACAAGAAGACCAGCAGGTATGCTGTGGGGTGGGGGGAGCTGAGCCTACTGTCCCCAGACACAGTTGGGGAGAACTGGCTGAAGTGTACTCAGTTAAGAACTAAAACTAAACATTCAGCTTAACTTCCTGAGCCATCTCTACAACAAAGGCATTGATTTTCCCACTGAAGTGCCAACAGGTGGGAAAGGAGGCCACACAGCAAAATGTCATTTATAATTTCAAATTCATCACTGAGAAGGGCTCTGTAGGAAAAGTCCGACTCCTCAATCATCTCCAAGATGTCTTCACAGAAAAGGCACAGTGCCAGATGATGGGGCTGGGGCTGGGGTGGGGATGTGTCTTTCCAGGGCTTCTGTCCTGCCTCCCTCCCTGCCGTCCCGTCCCCTCCCCCTGCCACAGCCTCCCTGTCAGAAAGCTATTTCCTCTCCTAAGAAGTTTCATGCCAGGGATGTATGACCAGAATACAGGAAGGTCTTTTAAATTTATTTTCAATAGCTCTGCTACTCTCTTCTCTATGAGATATTTAGCATTTAACTCCTTATTTCTGAGGCCAGCACAGTCTCAGGTGCAGGTGGCTTTGTGGAGATGGCAGAATGTCACACCAAGGTAATTGTTTCTCTTTATTTCCTCTAGATAAAGAATAAGTAATAGGCGAGTTTGAATTATCAGGTGGTGCTTCCATCATGGGCTCAAGCAATAACATAAACCAGCAGACTGAATTTGGAGTGGTCTGCATAATCTGCAGCCCCCACCCAGCTTCCTTCAAAAATGGGGTTCGGAATGAATCTGTATTCACAGGCCACTTCTGCTACTCTGTGTGTGTATTTGTGTTTTCTTTCTCCCTTGAACTCTGAGTGTAAGAACTGCCTTTGAAGAGTCACTATTTTTAATTGATTAATGATCGACAAGACCATAGGATAAAAGGGGTGCAATTCCACACATTTCCCACCTCCACTGGAAGCTTCCCTATTCTTTATCCCTCTGGGAGTATGGACCCAGGATCACTATGGGGTACAGAAGGTGGAAGGTCTGGCTTCTATGATTGCTTCTCTGGTGGACATGGACATTGGCAGACCGATCTTATGCCGGTGAGTTTGACCTTGCAAGGTTCTCTGAGCAAAGACAGAAGTTCAAACTCAGAGGAGAAGGTGGAAATAAGAGGCAAGGAATGGAGGTGAAAGGGATGTCTGCGGTCAGAGGGAGGGTGTGAGAACTCAGACTGATGAAGCAAGAGCAGAGATGACAACACCCAGACAAAAGTATAGAAGAGCATAAGGACCCTAGGGAACCACTCACCAAACCTGCAGTTCTGTCACCTTAAATGAATCAATGTTAAACTCAGTGGCAAAAAAGATGAGAGAAGTGGCTGGCCAGTGGCTGAACCACCTTGGGGACTCTGTCCACCTCCCCCAGCCTTCCCCTCTGGCACACACCTCATTACGGCTCACTGATAGCACACGACAGACTTGTTTTAGATGAATATAGGTCCGAGTGCTTGGCTTATCAGCCCATTGTTACTAATTTATACCAATGCTTTTATACCTCTCAAAAAATTTGGAGTTTGAGAACAGAGTTTGTTTTTTTCTCCTCCCCCTCCAAGCATTTTAAGCAGACAAGGCATAAATATTCATGAGTGATGGGAAAGCTAGCTTGAGAGGAGATGTGATGGAGAAAATGATTCTGTGAAATTTTTATAGCCCAGCTACTCATCTCACGGTAGACTTGCACTCAGAAAATAGTACATCAGATGTCAAACCCACTATTCTCATCAACACAGGCTCATTCTCTGAGGAGAGAGAAATCTCCATTCAGTGGATGCTTCTACCAAGCTCTTCTGGCTCCTCTCTCTTCCCTCCCTGTCAATCTGCCCAAGAGGTAGAGCTTTTCCTGTCCATGGAGATGGTTTCTTACTGACCCCATGTCAGCGGGACACCCCTTGAATTATCTTTAGACTTTTGTGCATATGCAGCCACTCCTCACTTGATGTCATTAAGTTTTCACAAACCACTACTTCATGTGGAACAACATATAACAAAACCAATTACACAACAGGTTAATTGCTAGAAGCATGAGTTTATTTCCCCTGGCATATTTTTGGTCACTAAAACATCACCAAGCATCTAAAGAACGACACCCAAACACTTCTAATTTTAAACAATCATTTTTTATTCACTCATTCATGCATTCATTTTTCCAACCTGATCATTATACTGTAGAGTAGGAATCAGATTTTCCTGGCAGCTCTGGGTACAAGGTGGGCACCTTCCATCTTAGGGTGCACACATGTGAACTGGGACAATGAGGAACACAACTAACCTCTTATATCCATCTCTGGAATGTGGGAAGGAATCAGAGTACCCAGAGGAAACACACAAAGATCAGGGGAGATTGTTCAAAGCCCCCAGTCCCCACCTACAGGGGGAAAGCTTCACAAGAAGTGAAAGAACACTGCAGGTGTCTCTTTTTATTTATTTATTTATTTATTTATTTATTTATTTATTTATTTATTTATAAAAAGGAAACACTGACAAAGCCATAGGATAAGAGGGGTACAACTCCACAAAATTCCCATTACCAGAACTCCATTTCCCTTCCCCTCCCTTGATAGCTTTCCTATTCTTTAACCCTCTGAGAGTATGGACCCAAGGTGTCTCTTTTTCTCTCTCCCTATCTCCCCTTCCCTTTTGGTTGTGTCTCTGTCTGCTTTTGGTATCAAAGTGATGTTGGCTTCATAGAAGCTGGAAGGGAGTATTCAGGTGTCTTCAATCTTCTGGAAGACTTTTAAGAGTAGAGGTATTAGTTCTTTTTTGAAGGTTTTATAGAATTCATTTGTAAAATCATCTAATCCAGGACTTTTATTTTTGGGAAAGTTTTTGATAACTGTTTCAATTTCATTAGCTGTGATGGGCCTGTTCATGTTACCTACTTCCTCTTTACTTAGTTTTGGAAGTTCGTAGGTATCTAGGAAATCATCCATTTCTTCCAGGTTTTCTAGCTTGGTGGCATATAGTTGTTCATAGAATCCTCATATGATATGTTGAATTTCTGTGGTGTCTGTTGTGATATTTCCTTTTTCATTTAGTATCCGATTTATTTGAGTCTTCTCCCTTTTTTGTTTTGTGAGTCTGGCTGAAGGTTTGTCGATTTTGTTCACCCTTTTGATAAACCAACATTTACTTTCATTGATCTTTTGTATGGTTTTCTTATTTTGAATGTTATTGATTTCTGCCCTAACTTTAGTGATTTCTGTCCTTCCGGTTGCTTTAGGGGTCCTTTGTTCTTCTTTTGCTAGGTCTTTAAGATGTGCAATCAGGTGGTTGATTTGTGCTTTTTCTTGTTTCCTAACGTGTGCTTTTATGACTATGAACTTCCTTCTCAGTTGTTGGGATATTGTACAAATGTGGTTGAGTTAGACAGGACCCACAAACCACTTTATTTCCATGCAAGTATTATTTAAAGATCCTCACTACGTTAACCCCTCAGGGTATTGCTAATTCAGTTAAAACTATTGCAACAGTTGCTAAGGATGCTTCCATCTTCCCAGCATGCCTTTTGCCTCTCTCCACCACCTTTCCTAGCCAATTCCGTACCAACTTAACACTTCCGGAATTCTCTTATAAAAGTCACTCCTGTTTCCGCTTCCTCTGTCTCTCTCTCTCTCTCTCCCTCTCTCTTTCTCTTCTGCATCCTGACCTGGAGAAGACCTGGAGAAGGGCTGGTGAACATAGCGGGAGGTGGCCATTTTGCTAGTGCCATGTGGCCTAAACCCGCTGTGCTTGGACCCAACTCTGGGGCTCCCGCATCAATAAAGAATTATTACCATGCTGCTATGAGTTCCTGGTCTCTTCTCTCTCCTGCAATGCACCCCGACACTCAGTACTGCCTTAGCTGTGTCCCAATATTTTGATAGCTTGTGTCTTAATTTTCATTGAACTCTCAAACCATTTTGATTTCTTCCTTTATTTCCTCTTTGACCCAGTAGTTGTTAAGGAGTATACTGTTGAGCTTCCACATTTTGGGACTATTACTAATCTTTTGTTGATTGTTAAATGTTAGTTTAATTCCACTGTAGTCTGAGAAGATGCTTGGGATGATTTCAATGCTCTTGAATTTGCTGATGCAGTCTTTGTGGCCTAATATATGGTCTATCCTTGAGAATGACCCATGTGGACTTGAGTAGAATGTGTATTACAGTTTCTTGGGATGAGTGACTCTGAAATTGTCCAATAGCTCTAGTTTATCTATCTCCTCATTTAGCACCCTCATGCCTTTACTGATTTTCTGCCTGGATCATCTGTCAAGTTGAGAGAGTGGGGTGCTGCAGTCCCCTACTATGACTGTGTTGTTGTTAAAAATTGCTGTAGCTCTTTCAGTGGATGTTTGATGTATTTAGATGGCTTCTCGTTGGGTGCATAGATGTTAATAATTGTTAAGTCCTCTTGATCCACTGATCCTCTGAGCATTAAGTAGTGTCCATCCCTATCTGTTTTAATTTTATTTTAAAGTCTATCATGTCAGATATGAGAATAGCTGTCCCTTCTCTTTTTTGTGTGCCAATGGCTTGTATGATAGTCTTCCATCCTTTCACTTTGAGTCTGTGTTTGACTTGTTGAGTTCCTGTAGACAGCATATTGTTGGGTTGTGTTTTCTGATCCATTTTCCTACTCTGTGCCTTTTAATAGGTGAATTCAGGCCATTGACATTTATTGATATCAAAGATTGAAGATATTTTAACGCCATTCTCGTAGAGTTTTAGAGTGTTCTGATATATGGTCTATTTATGGTTGTCTGACTATTTATAGGAGAACTTTCAGAACTTCTTTCAGGGCAGGCTTGGTGATAGTTGATTCTTTCAACTATTGTTTGTCTGAGAAGGTTTTATGCCTCCATCTAGCCTGAATGGCAGTCTAGCAGGATACAGTATTCTAGGCTGAATGCCTTTCTCATTGAGCACTCCATAGATATCTTGCCATTCTCTTCTGGCCTGTAGTGTTTGTGTGGATAAGTCTGCTGCTAATATTATGGGTTTTCCTCTGTAGGTGACTCCTTGTTTTTCTCTTGCAGCCTTCAGGATCCTTTCTTTATCCTTATTCCTTTCCATTCTAAATAGGATGTGTCTTTGTGTATTTAAGTCTTTATTAATTCTGTTTGGGACCCTCTAGGCTTCTTGAACCTTTATGTCTTTGATGTTGTCTAGACTAGAGAAGTTTTCAGCTATTATGGCCTGAAGAATGGTTTCTTCTTCTCCCTTTCTTTCTTCCTCTGGTAAGCCAATAATGTGTATATTGTTTCTTTTGAAGTTATCCCACAGGTCTCTGTTGTTGTTTTCAGTATCTCTTAATCTCTTTTTGAGATATCTTACTTCTTTTTAGTTGTCTATAATTCATCCTCGATCTTGCTAATTCTGTCTTCAGCCTCATTGATTCTATTCTCTCTGCCCTCTACTGTTTTCTGGAGTTCACCTATTTTGTTTCCCTGTTCTGATACTGTTTTAGCTTGTTCATCTAGTTGTGTTCTTATCTCAGCTATTTCAGCTTTCAGCTCTCTAATAACCTTGAGATAATTAGTGTTTTCTTCCAGAGTCTCATTTGTTGATTCTGCATTTCTGATGACAATTCTTTCAAACTCTTTACTCACTCCTATTATTATTTCCTTAACGAGTGTTTGGATGTTGACCTCATTATTTTGTGCTTCATCCTTTGGGGGTTTGTAGCTGGACTCTTATCCTGGTTCCTTTCTCCAATATTTCTTCTTGTTGGTTTAACCATTTTATATGGTATGTCATGAGGTCCCTCTCTCAGTTCTTTTCAAATTACTGATCACTCTTGCCTGGGTTGACTTGAGTCTAAGTAAGGTACTTAAAAGGTTCACAGTTGTGGAACTTGACAGTTGTTTCAATATTATTTTAATCCCTGAGTTGGAGTACAGTGACTTAAAAGCTTTTTTTGTTTGTTTACTTCCCTGTAGGCTATGGGAGCCTGAGGGCTTTTAAACTATAAGTAGGCTTCTTAGCTTAATCCTTCACTCCTGACCAAGAGATAAAGCATTATGGGTTAGAGATAATCCAGTGGTTATGCAAAGAGACTCTCACAGCCCCACCACTAGGCCACTGAGGTATAGATCTTCTCCTGAGTTTCCTGGTGTCAGCACAGGGCTTAACTGCTGCTGCTCCAGAGTCTGAGGGCAGTAGCAATGGAGACTCCCAGTTGCATTTGGTGAGTCTTAGGGGAGTCCTCTCCTCCCTTACGCACTCTTTTTGTTGGTGAAACAGACTGAAGGTGGTGTCTCAACGTTAAACTGCCAGACTGTTACCAGCCACTTAATCTCTCCCTAGGCTCCTCTCTGTCCCCGAGCCACATGTGTGTTTGCACTCACCAGTGATTTGGTGGGTTCCTGAAGTCATTCTAGTCCTGTTTTGTTGTGGTCCCAGATAGTCTCCTTTGGTATTCCTAGTTGACCCATGAGAGGAGAGGATTGAAACCTAGCTGCTGCTGCTCCATAGCCCTGCCTCTGGAAGTCTCCCCTCCCCTTCCCTTTCAACTTCTCTCTGTATCTATTTAAAGATAAAAATAAGAAAATATTTAACTAGAAAACTGATTAGTAAGTTCCTTCTCTTGTCACAGTGTGAACATTCAGAAATGGACATATAGGGTCAGGGACCACACTAAGCCTAGGTTGAGGGCCTCAGGGCTGGGATTGGGTATGGATCCTTTCTGCAGCTTCACCACCTGGTGACTCATCAACTCAACCCTGTGATCTTGGCTTCTTTGGAAAAGTTCTTTAGCATCATCTGGGGCTGTTTCTGGTGCAGTGTGTGTGTGTGTGTGTGTGTGTGTGTGTGTGTGTGTGTGTTTAATTGTAGACGTTTGTGTCCCTGCAGGCTTACTCTATAGACCACAACTACATCCTACAATTCCACCCAAAGAGCCAGCAGATGAAAACCACTGACAGGCAACTCTCACCCATTCCTCAAATCTATCAGCTTAGGTGGTCATAAGAATATTGCTGATTTCTTAGGGGATGATCAGCATGCAGCGTGTTTCTCATAAGTGGTCAGTTAATGATTCTTTGTTCTTCTCTTACACTCTGTTATCCTATCAAATTCCATTCTTTCCATGTCTTTCTGATAGACTGGCATTATATTAGGCATGCACTTTGTGCATGTGTGTGTATGTGTGGAGCCAGGGCCTATTGTGCATGCATAATTTCACTGTTTAAAGGCTATTATTTCATTCAGATACAGATATAGAAATATAGAGAGGGAGAGACACCACCATACCAGAGTGGTTCCATGACATATCTGTGTGGTTCTGGGGCTCAAACCTGGGTCTTGCACATGGCAAGGCAGGTGCCCTAGTGCTAAGCTCTCTCTCCAGTCCTGAACACTCACTGTTTACTGGTTACTCTGCTCAATGATTTTTACACTTCTAACAACTGACACCAGGTTACCACCTTGAACATGAGAAAGCTGAGGTGGGCAAGTCTAGGACATTTGCCCTAGAAAAGTCTCCCAGACTTGCCCTAGATCACAGAACTGGCTAGTGTCACTGCTGGGAATCAAAATGCTTTGTGAGGCTCTCAAACCTCTTAATCAGTTTCCAGAATTTCTCTCTTCAGGAAAACACAGGGAAGGTAGGACCCTTTAATATTTGGGCTGTTTCTCTTCTCTCAGAGAAAGCCTGCTGGAATTTTAATAGGCTCAGGTGAGGGGACAACTTTTCTGAATGTCTCTGCTTCAAACTTTGTCTTCAAAACTCTGCAAAATTCTTTATCTTTTCTTCTTCCCTGAGAAGTACCAGTTTTTCAGAGGATTTAAATAGAAATTTGCCCAGATAATTGATAATTGTATCTGCTGGTACTGAAGCAGGCCTCTCATTGGGGACATTTTCTATTGCTTTATACCGCAATTACTGAAAAGTTCCCATTGTCTGGCCCATGTGGCTTCAACAGCGAGGACATCTGAGGTGTAGGCCAACCCATTAACACCAGTGGGATGATTTTCTCTTTCTGAATATCACTCTGGTACATATTATTGGATGAGCAGGTTTCATTAGGAAGCAAATTATGTTCTTCCACTGATGGTCCCTGTTGAACCCAAACCCACTTTTGATGTGCTTCCAAGATTTGACTAATGAAAGACATGGAGGGATAAAGTGAAAAACCACTTCCATGATCTTCTTCTCTTAATAAAACAATTGCTGTGGAAAGGTATCTTTATTCTCACAATTTATCATGCAACCATACAGACAAACATCCTAGAACTACCCTGACTGTTATCTGAAATTCAGACTTGACTGGTGAGCCAAAAGTCATCTGTTTTGGGTCTGCTTCTATAGCTGACTTGGGCTCCAGCCACAGGAAGAACATCTGTAACTGCAGTAACAGGCAGGGAATAAATAATGCATTCGGGGAAGAAATTATTTTGCTGCAGATTTAGCATGCCCTCTCAACATTCCAGGCTTGCAAATCTGATTTTGATTTCTTTTGTGACTTTCTCTTTTTGGTTGCCTCCACTGATCCCCCAAATCAGTTTATCATCTGCCTGACCAGTGATGGCTGGGTTTACTCAAGTTGCTGCATTTGCTTCCTTCCATCAGATCAGGACAAGATTTTAATGTTTCATGAAAAGCAAAACTGTAGCTTTCTACATGGCCAGATAACTGGGGTAATTTGCTCACACACACTAATGCAGCTTTAGCTCAAGGCTCCGGAGGACCTTTGGGATGCTGCTGATTGCTGATTGCTGAATGGAGTGGATTGTCAGGTGGGGCTGGTGGTGGTGCAGGGTTAGGGGTGCTGACCGAACAAAATGTGGAGAGAAGTCACACTCCATCCAGAACAGCAGTTCATGGATGTGTCCCCAAAGTTTACATAAAACATTGGTTTTTGTCATCTCAGTTTTTGTTTTTTTGGTTTCCCACATAAAGTGGAATAATAATTATATATATATATATATATATATATATATATATATTTTTTTTTTTTTTTTTTGCCATAAGGGCTACTGCTGTGACTCTGAATAGGTATAATTCCAGTGTTCCCTGGGGAATTTTTTTCCCTTTAGATAGAAAGTGGAAGACAGGGGTAGGGGTTGATAGCATAATGGTTATGCAAAGAGACTCTCATGCCTGAGGCTCCAAAGTCCCAGGTTCAATGCCCTGTACCACCATAAAAGAGAGCTGAACAGTGCTTTGATTTAAAAAAAAAAAAGTGAGACAGAGAAAAGGAAAGACACCATAGCACTGTCCCACTGCTCGTGAAGCTTCCCCCATTCAAATGCTCCCAGGTGCAGGTTGTGACTCAAACCCAGGCCTTTGTGCCTAGTAAAGCATGAGCTCTATTGGGTGAGTTATCTCCTGGCCTCCTGACATCTGGAGTGCTACCAAGTGGCAGATGCTACTATGATTTCATCCTGACTTCCCTGGGCAGATCACCTCACCAACATGTTCCAAAGTTTCACCTCACTAGATCCCTACCCCACTAGGGAAAGAGAGAAACTGGCTGTGGGTATGGATAGACTTGACAACATTCATGTCCAGTAGAGAAGCAATTAAAGAAGCCAGATTTTCCACCTTCTGAACCCCATAAAGAATTTTAGTCCATACTTCCAGAGCGATAAAGAATAGGGAAGTTTCCAATGGAGGGGATGGGACACAGAACTCTGGTGGCAGGAACTGTTTGGAATTATACCCCTGTTTACCTCACAACCTTGTTAATCATTATTAAGTCACTATTAAAAGTAAAAACCTAAATTCAGAAAAAAAAATTGTTTATTTTATTTTATTTTTGTCTCCAGGGTTATCTCTGGGGCTCAGTGCCTGCACTATGAATTCACTGTTCCTAGAGGCTACTTCTCCCTTTTGTTGCCCCTGTTGTTTATCGTTGTTATTTTTATTACTGTCACTGCTGTTGAAAAGGACAGAGAGAAATTGAGAGAGGAGGGAAAGACAGAGAGGAGGAGAGAAAGATAGACACCTGCAGACCTACTTCACTGCTTATGAAGTGAACCCCCTGCAGGTGGGGAGCCAGGTTCTTGAACCAGGATCCTTACACTAGTCCTTGCACTTCACACCATATACACGTAACCTGCTGCGCTACCTCCTGGACTCCTATTTTTAAAATTTTTTTATAGAGACAGAGAGAAGGTGGGGAAGACAGAGACAAGAAAACACCTGAAAAACTGCTCCAGCACTTGTGAAGCTTCCCTCCTGCAGGTGGGAACCAGGGTCTTGAACCTGGGTCCTTGTGCATTATAATATGTGTGTTTAACCAGGTGCACCACTACCTGACCCTGAATAATTTTTAAAGTAGTTATTTAAAACAATGGAACATGAATCTAAAGAGGTTTCAATAAAACAAAAATTTTCTGAATTCCTTTTCACATATTTTTGTGTTATCCTCTTTCCAGCACTTGTCACTGAACAGTCTTTAAAGTCCATGTACTTGCTAATTGTCTCTCTTCACTAGAGAGTGAGCCCCACAAGGTAGCAGGAGCCCTGAGTGTCTTGCTCACTGTTGGGTCCCAGGAGTCTGTACACAGTGTTTGGTGGATCACTGGGTGAACCAGGAATCACTAGCCTGGGACTCACCTGACTCTACTGATGGCATAAACTAACAGAGACCCAGTTTCTCTTTCCATTCAAAGAGATCGGTACTATAGCTTAGAAGTGAAAACAACTCAGATGCTCCTTAAATGGAGCACAGGGTGGTTGAATGAAATGTGCTGTGTATAACAGTTAAATGGAAGGGCGAGGGGAGCAAAGATATATGCAACAATGTGGGAGAATATCAAGCATGTGATGCTCAGTGAACGAAGCCAGATCTCAAAGCCACAAAGTGTCTGAATCTGTGAGTAGGAAATAAGCAACTCTGTGGACAGAAAGGGATTGCTGCTAACTGGTGGCTGGGGAGGGCATGGAAGTGCCTTTAAATTTTTTTTTGGGGGGGTAGGATGATGGAAACCTTCTAAAATGAAAATGTCATGGCAATTGCCCAGTTATGTAAATATACTAAAACCAACCAAATACCCTCAAGCATGAAAGCCTTTTTATAACCATTATGGTATAATCTCCCCTGAAAAAACATCCTGGTCATTAGTGATATATCTGTCCTGGAGCCTTTATCTCCCTTCAAGCAACATCTTCCAAAGAGCAGTCCTGCCTCTGGATAGTGGTCACACACTGCATTAGGGCCCTAGGTGGCTAGAGGCAGGGGTGACAACACAGGAGTCCTGCAGATCCCAGATGCTTCAGAGTCCCAGCTGGAAGGGACAGTGGTTGTTGTCCCTAATAAGCCAGTCTACCCTGGCTCTGAGAGAAATGTTTTCTAAGGATCAGGTTTGGTGAGCCCCCAGTCAGGAGCACAGCCAGGTCTTTCTGGCCTTAAGATTTTGAAGTAATGAGTGAGAACTGACCCAATATCAGGACCCATCTTCCTCAGGGGTAGCACAAAGTATGTTGTCCAGCCTCCCTTCAGAGGATGGAACATTCCCTACTGTTGTTGATCCAAGTTGAGGGCAAGGTCCTATGGAGGCCCACAAAGGGGTCTATTTTGAATCCTGATAGAGATGAACAGTAACAATGGAAAGAGTTATTTATTCGAGGTCTAGATCTATCATGTCTGTTTGGGAATTTCAGGACTCCCCAACTAGGGCCCCAGCTGATGGGGTGGCCTGATAGTGACTAAAGAGACATCATTAAAGTATGCAAGTCTCTTGCCTTTATTCAGCTTTTGCAATCCTTGCTTTGATAAGGTTAACTTTGCAGTGAGTAAGGGAAGTATAATAGGAAGTAGGTGAGGAGGGTATCTAAGTAGACATTATTTCATTATGAACTTTATACTGACTCACTGCAGACTATTGTGTACTTTTTCTTTCAGGTATATATTTTGCCTTAATATATGTATACATGTGAACATATGCCCTATCTCATGGGACCTAGTCTATATCTGGGTTTTGGGACTCTGTTAGGAAGTGGACCACCTGGATTGGAATTAGAGAATCCTATGAAAGGAAAGTTCTCACCCAAGTAATGAGGCTGAAGGACTGACATTCCATGTCTGACATCTTTGTACACAGTCTGAAGTGAAGCATGCCAAGGTGGTACTAGTTGCATTGATTAGGCTGGGATCAGCAGGTGCAATATAATTTACTATGAATTGAGAGAAGTATGCAGGAACGTTCCTACTCATGACCACAGAATGTGAGCTCAGATCTACATGGATGCAGAGGTCATATCATAGGCTAGTAAGCTGAATATGGGCCCCAGATCACATCAAATCAGTGGGGTTTACAGTCAACAATATCTATACCCCTTTCCCATATTAGGGAGTTACTCTCTTCCCTGATCAGCTTTCTGGTCCTTTTTCCAGCTATGACATCATTTCCCCAGACAATAACTTGGATCCACTGGCATATCAGATTTCAGGCTGGGGGGGAGAGAAAAAAAAAAACTAGTATAGCCACAGGCCCTTTGGAATATAACTAAAATATGGCTATGGAGACCCCCAAAATCTTCACCTGCACTATTCCAGCCTTTAAGTTCATGATAAGTCAACAATTTGTTTGGCTTTGTAAGTTAACTCTCTTTTCAGCCATCAGGTTCCAGATGCTAGCATGATGCCAACCAGACTTCCCTGGACAGACAACCCCACCAATGTGTCCTGGAGCTCTGATTCCCCAGAACCCTGCCCTAGGGAAAGAGAGAGGCAGATGGGGAGTATGGATTGAAATGCCAATGCCCATGTTCAGTGGGGAAACAATTACAGAAGCCAGACTGTCCACCTTCTGCATCCCATAATGACCTTGGGTCCATACTTCCAGAGTGTTAAAGAATAGGAAAGCTATCAGGGGAGGGGATGGGATACAGAGTTCTGGTGGTGGGAACTGTGTGGAGTTGTACCCCTCTTATACTATGGTTTTGCCAGTGATTCATTTTTATTAAAAAAAAAAATTGAAGTCAACTAAAGCTGTAGGTTTTCTTTCTCATCTTACTCACTCATGAACAACCAAAAATCACTGTGGGAGAAACACAACTCAAAAGGATATTTTATTAGTTCATTCATTCATTCAACTAGTGTCTACTGGGTGTCATGAGGCTGTTCTGTGTCCTGTTAGAGTTCTCAAGGGTGACAAGTCACACAGAGTTCTGAATGCAGGGGCTGATATGGGAGCAGCCCATCATCACAAGAGAGCTGAGATCCTGCAGACAACAGCTGCAAACCTGTGACTTTTTTCTGCAGCATCCAAGGGGACATTGACAGCAACAAAACCCTGGGGAGAGGCAGAGAACTGGGCCCTGGAAGAGTGTAGAGAAGGAATCAGGAAAAGGAAGGCCTGAGGAGAAAGAAGAGGAGAAGGAGGGAGGGAAGGGAAGGAGAGGAGGGGGAGAGGTGGAAGAAGAATAAGAAGAGGAGAAGGAGTGCTGCAGCTGGCCATAGTTGCCTTTCTATGCAGACCTTCCAGCGAGAACTCTGCTAACTGATGCAAGAGGCAGGAAAATGCAGTGCAAGCCTGAGTCTGGGAAAGAACAGGGATGGCAGCTGGCAGCCCCAGGAGGTACACACTCAAATCTGTCTCTGCAACTGTATCAGTGCCATAGTCTAGCAACTAACTACCTGTAACTGAGGACAACATCAGGGGGTGGTAAGAATAGCCAGGGACCTAGGAGACAGTTAGTACTGGCTAGTGTGGGGGTCATTCCAGGGTACTCACAGGCCCTCAAGAGCCCATAGAAATGACCCACCCCCAGAGAGCGCTACAAGTGCTAACAGAAGCTGAGTCTTCACCATGTTCATAGCTGCATCTCATTTTCTAACAGAGTGTGAATGGGCAGCCCAGAGCATGGCCTTGCGGGTCCTCCTTTAATCCTGACTAGCGTGCCAGTGAGAAAGTGGCTGGGGACTTCCCCCAACATCACACAGCTGGCAGGGAAGAGGAGGGAGGATTGGTGTGCATGAGGCTGAGGCCCTAAGGCCTCCCTGCTGTTTATTTATTTATTTATTTATTTATTATATCATCATTATTTTTTATTGGTTAGAGATGCACAGAAACTGAGAGGGATAGAGAAAGAGACACTGCTTCACCACTCATAAAGCTTCTTCCGCTGTAGGTGGGGACTAGGGGCTTGACTGGTCCTTGCACACACTGTAACATGTACGATCAACCAGCTGTGCCACCATCCAGCTCTCCCGACACCTCCCTTGAAGAACAGACATTTGGGGACACCTTGGCCTGGACAAGCATAAGCATCATCAGGACAGAGTCTCAAAGCAAGCTGAATGGGAACAAGCTCCATGCCTCTGGGCATGATGGTATTCTGGTCCCATGTAGCTAACTCAGAGGGGGTGCATGGAGGTGATGCTGGGACCTGAGAGCTCCTTCATGGAAGCCATGTGCAAAGAGGATCCCAGCACCAGAAAAGGACAGATGTGGCTGAAGGCAGCCACTGCTTGTGCCAGCATGTGCCAGCATGTGTCACCACATGTGCATGCTCTGGGGAACCCATCCCAGTAAGGGGCCAACTCACTGGTTGTGACTGGACTCTTAATCTTTAAAGCCAGACACCAAAGTATCATGTCCCCTATGGACATGGTAGCTGTCACCTGAGCTTTGGCTACAGGTCTCCCCTGTACCTTGGCTTCAGACTGGTTTTATCATTTGGGAAGGAGGCTTAATCAGCAGCAGTTTTTTCCTATTGGTGCCACCGTTTCACTGAGCTTCTCACGGTTAGTGGATAGCACTCATAGTCTTCAGGCAGTGGGAGCTTCTGTGGAGGGGCAGAGTAGGGCTCAGCTGAAGACAGAATCCTTTCCTGCTGTCAGTCCTGCCACACAAGTTGCCTCCTTATTAAGTAAGTCTCCCCTACCATCTCCACTGCCCCCACAAGTCTGCCCGTTCCCACTCTTTTCTCTGGATTCTTCAGGTACCACTGCAATCTGCATGCCCTTCTCACCATGATGCTGCCTTTCATGTTGCCAACAAGGGCTCTGCCCTCCCCTGCAGGCCCTCCCCAGCTGAACCTCCTCCGCTCCCTCCTGCCCACCCAGCACTGCATCTCAGCTCAAATAGCAGGTGCATGCAGGTGTCCTGCCCCAAGCATGGTGCCACATCTGCTGCACAACAAATTGAGCAATTTCTCCTCTCCCCCACATACACTCTTGAAGCAAATGGAAGGCTGAAGCAGAATGGTGCTATCACCATCTCTGAGCTCCCTCTTTGCAGAAAATTGAAATGTAGGAAAGAGAGAAAAAACAAAGCCCTCTTTGAAAAGGATATTTTACTCAAAAGCCTTCTCACATAGAACTTTGAAGATGTCGCTGGAAGAGGGGACACTTCCACAAATGGGAGATCTTTTTTTTTTCAAAAGAAACAGAGTTAAAGTCCCTTTTTTTTTTTTTCACTAATTCAAGAAAAGGAAGATACCTGCTAGCTTACATGTAAGTAGAAGTGTGTTCTTCCACATTTCTAAGAACCATCATTTGTCAAAGAAAAACATGCTTTTGATAAGGTTTAAAATAGCTCATCTGATTCCCCCCCCCACTTTTGCCACACCTCAAAGAGAACCTCCTCTGTCATTTCTAGGCTCTTGATGCTTTTTCTGCACTTGGCGGTGGTGCATTGTACACACTACTCAGTTCCACTGTCTTTTAAGTGATAGTAGAACAAATAGATGAGTTTGACACCAAGATTCAGGACACTTAGATCAATCTTGAACCATGGTTGCAACTGGTGATGAGGGGCTCATTGACCCTTTTGTGTAAAATGAGGACCACCTCCTTAAAAGGTGATCAAAAATCAAGTCCAGATTATGAAGGTGAGCACTAGAAGTCATCTATACCTTTACTTATCTGTCACCTGCTGCTGCAGATGCCTCACTTACTGAGGCTCTGTCTCAACTAGGGAGTTAGTTCCATGAAAGGTGACTCTACCCAAAAAACCTTCACTGGCCTTCCTTTTGTTTTCATCACTTTGTCTGGAACCTCAATCCATTTATCATACCTTTGACAGAAGCCAGGAATTTTGGTCCAGAAAGACAATGTGTCTGCCCTGGGTAGTGTCATTTCTCTGCTCAGAAGAAAAGATCAATGAGATATCTGAGAGCACTAAGAGTATTCCCTTCTTGATGGTGGCAGAGAGGGCCTGCCGCAGACCCGCTCTCTAAGTGTGCGCTTTGGAACTAGGAAGGAGGCAGAGTTCACATCCAGAGCTGGCTCTCAGGAGCAGATGCTAAAGAAATCTCTGCCTGGAGGCTCATAGAGGAAGTAGGAGGGGCCCTTTATGGGCAGGTAATGGCCCTCCTTCCCACGCAGGCAAACCTCCCTGACTCTGGCTAATTAGAAGGATGGTCAGTCTGTATTAGCAATGGCTGAATTAGGGAAAATGGAAAATCAAAAGTAATTTAATTTCTGTTCTGCAGCAACTTAAACTAGGCTAAGAAAGTATAGCCAGAAGTTGCTGCTCTGCAGAGGTCCTTAAAACCCACTTAAGAAGAGGTAAGTAATTTATAATCAGCAGATTCCAAGAAAATATGCAAATGGAGCAGCCTAGGCAGCTGCAAACAGGATGCTGTCTTGAGTGGGTGGCCCAGGCAAGCCCTGGGCTCTGCTAATGGTGCTCAGGTCCTTAGTGAAGCCTCTGCCCCCGGAAAGTTCAGCCAGTTCCCAGCTTCCAGGTACTGTGGAGGAGGGAGAGTCAGCTAAGTGCTGTGGTTCCAGGTACATGACACAAGCTGGTTCTGAGTTATTTTTATAAAATATATACTTTTATTTATTTGCTGGATAGAAACAGAGAAATCAATCTGGAAATTGAGTAGAGTATGGAAGAGAGAAGGGCACCTGCAGTACTGCTTCACCATGTGTAAAGCTTCCCCCTGCAGGTGGGGTTGGAGGCTCCAACCCAGGTCCTTGCACATTGCAGCATGTGGACTCTATGGGGTGCACCATCACCTTGCCTCTGGGAATGTATCATTACTTTAAATCCCCCCCATACATACACACACACACACACACACACACACACACACACACACACACACACACACACGAACAACAACAAGTGGTCACAATGCACTTCTTACAGCAGAGAATCTCTCCTCCAAATGGAAAAACCACTAGCTTTTCCAGTTTTGTATGATGCTGACTGTCTCCCCACTGGGCATAAGCCTAGGGTGAGCTTGAAAAATGTGTTCTGGGAAAGCAGGGTTAGATGGCACTTGTGACCATGGAAGCTCAGGTGACCAGAAGCCAAACTCAGGTCAGATATGAGAGGGAAAGCTAGGTGTGTGTGAGGGGGTGACTGAAAGCAAGGCAGAGAGGGGAAGGGAGGAAGGGGTGGAAAGAAGAAAGTGTGAGACACAGAGCTGAGTATGAGAGATATCTACAGGGAAGAGTGGGTGTACTGTGGGCGCAAACAGACTCAGAAAGGGCAAAGGAGAGAGCCTTGGAGAAAACCCTGAGACAGTTCCAGGGAGACAGATTGAGGGAACCAGGGGAGAGGCAGGTTGATTGATCTCTCTAAGGACCTGGAGAAAGGGACATAATTCCAGCAAGCATTTCCCACCCCCAGTGTGTCCTTCAGTTTCTTTAAACTAACTCAATCATCAACCACGTCTGAAAGTGCTTTTGAGGAGATAACTTGAAGAAAAATGTGTTTCTCTATGAAAAAATCCATCACCCAACACAAGTTCCTGTGGCTGGCTTGCCCTTAGATAGGCCATCAACAACCAGGTCAGACTTTGCAGGGAAGTAGCTTGTTACCTGAAAACTCAGAGCCCCTGTCCTAGAAGAGAGCCATGGCCAGGAGGTGGCCTTACTGGGACCTGTGTGTCTGGGAACAGAGCTGACTGTACACAGGAAGAGAAGGGGCTTTGGCCTTCAGTTCTCTGCATTACCTACATACTGTAGCACCTCCAAATCATGCAAAGTGATAATTCTGCTTGACTCATAAAGAACTTGGAGAGGACAACTTGTTGGCCAGTCTACAACCAGTAGGTAGATGTGGGGCTCCTCCACACCTGTAAGGGCACCTGACACCCCCCTCCTGAGGACAGCTATGCTTTGTTGCATTGACCTTGGCAGTGGCTGGGGGTGCCGGTGGGGTCTAACTTTGGAGCTAACGTGTATAGAAGGCAGGCGCCCAGCATGCTTCTGCTCAATAGCATCCCTGCCCAAGGGCCTCTCACTGTCTGTTTACCTGGCACAGAGCTCTGGGTCTCCCTACCATTGGTGCTAAGCCTATACCTACTCCCAGAGTGGCCAGTCTAAGGATGGTGACATAGCGAAGGGCAGAGCCCCCCATTTTTAAAAATTATTTTTATTTAATAGATTCTTCTTTACTCCTAGATCATACATCTCCCATATTAATTGTAGTTATACAAGTTGTATAGATGGATACACATGAACCTGGAAAAAAAAAACAGATGCAAGAAAACTGTGTCTACGACTTTGTGAGAACTATGGTGGTTATCTTTGGGAAGTGGGAGGAAGGGGATACAGAACTTGTAGTGGGTGTGGAACTATACACTATAATCTTACAATCTTGTAATCTGTAATCAAGTAAAAATAACAGGAGTCGGGTGGTAGCACAGCAGGTTAAGCGCACGTGGTATGTAGCGCAAGGACCAGCATAAGGATCCAGATTCGAGCCCCCGGCTACCCACCTGCAGGGGAGTCGCTTCACAGGTGGTGAAGCAGGTCTGCAGGTGTCTGTCTTTCTTTCCCCTTCTCTGTCGTTCCGTCCTCTCTCCATTTCTCTCTGTCCTGTCTAACAACAACGACATCAATAATAACTAACACAACAATAAAGGACAACAAAAGAGAAAATAAATATTAAAAAATAAAAATTAAAAAATAACATAAAATTCTGCTCATATAAAAAGTTATATAGCTTTTCTCTCACATTTACGGTTTCCATTCTTTTTTTCAATATAATATATTTTTTATTTATAAAAAGGAAACACTGACAAAAACCATAGGATAAGAGGGGTACAACTCCACACAATTCCCACCACCAGAACTCCGTATCCCATCCCCTCCCCTGATAGCTTTCCTATTCTTTAACACTCTGGGAGTATGGACCCAGGGTCATTATGGGATACAGAAGGTGGAAGATAATTGCTTCCCCACTGAACATGGGAATTGACAGGTTGATCTATACTCCCAGTCTATCTCCCTCTTTCCCTAGTGGGGTGGGGTGGGGTTCTGGGGAGGCAGGAGAACCTCCCATTTTTGCTGTTAGCTGCTGCCATCATCTTCCCTGTGGGAGGAGGGGAAGGAGCCACCCTGAGGGTAGGTCTCACCTGTGAGGGCCCCAGATGCACCTCAGAAGGGTGTCTGTGCTGGTGAAGTCCATCCTGTGCCCTCTGGTAAGTGACTGTCTCTGAGCATATAACATTTGAACCTCTTTGGGTTTTTTCCAGTGTCCTGGAATGGTGATGCAGACATTTTAGCAGGGCATCTAGAGAATGGCAAGTTCTCACTCAGTAAGGAATAATCTGCAGTGCTGTCCCCACACCGCAGGTGCATCCACAAGTACAGAGCCCTCGATTGCTATCCACCCCTCTCCACCTCTGATGGGCCATCCAAACCCAGTATTGAGCTCAGCTGAGTCCTCAGTGGGACCACAGCTGAGGAGGAGCACAAGCTGGACTCCAGCAATTCCCATGGATACCCGAGTCAACCTCAGACACTGCTGCCCTGGGCTTCAGATGTACATGCCTTAGGACTATTCATAGAGTGCAGGTCCTAACCTCAGAACCAATCACAGAGTGCAGGTCCTAAAGCAAGGGGCAGGGCTACATCAACCCCCTGCCATTCCTTGAGCAATAACTGACAACATGTATGATGGTTCGTTCGATCCATATCTAGCATGAAATGATGTCCACAATGGGCTCAGGCCACACCCAAATCACATAGATATAACAGGAAATGAAGGAAGAAAAGAAAAAAAAAAACTCATTTCCTGATGATAAGAACTGTCAGGATTTATTCTTTTAACAACTATTTTTTTAAAAAATATCTTTATTTATTTGATAGAGACAGCCATAAATTGAGAGGAAGGGGGAGACTGAGAGGGAGAGAGACAGAGAGACACCTGCAGCATTGCTTCACAACTTGTGAAATTTTCTCCCTGCAGGTGGGGACCAGAGACTTGAACTCGGTTGCTTGCACATTGTAATATATGCACTCAACCAGATGTGCCACCACCTGGCCCCTTAACAACTTTCTACACAAGCTACAACAAAACACTACCATCTCACAGATGGGGGGAGTCTGTGATTACAACATGGAAGGGGTTTTACTTTGCACAAAACAATTAAGGAGCTAGGATTCAGCCCTCTTCCCACAGACCTGTGTTTGGAAGGAGTGGAAGGTAAACTAGAATATATATATATATAGTTTTTAACTGGTGCTTTGCAATTTCACATATTTTGTTAATACAATTATATGCAAGAGGAGAAATGAGACCTTCAATGTGGAGAGCCATCTGTGGGGAAGAGATGTGTAGGGGTTGATGATGAAGCCTTTCCTTTGCACATAGTGTGGTTATTTCTGGTAAGAAATGTTATTTAAATGTGGATTTGGAAGAAAATGCCTCAGATAATTTTCACTTTTCATTCTTGAGGGAAATGAACATATTGCAACATAAGTTTCCTCAGGGACTGCTGGAGTATGGATCGCTCAGTGATGTGTGAGCAGGGCTACTTCCAAGGAGGCACTTTGTTCCCCAGTCTCAGAGGGCCAGGATGCTCCTCCCTTCCAGTGGCAGCTCCCCATTTCTCTACCTCTGAGCACCCTGACTCAGCACCATGGGTATCTGATGCCCCTTCCAGAAGCCACACATCAGAGACTCAAAGGGCACACACACCTTGAAGCTGTATGCAAGACCTGCTTCCCCAAGCCCTTGCTGGGCAGTGGTCAGGGCATAACTCAAAATTCTCTTGAGAGAACTCTCAGAAGGCTAGAAATGGACCTACCCCATGATCCTGCAACTCCTCTCCTGGGTATATAGCCTAAGGAACTCAACGCACCCATCCAAAAAGATCTGTGTACATATATGTTCTTAGCAGCACAATTTATAATAGCCAAAACCTGGAAGCAACCCAGGTGTCCAACAACAGATGAGTGGCTGAGCAAGTTGTGGTCTATATACACAATGGAATACTACTCAGCTATTAAAAACGGCGACTTCACTGTTTTCAGCCGATCTTGGATGGACCTTGAAAAATTCATGTTAAGTGAAATAAGTCAGTAGCAGAAGGGTGAATATGGGATGATCTCGCTCTCAGGTAGAAGTTGAAAAACAAGATCAGGAGAAAAAACACAAGTAGAACCTGAACTGGAATTGGCGTACTGTACCAAAGTAAAAGACTCTGTGGTGGGTGGTGGTGGTGGTGGGGAGAATACAGGTGACAAAGGATGACAAAGGACCTAGTGGGGGTTGTATTGTTATATGGAAAACTGAGAAATATTATGCATGTACAAACTTTTGTATTTACTGTTGAATGTAAAACATTAATTCCCCAATAAAGAAATAATAAAAAAAGTTCTCCTGAGAACCAAGATGGTTATGCACACAGGACTGTAGTGTTCGGGTTGACTGGTCTTTCTTCACTGATAAGGAAGTGGAGACATATAAGATAAGAAGTCGGGTCACACAGAGGCTCAGGGACCACTGTTGGTTCTAAGAGAGAAAGTTCACAGAGAACATATAGACCACACTGTCTTATAATGTCATTTCGTCTTCTCCAAGTCCTTAGCTCCCTGTTGCCCAAGGGGGAGCTCTATAGGTTTGAACCCCATGTCCTGCAATGATTGATAAAGGCCATGTAGACACTCATCACTCATGTAAGTCAGGTCAAGGCTTCCCCCTGACTGCAGCCTGAACACTGATACCAGTGACATCATCTTCTATAGCTCTTCTCTTCTGCCTGGAAATACCTGTGTCTCAGCTGACCTTGACTGCTAGGAGCCATCACCTCACTCCAGGTTCTTAGAATAAGACTTCTGTGTCAAGCCTGTGTCAACATATACAGTTTTCTTCTACGTTAACACCCACCTTTTTCTTCCCTTTCCTACCCCTCCATTTCTATCTTCCTCCTTCTCTTCTTTTTTTTTTTAACTTACTCATGGGATTTTCTTTCTTCTTTCTATTTAAAAAAAATTTTTTTTGTTTATCTATAGGTGCCATGGAAATATCTCAGCATTAGAGCAAAGCACTCGCATGAGTGAGGGCTCAGATTCAATTCCCAACCCCGCTATATCCCACAGCTGAGCAGTATTATGCTCTCCCTCACCCCTCTCTCTCACACTAGCATAAAAATTATAGACTAGAAATAAAATCTACAAAGTGACCAGGGGAATAGTTCAACTGGTAGAGTGAAGGACTTGCATGTCTAAAGTTTCTGGTGTGGTTCCTGTTGCCTCATGTAGTGAAGTGGGGCTCTGACCCTTCTTGTTCATGAAAGTCTCCAACTCTCATGTGAAATAAACAAATCTTTAAAAATATCTACCTGGTGGCCACAGAGGTAGTTCAGGTCACCACGGTAGGACACACACCTTGACAGCATCTAGCCCAGATTGGAGCCCTTGGCACCACACTGAAGGTACACTGGGGAAAGCTCTGGTAATGTAGTGTGTCTCCCCGACTTTTTTCTTTGCCTCCAGGGTTACTACAGGGGCTCAGTGCCTGCACCACAAATCCACTGCTCCTGAAGGCTACTTTCCCCCCTTTTTTTCCCTTGTTGTTTTCTTATCATTATGGTTACTGTTTTTGTTGTTATTGATGTCATTATTGTTGGATAAGACAGAGACAAATGAAGAAAGATGGAGAAGACAGAGAGAAGGAGAGAAAGATAGACACTTGGAGACCTACTTCACAGCCTGTGAAGCAACCTCCCTGTAGATAGGGAACCAGGGGCTCAAACTGGGATCCTTACACCAGTCCTTGCACTTGCCACATGCGCTTAACCCACTGCACTATCACCCGACCCCCTCTCCCTGACTTTTTTTTTTAAGATTTTGTTTATTTATTAATGAGAAACAATAGGAGAAAGAGAAAGAACCAGATATCACTCTGGTATATGTGCTGCGGGGGAATGAACTCAGGACCCCTTGCTTGAGAGTCCAAAAACTTATCCATTGTGCCACCTCCTGGGCCACCTGACTTTCTAACTGAATGAAAATGTGGTTTGGAAGTGGTGAATTATGCATATGTAGGCTCTGCTTCTAAAAAAAAATTAAAATGTACATGACACCATAAAAGAGAGAACAGAAAAATCCAGCCACGGAAGGGTTTTGCTCAGGTTTCAGAGTACCCCAGCTATGTAGCTCACCACTAAGATTATCTTGATCTTTAAGTGAATTAAGATAACCAGTCTTGCCCATCTCAAATCACAGATGACATTGGAACAATTTCACTGTAGTATAAGTACCTAAATGATGTTACAATTACTTAGGCAATTAGAGTACACATATTAAAGCTTTAATTTATATATATATAAAATAAATTAGTACTTTCATATAAAAATAATTGTCAGGTTTTCTTTTTTTTTTCAGAAGAATAGATTTAGATTTTGTTGGTTAGCCTTGTTGCTTGTTAATTTTCTGCTTTTAGCTTTATGGTTTTAAAATTTTCTTGAGTTGAGCTCTGGATCTTTAACTTCAACCTTTTTTTTTTTTTTTTTTTTTTTGTGTGCTTCCAAGGTTATCACTGGGCTCAGTGCTGGTGCTACAAATCCACTATTCCTGGCAGCCAATTTTTCCTTTTTTTTTTTTTCTTTTATTGGATAGGACAGACAGAAATTGAGAGAGAGGAGGAGGGGGAGATAGGGAGGGAGAAAGATAAATACCTGCAGACCTGCTTCACCGCTTGTGAAGTGTCCCTCCTGCAGGTGGGGAGCTGGGGCTCAAACCTGGATCCTTGTTCGGGTCCTAGTGCTTAGTATTATGTGCACTTAACCAGGTGAGCTACCACCAGGCCCCTAATTTTCAACTTTTCTAACATTATAGTAGAAGTTGTAACTCCTCCAAACATCACTTCCTCAGTATTTTATATACATTGATAGTGATTTATTACTGTTCAGTTTTTAAAAGTCAGTAACTTTTCATTATTAGTTCTTTGTTGACTACTGAGCATTGTAGAATTATAATGCTGAGTTTCTAAGTGTATGCACTGTTGCGGACTTCTTTTAATGAATTATAGTTTTATTGTATAACAATAAAATATAGAGTATCAATTACTTGTATTCATTACATGCATTGATTGGATTAAGTTTATTATTATTTTTCAGTATCTATTTTTGAATTTTTATCATTTTATAAAATACATTTTCTGGGTGGGGGAGATAGCATAATGATTAAGCAAAGACAGCATAATGATTAAGCAAAGACTCTCATGCCTGAGGCTCCAAAGTCCCAGGTTCAATCCACCCCCCCTCCACCCCTCCCCGCCCCGCCCCAAACCACCATAAGCAGAGCTGAGCAGTGCTTTCTTTGGTAAAAAAAAAAAAAGGGAAAACACATATTCAAATTTCCCTTCATGATGGTGAATTTTATATTTTCCTGTAAGTCTTTAAACTTTGCTTTATGTCTACCTAAATGTTGGGACATGAACATAATTAGAATACTGCTATTTATGGGAAGTTATTTAAGCAAGTGTCTGATGGAAACCTCTCTCACTGTCCCTGCTGTTCTTTGCCTGCTCTCCAGAGACCCACCATGCCACTTTCCCCAGGGTCCTGAACACATGTAGCTGAGCATTATTACAGCTTAAAGACTCCTGATTCCCGCCATCATGACTAGCCGATCTTTGCTCCTTTGCCTATTTTGCTGCCATAGTTTTTATGCAACTAAATAACTCAAGAAGTAATAAACCTCTCTTTTGTTAAACGCCATCCAAAGCCCACAGAAGGTTTTTATTTTTTAATTACTATATGTAAGTACATCCCTATTATTTTAAAAATATTTATTTATTCATGGTATAGATACAGAGCAAAACAGAGAGGGAAGGAAGAAATAGGGAGAGAGAAAGAGTTACCTGCAGCCCTGCTTTACAAACACTTGTATAGCTTTCCTCCTACAATCAGGAACAGGGAGATAAAACCTGGGTCCTTGTATATTTATACAGTGTTAAAATTTATTACTACTTGAATGTCCCCTCTCTACTATCTCCTCTCTACTTTTCTTAAAAAACTAGTTTTAATTTATAGAAATTTTACTTTTCCAAAATTACCATGCCTTTTTTTCCTTTATAATTTGTTTTTGAAAAGTTCTCCATCATTCTAATCACTTTCAGAATGAATTTTATTATTATTATTATTTAAAATAAATTTATTTATTCCATTTGCTGCCCTTGTTGTTTTATTATTGTAGTTATTATTGTTATTATTGATGTTGTTGTTGGATAGGACAGAAATGGAGAGAGGAGGGGAAAACAGAGGGGGAGAGAAAGATAAACAACTGCAGACCTGCTTCACCTTCTGTGAAGCAACTCCCTTGCAGGTGGGGAGCCAGGGGCTTGAACCAGGATCCTTATGCTGGTTCTTGTGCTTTGCGCCACCTGAGCTTAACCCTCTGTGCTACCGCCTGACTCCCCAGAATGAATTTTTAAATCACCATTTTTACACTGAAACATTACCTTAAGACTCTGGAAAGGCTAAGTCTCCAGGTTGTCGAGTTTGTTCACTTTCTTGTTTAGTAAGTTACTTATGGTCAGCACTTATTTTTTTTATTGCCAAGGCTTCACTGCTCTAGGCTGACTTTTTCAGATAGAGACGTGGAGAGAAGAAAGACACCACAGCACCGAAGCTTCCTTTAATCTAACGGGGGTCAAGCTCAAATCTGGCTGCCTCAGTGCCCATGGCAAGGCATATCCAGGTGAGCTAATCTGCCAGACCATGACATGAAATTTTATAGTGTTGACTCAGATTTTCTTTTTTCCTGTGGGCATCCCATACTGTTGAAGTGCTTGTTTTTATTATTAACATTTTTATTTGTGACTTAATAGTGGTTTATACGATTGTAAGATTAAAAGAGAATATCCAACCCCCCAACAATTAACTACCATAGTTTTCACAGAGTTTTTGAGAAGATTTGCCTTGTCCCCTTCCACCCACCCCAACCCCAAGTTCATGTGCTTCTAGGATTTCTAGTGGTTCTACAGAGCCAGGACCTGCATTTAGGTTAACTTTTTGGTACATGTAATCAGTATACAATTAAATCCCACACCTATGTCATGCTGCACAGTCCAGCAGGTTACAAGTTACTTGCCTCTTTCACTGTCTAGTAAATAAAATGTTCTTAGTCCTGACAGTGCCCAGCAGTCTAGGGCTCAGGTATGTATACCACGCAGGTTTAGACCACACATGCTGTAGGTGAGGATGTCAAAGCCCTGTTGGCTTCTATCTGGGTAGAACACTCCCCCCAAAACTGTCTCATATCACTTCTTTTGTAAGCTCTCTGTTGACTTTTGCCACCTAGGAAGTGCCTTTACCTTTAAGCTCTTCCACCAATGAATTCATAAAACAAATGGACATTTCTCCAATAATATTAGATCCAGTTTTTACATATCTAGAGTGAGGACATAGAGATGTCTAGTGTTAACTCAGATCATCCTTCTGCCAGAAACATAACCTTCCAGCCTTTATAGCAATATTTGTTTTCTTCTGAGTAAAAATAAAATTAAAAAATAAATAACAACCTTAAGTCAACGATTGCTTTAAGCTACACCAAGTGAAAAGAAAACCCTATAGTGACCACAGAGCTCTGGAAGGTACAATAATGGCAACAGACCTACTATGTGCCAGACATTACCTAGCACATGTAGCCATGCTAAGGTATGTGGCCTCCAGCCCAGCCCTCTATGGCAGGCTTTATAGCTTAGGACACCAAGATTGGGGAAGCATGCATGTGGCTGAATGTATCAAGATATGCAAATGAAAAAGTACCAAGAGAGAAAATGTCTCCTAGAGACTGAAGGATCTTATATGTGACCATCTTGCAATTTTCCCTTGCCACTAATGCTGCCTTCTCCTGTATTCAGCTGTGCTCACAGTGATGTCTTTTCTCTGTCTCTCTCTCTTTTTTTTTACAAGGCTGCATTGTACAAATGTGTTATTTAAGTCCTTTGAAAGCCTTCTAAGTCCAGAGTGGCAAAGGAGCTTGCTCACTCAGTTGCTGGTGCTGGTCCTAATGTCCCCAGTAAACAACACTCATACGGAATCTCGAGTCTGGAACACTGGTGCAGACATTTCTGAACACCCTGGCAGCACAGAACATGCTGAGGAGACAGAGTTAGTTTTGAAGATAAAATGTTTGACAATGGTGTCCTCAGACGTTATGGAATTCCTTGCATCGATTTTGATCAACTGAGCCTGAATTCCACAGGGCTAAACTGTATCTGAAAACCATGCAGTCCCACTGTCCCTTTGAAGAGCACAGTCTGGCTTGAGCACATGTTCGTTTCCATCGCAACATTAAAAGTGGGAGACCTGTGGGCTGGGCCCTGAAGCCCATGGTGCCACTTGTGCGTGAATGCCCTGGCTGGGTGCAGAGACTGGGCTGCAGAAGCAGCTGATGCAAATGCTCTCATCAACCTGGAAGTGTAGTTGTGCCTTTTCCTCAGCCTTGCAGCAGCAGGTTACTTTCAGTAAATATTTTGACTGGCGAGGCTGTAAATAACTGCCTCAACTCTGAGGCAGAAAACCAAACATATCCGTGTTGAGTAAACACAGTGAAAAGGATGGTTCCTGCCTGGGCCCAAAGCATTTTGAGGGGAAATCCACCCTGGAAACAGGCTACCAGAACCATCCATGAATAGGACCTAGCTGGGACTTGGGGCTGAAACAGGTGTGTGCGCGAGGAAGCTTGTGGCAGGACCATGCCTTTAGGGGAAGGGGTGGGCTGAGCCCTTCCACAACTCTGCAGGTGATTTATGGGTGTCTTCTGTGATTGGGGCCAGACTCTCTGAGGTGTGGCCACCATACCTGAAAGGCAGCTGCTCCCAGGAGTGCAGACAATCTGGTGAAACTGGAATATTCATCCCAGGAAGCGGGTGCCACAAATGACTCCCCGATGTGGGCACGTTTGTCGGTGACTCTAAATGGATAACCAGGTACTCCTAGTAATGAGCAGCCTCAGATGTTTATGGGGCAATATGACTTTGTGCTCCCTGTGGCACTGGCCATATTTCAGTGGAGTGGCAGCTAGGCAAACCACCCTAATCTGCCCAGATGTCAGTGAGCCTGGAGGGTGCCCAGAAGGCCCATGAGGCCATAGTCTGTGAAGATACCCATGACAGGAGGCTCCCTTGGCTGATGTATCTAGAGCTAGTACCCCTGCCTTAAACATAATGCTTAAACAACATGTCACAAGGTGACATGATTTGGGATGGTGTCCCTTCTCCAGTCCTTTCACAGGAGGGAACTGAGTGAGAGCTTGTGCTCCAGGCAGAGGCCAGAGCACTGAAATCAGCTGCAGGGATTAGCCTCCCCTGCCCCTGGGACTACCCCTAGCCTGCTCTGAGTAGAGTCCTTCCCTCCTGTCCTCTCCTGCAGCTTATTGCGGTGAGCTGCCATCGGGCCACAGCTCACGTCAGGGGCTCCGCCACCAGCTCAATCTAGGCAGCATTATGTTTAAGGCAGGGGTACTAGCTCTAGATACATCAGCCAAGGGAGCCTCCTGTCATGGATATCTTCACAGACTATGGCCTCATGGGCCTTCTGGGCACCCTCCAGGCTCACTGACATCCGGGCAGATTAGGGTGGTTTGCCTAGCTGCCACTCCACTGAAATATGGCCAGTGCCACAGGGAGCACAGAACTCAGGGCTCCAATCCTCCCTCTACCCAGCTCAGTCTGCACTATTATCTTCTATAGGGCATATGTCCTGCAGTCCAAAAACACCAGACTTGCTTCTTTAAATAGAATGCAGGTAGTTGTATGAAATACTGTGGGTGGGTGTAGGCTACTCTCTGCAAGTGTGCAAACATTATACAAAGTGGTCTCCTGGATTAGTGTTGCAGAGCTCTCCAAGAACTCAGCCTGGAGAAAAGGAACAGTTGTCTCTGTGGGCTGAGCCAGCTCCCAAGCTCATGCCTATAGAGGTGACTTAGCTTCTCCCCAAAGCCTGGCCACATGGCCCACCCACCAAAGACACTTAGGGAGCCCAGGGGCCTGTGCCACAGGGACAAGGGCCTTCACTGAGTGCACGACCTGGGAGATAAACTTCCAGCCTTCTCTCTCATGGGGCGAAGCCCATGAAGGAGATGATGGAAATGCACACACCAGAGGAGCAACGAGAGGGTCCTGCCCCACCTTTGTCTGCCTTTCAGATGGGAGCAGCCTTGGTAGGAGAGGGACTTCTTGCTGCTGATCTCTCCCTTACCCAGTCAGCGTACAGCTCTGTTCCACTGTCTCCTGCCCAGGCCTGGCCTTTTCTCTGCACTGCAGGCCCCTCTTAGCCCCCCACTCCTGAGGGAGCTCTTGCAAGCAGCCCAAACTCCTGTTGGCAGCTCTCACATGCCCTCCCTTTTCACCACCTCCTCATTCCTCCACCTGACCCTCAGGCTGCCCCCTCTCCTCCTGGGGTCTTCTTGGCCAGGCCAGGAGCTGCACTTGCTCCTTTTCCTGCTCCACCTTCCCTCCTGCCAGAGCAGCAGTGCATGCATAGGCCCATGGTGCACATGAAGTGGTGTGGACTGGTGTGGATGGAGTAGCAGAGAAGGAAGAATATCAATCATTTGTGAACTAAAAAAAGTGTTTGAAGTCAGGAAAGGGACCTAGAAATGGTGATGTATTATCTTTTCTGTGACTCCAGAGAATGAAGCTAGGTCTTCACACATGTATGATACTGGTGAACTACCTCCACAACCCAGACTAGATTCCTCCTCTGCCCCATCCAAAAATATACTTGAGAGATGGAGAAGGGTGAGAGAGGAGAGAAACCAAAGCATTGATCTACTATCTCTGGATCTGTCTGCAGTGTTGCCATGTGATATAGGGAATCCAGCCCCAACATATATTTATATTGAAAGCATTAACTTTGACATGAAGGTCTTCAGTAATAATCTCATTTCTTCTAAGTCTTTGTTGTAATTCTTAGTAAGTAGAGTCAGTGAACCCTAGCAATGAAAAACTCCTCAAAATGTATGGAAGACAGAAAAGAGAGAACATGGGACACCCCAGTGACAGTTCTGGAAGCTCTATTTGGGGGCAGAAGACCCAGAGGCCTTATCCCCACCCTCATATGCCCAGGAAAGCCACAGCTCAGAGCTGGGGAGGAGCTAGGAACACTATGAGTGACTGTAGTCTCCTCACTCTGGCACCTTGTGGTGTGGGTTGGGTACCAGGTGTGGAGACAGACCCCAACAGACAAGTTGCAGACCAGCCAGGTGCACAGACACTTGCATGTGGTCCAGCAGAATTCCCATCTGGGTAAATTATTTCATCCCTTCTCCCAGCCTTTCCCTGGGTCCTGGTATCTCCTACTTAAGTGTTCTTAAATTGAGCGAGCATGTTCTAGCCTTCCTACCATTTAAAGAGCCAAGGGGGAGAAAGAGTGGGCAGGACAGGTGGACTCGGGTTCTGTAGGGAACAGCCTGCCCCTTCTCACAGTCTGCAACATGTTCAGAGTTCATCAGAGATGTGTGGCATGCCAGCACCACAGACTCCAGGCCCAGTGCCTACGTTGTCTACCTCCTCTGTACAGGACATCATGGACTTTGGATCTGAGAACATGTCCTCTCTTTCCTTTGGATCGAGAGGACGCCACCTGACTGCATGTCAGGGAAATAGGCCTGTTGCATGGCAAACCTCAGATTGCCTAGGCTCAAGCTGAGAAGGGAGTCACAGGGAGCTGATTTCCCTCACCTGTCCCTTAGGCAGACAACTACAGCAGTCAAAGCTATTGTTCATTGAGCATCTGCTATGAATCCAATAGTATTATCTGAAATGCTCTAAATAGATCACTCTGGTTCCTGCAAAGGCCTTTATGATATTGGCTTTCTTTTTTGTTTATTTTTATTAGCAATTTAATAATGACAAACAAGACTATAAGATAAAAGAGATATAATTCCATACTGTTCCCACCACCAGAGTTCTATGTCCCAAACCCTCAATTGGGATTTTCCTTATTCTTTATCCCTCTTGGAGTATGGACCAAAATTCCTTTATAGGGTGCAGAAGGTGGGAGTTCTGGTTTTTGTAATTGCTTCTCTGATAGATATGGTGTAAGCAGGTCAATCCACACACCCCCCAGCCTGTTTCTATCTTTCCTTAGTGGGGCAGGGTTTTGGAGAGGTGAGACATCAGGACACATTGGTGAGGTTGTATACCCAGGGAAGTCAGGATGGAATCATAGAAGAAGCATCTGCAACTTGGTGGCTGAAAGGCAGTAAGATATAAAACAAGACAGATGGTTTAATAAACAGGAACCCAAAGGTAGAATAGAACAGGTAAGAATAGGGATTTTAGGGTGGATAGAAGCTAGGAAGTCTATTTTAGGTATGTTCCAAGGATCCCATGACTTTAGCAATTTTTGCATGAGCTTGATAACATGCAAGTAGACTAAAAATAATGCCTAATAAGTCTGAGTTGAGAATAAAGCTAGAAATCTGGATTAGGGCAGAGAGTAGTTCCCAAACATAAGAAAAGTATATAAATACAATTAACTGTAAATCCCATTGATCTGACCTAGGCCCCATAAATATTCATAGTTAGCACAGGAGCCTGCGTAGTTCTGCATCCCTGTCAGTCTGAGCTCACAGTCCATGGTCACAGCTAGGCACATTCTAGGCTGCATTCATTTCAGGAGCAGCCTTCCTTGAGTGGCAGAGTAGGTTGACCCAGCCTCCCTTTAGAGAGTGGAGCAGCCTCTACTACTCCTGCTCTACAATGAAGGAAAGGTCCTGATGAGGCCTATAAGAGAGCTTATGATAATGTTACCAATGGAAGTGACCAGTGATGGTGAAGAGAGGGATCTATTAGAAGTCTAGGCCCATCATATCTATGTAGGAATTCAAGGATTCCCTGACTAGAGCCCCAAATGATGGCCTAGTATTGTCCAAAAAGGCTACCATTAAAGCGAGTCAGAGACTGGCTTATACCCACCTCACAGGAAAAGAAACTCAGGAAAGTGGCCATTTCACAGTCACAGACACAGTCACATCACTAAAATGGTGAAATCAGGATTGGAACTCAGCTCTATCCAAGACCAGAACTCTGAGTCTGTGCTCTCTAGGGAGCTCATCCTTCATGTGTTTTTGTTTGTTTGTCTACCAGAGCACAGCTCAACGCTGGCTTATGGTGGTGTGGGAGATTGAACCCAGAACTGTAGAATCTCAGGCACGAGATCTCTTTGCATAACCACTGTGATACACTCCCTTCCACCCCAGTGGAGCTCACCCTCCATGGGGCAGGGAAGCATTGGGCTCAATGGCAGTGGCCATGAGGGATGGGTCCAGGGAAGAGATGCCCACTTTTCCTGTCTCTGTGTTTACAGAACTGCCTACACACTTGGCACAGAGGGATGGCTGATAGGGATTAGGGTAGCACATCCCTTCCCCATCCATGAAGCATACAGAGAGAGAGGGAGGGAGGGAGAGAGAGGGAGGGAGAGAGGAAGAGGGAAAGGGAGAGAGAGAGAGAGGGAAGGAGGGAGAGAGGGAGGGAGGGAGAGAGGAAGAGGGAAAGGGAGAGAGAGAGGGAGAGGGAGAGGGAGAGGGAGAGAGAGAGGGAGAGGGAGAGGGAGAGGGAGAGAGAAGGAGGGAGTGTATGCACGCTACTGACAGCCAAGAGTGGTCTTACAAATCTTTAACAACTGGCACAGCACGGGCAGTGAGTGACCAGTCAGAATGGATCCCAGCCTCAAGCACCAGCTCAGTTTGATAACTGACTGCAGCCTGGAGGAATGTCAGCCCTTCCCTTGGGCCCTGTTTCAAAAGCCACACACAGGAGATTCACTAAGTGGTCCTGATCACATCCCTGTCTAACCTGGTCCTGAGGTGTGGCAAACAGCTCCAAGACCAGAGGTTCCGGCACTGTGGGATCTCTGAAGCAATCTAGCTTTGTGAAGAGTAGCTGGTGGTTACACGTATCACCAGGTGCAGCAAGGGCCTGGGGGTGGGGAGGAGTTCCTACCTACACAGGTGGAAGAAGACGCACTTCATTGTAGATTCAAGTACTAGGCAGGCTCCCTGGGTCAGGGTGGGGCTTGAGCTCCACTGGCTGTAACACATTACAAGTGCCAACCACCTCCCCCAATTCAAACTCAGGGATAAAGCAACCTTGCAGGGATTCCACTCAGCTTTAAATTTACTATTCATAACGGAGACAACTTCTATTTGCTTCAGTGGAGCATACTTTTACATGATTTTAAATTCCTTCTGTGACTGAGCACTGGCTCAACCCATGAATCCTGCAATGGGGATTTGGGGCCTCTGACATGCAGGGGGGTCCTGGCTTCTCTTCATCCCTTTGAAGTGCTCCAGGAAGCAAAGATCTCTCCCTTCCTGACTCCCATGACACACATTTAAGCTTGATTATGGGATCCTGGAAAGATAGGACCTAAATTCTGCCTTCTCATATTTTACTTGACATTCACTTATTTGATCAGCCAGTATGTTTATAGGCCACTTGTGTGTAGGTTTTCCTTCTGCAACCAGAGCAGGGAGACTGCAAGCCCTGTTTTGTGTTTTCATTCTATCACCTCTCAGAAACCAGTGGGAGGCTGGGGCTGTAAATGCATCTCATAAACACACAGAGCACTGAGTAAATTCTTGTTCAGTTATAGGAACAGAAAAGGAACCTGGATACGAGGGTGATCTGGCTGTGACATATCACCCCATTGATCTCCAGGGTTGACACCAGGTGGGTGTCCCCTTCCTCTCTCACCACTCCATGTGCGCCCCTCCTGAAGCTGTGTGCTTGGTTGAAAGGGACAATCTTCCCCAAACAGAGATGGACCAGACTTCAGTGAAGGGTATCAGAGTAGCTACGCTCTCCTGCTAGAACCTCCAAACAAGCTCTCAAGGAATAGAGAAGGAGTTCCAAAAACCCACCCTAGGCTCCATTTTAAGCTAAAGGGTCTTTTGTGTCTTGGGTCTAGTTCTCCAACTTCCTCCTCCCCAATACTTTCATACTTTCACTTCTGTGAAAGCTGCAACCCTCCTAATATTTCTGAAAAAAAAAAAAAAAAAGCCAAGCCTTTACTGTGCAGATAAAGGAGAGATGTTCACAGTGTCTAGCCTCCTTGTCCTGACTTTCAGAGATCAGTGAGTGTCCAGGTTGATTCTGGAGCTCTCGCTTCTTAAGCCCTGATCTCCAGCCCTCATATTACATACATGGCTGCTATCTGACAGCAGATGAGTGAGACCAAGCTTGAGAGATCATTTCTCTACTTAGAAGAAGTCCTTCTTTATCCAGTCACTTCAGAATGACCCACAAAGCCAAACTCTGAACTTAGTGGGTCTGGGGTACAGCACATGCAACCAACCTCCAGTCTGGGGGTGTTATATCATCCTAGGGTGCAAAGATCAACACACAGAACCATAAAGTAATAAAGGTATGAATTTCTCAAGCTTGCATTTTCAGACTATTGCAATTAGTTTTTTAAAAAGTAACTAACTGACATAGTAACCTCTGAGGCTATGAAAGTTGATAAAATAACCAAACCCATTTAAAAACAAAAAGATTTCCTAATAACTATTTTTTCTCCTCAATCTCTTTCAGTAGAGTAGATGCTCATAGGATAGCTTAGCATGAATAAATCCTTGGGAGGAAACTGAACAGGCAAGTACAGGCTGGACACACAGTGGGAAGCCATTCAGCTCTCCACAATCCCTCCAAATACAGATACCAACTGGGCTCCTGTTTGCTTTATAAAAACATGTGCTCTAACTTTTGAGTTTGCTTGACATCTAGAGGAGGAGGAGGAGATAAAAGGGAGCCACTAAGTGGTTTGTAATTTTGCCCATCACTCACAGTGGGAAGTCGGCTCCCGGGGAAGATGAAAAGAGAAGGCAGAGTGAAAATAGGTGGGCACCAAGATGACTCCAGACCCATGAATGCACCTACGCTAAGCAAGCAGCAGGGTGGGGTGTAACAGGCAGCTGCAGAAAGAAAAACCAACCACATCTACACAAGGGAAAATGGAGAGCAATTTGTTACGTGCTTCTCAAATCTTAAGGTGGAAAGAAAAAAAAAAAAAGAGCAAACTTGCCTTTGCTGATGATTGGAGCACAAAATTGCACATGTTTGAAAGATGGGAAAGTTCTTTCATTTGACAGTGTCCTGTACCAAGCACCTCAATCAGCAATCAGCTCTGGTGCTATGTTTTGACTGAGCCTGGCCCCAGAATGAGAGCAGTGCTATTCAGAGAGTGCCTTGTGGTAGGTAGATAATGAGCTTGAAATTGGAGGTAGGAAGAACAGATATGAGCAGAGGCCATACAACAATGGGCCCTGGATGACTTGGGGTCTGTATGTAATTGGGTCAGCAAATGAGAGAATTCTTATGATTTTCATTAGCAGTTTTAATTTTGAGGTTACCAGGTTTATAAGATCATAAGAGCTTCAGCGTTAAAAATCTACCACTACTTGAAAAGATTTTACCACAGCTCACCCTCCTCCAAAGCATCAATAATCTTCCACTAAAACTTCACTAGACCTCTTCACCCTTAAACTTCCTCCACCTTCAGCTCCCCCTCCTCCACTTGACAATGTCAGTTCAAGATCAAACACTTGTCTTCATTTGACTTTGCTTGCTCCCTTGCTTTGTCCCTTTATGTCTTCTATATGAGTGGGAGCATTCAGCATCTCCATTTTATAGACATCCCTTTAATATTTCTTCTAGGACTGGTTTAGAAGTGACTTCCTTTAGCTGTTGCTTATCTAAAAAGCTCTTCGTTGCTCCTTCAAACCTGATGGATAGCATATTATTAGATGGAGGTAATTTCTGTTCAAAAACTTTTAACTTGTCCTTTTGGCTCTTTCTAGTCTTTAGAGTTTCTGATGAAAAATCAGTTGACATTCTTATGGGCGTTCCTTATCGGTAACTCTCTGCTTTCTCGTTCTGCTTTTAATAGTCTCCCCTTCTCTTCTATCTTTGCCATTTTAATTGATGAGCTTAGGCTTTGGTGCTGATGTGAAGATGGGAGGTCACGTGAGAAGTGATATATGAAACCTCCGAGCTGACAGGGGCCCAGCTCATAGCCAGGAGGGACATGAGGATTTCTTTAAATATATCTTATTTTATTTTAATGAGAAAGAGAGAAAAATATGAAAGACAGACAGACACACACACACACACACACACACACACACACACAGAGAGAGAGAGAGAGAGAGAGAGACCCAAACCAGCAAACTTCTCAGCTCTACTGTGTTATGCTCAGAGTCTCAGGCCTAAAAACCTTTTTTCATAACAATTGTTATCTTGCCCACTCAGGGCACATGGATCTTATTTCCACCTCCACAAGTAACTGAATTCTACCATTCCCCCCCCCCCACACCCAGAGTCAGTAGACAAGAGCCCCAGCCTGGCAAACAACTTGACTTTGGCTTTGTGAGAATTTTGCTAATTCCAAGTAAACCACCTCTTAGTTTTGCTCTTGGCTTTTTGCTGCTCACATACAGAAGGTTCCCACTCTTGATCTTGCAGCTGCATGCTCGCTAGCTTTCCAGTGCTGTTCAGCCCAAGGCCATCACAGATTCTGCTTACTCCCAGTTATATCTCACTAAACTCAACTAAACTAGTCCCTTCCTCAGGGCTAGGCAAAGGCTGCAAAGTAAACCCCAGGAGTATCCTCTTGCTTCCATTTTTTTTTTTTTTAAGATTGTCTTTTCTTTTTTCTCATTTTTGTTAACCCTGTTATTTATGTATTTTTATTGGATAGAAAGAGATGGAAATTGAGAGGGGAGGGAGAGATAGAGAGGCAAAGAGACAGAGAGAGACACCTGTAAGCCCTGCTTCACCACTTGTGAAGCTTTCCTCCCGCTGGTGAGAACCAGGGTCTTGAACCTGGGTCCTTGTGCACTGTAATGTGAGCACTTAACCAAGTGAGCCACCACCTGGCCCCTTCCGCTTGCTTCCTTTTCTGTATCCTTTGTCCAACAAGTCACCATGCCTGATCAATGTGCTTTACAAACACAAAGAAAGTCAGGGCAAATCTAGGAACCCAGTCCTGCTGGCTGTCCTGACTGACCATGTGTGTCCTGACAGACCATGTGGTAGGCATGCTCCTGTGAGGCACTGCAGTGGCCTCCTCTCTCTACTTCTCAGGAATCCTCCATGGTCCCCACACCTTGCAGCACAACAATTATTCAAAACTGTGAAGCTTATCAAGGCACACCCCTGATTCAGAGTCCCTTAGGACTTTCCATTGCTCTGCTGAGACTTTGTCTTGTCCTCCTCCTATATGCACACATCTCCACTCTGCCTCCTCCCCACACTGTTCATGACTCTAAGCTCAGACATCAATACTTTCTAGGGTGTCTACCCCCAGACTTCAAGCCGCTTCCCCAGAGAAGCAGGCCTGTTACCCAAACTAGGCAAGGTACTCACAATCTGCCTTCTACAGACCTCCCAATATGGGAAAGCCAGGTGGTCAGTCACATGGTGGCTGGACTAATGCCACTCACCCTGAGAGTGAGTGCTCCCTCTCGTGAGAGCACAGTGACTTCTCTGTTCAGCACTGCAGAATATTTTTTAATAATGGAAAAGAAAGCATTATGGGGGGGGGGGATCAGGCTACAGAGAAGAATAAACAGGAAGGTCCTGGTTTTATAGAAAGGACCTAAATTCACAGGAAATTGGGGCTGATCTGAGTTGAAAAACAAATGCCAGCAGACTGTCTGAGGTGGTGGCACAGCATTATACTGGTTTCTACTCCACATGTATCAAATATTCAAATTTCTTCCACATAGAACACACTGTGTCTACAATCAGAAAAATCAGTGCAACGGGCATTGTTTCATATATATAAGCGGGCAGAGGGGGCATCATGTCTGAAGTTGGTTCCAGGGGAGGTGCCTGTCTGCCTCCTTGGCCTCTCTCTGCGGATCAGCACCTCCTATATGTGCCCACAGACCCCTGGGCAGCTCACAGGCTGACACTGCAGCCAAAGGCACCTGCCCCAGGAGACACTCAAAACAATCTCTTCTTCCCAGAATCTGACAAGCCAGGAAGAAAAACAGAAAGAGCAAACAGACCCAGCTACGCAGTTCCTTCTTAATCAAAGCCTGTGGGAGATTCCTGGCCATTAAACAGGAATCTGCTCCCATAGAGATGAAGATATTTTAGAATAAACTCTCTCTTTTTACTTACAAGAGGAGATGCATTCCCTATAGCTGCCATTTTTTTTCTTTCCACCAGTGAATGAGAAACTGCAACTCTAACATCTATGTGATGAATTAAGGCTCCGACCAGCAGATGAAGCAATGGAAAGTTGTTTATAACATTTATACTCCCGAGACCTGAAATTATGGCATCAGGACTGTATATCAACGTCTGGCAGAAACAAATCAGCTGCGAGATAAAATCCAATAAACCACATCTCTTCTCCCTCCCCATCAAAAACACCCACCCCACTTGCTTGGGAATATTGATATATTCTTCATGAAGGTTTATTTAAAGCAAGACAACTGCAGAATCCCAGAGAGTGGGGAAATGGGGTATCATCCAGTCCTGAAAAAGTGAAGGTCTCTTTGGATCTGGGAAAGAACTTTTAACTTCAGAAAGTCCTCACTAAATAAATCTACCTCACAGAGAAAACACTGATTATCTTATTAAAAAAACAAAACAAACAAAACTGTGTTGTAGCCTGGGAGGTGGCATGGTGGAGAAAACACTGGAGGTCCTGAGTTTGACCCCTGGCATTGCCTGTACCAGACTGATGCTCTGGTATCCTCTCTCTCTCTCTGTCTCTCTCTCTCTCTCTCTCTCTCTCTCCCCCTTCCTCTTTCTCTCTTTCCCCCATTCCCTTCCTTCCTCATTCTCTCTTTCCCCCATTGCAAATAAGTAAGTAAATACATATTTTTAAAAATTCCTCTAGTGAAATGGTGTGAGGGTTTGGTGAATGGTGCAGTATATTGACACCTATCTTGGAGAAATGTGGAATAACAATTCTGTAAGTGATACTGAAGTTGGAAAAAAAAAAAGGTGTCAATGCATTTGTTTGCTTAGGGATTTGTGACAGGACAGAAAGATCTTTGGACCTAATAATACAATTATAATTCATATATAAGCCCAACTCTGGATAACAAAATTTGTTGGAGCCACAAGTAGGAGATTTGTCTGATGAGTCAATGACCTTGTGCCAGGGAACAAGCAAATCACCAGGTAACAGCATGCCATTACCAGCTCCCTAAGCATTAACACAGAGGAGCTGATTCTATCAATCTGTCACCCTATTCAACAGCTCCACCCTGAAGGACTGAGAGAGGGAATGGTAAGTACTGATTAGCAGAGAGGGAAAGAAGAAACATTGGGATTTTAACTGGGTAGACACATTTCTGATTTTTATTTTGGTCTCCAGAATTATTTCTGGTGTCCTCCACCTGTAGGATTCCCCTGCTCCCTGCTGACACTTTCCTTTTTTTCTTTCTTTAGAGTGTTAAAGACAGAGAGGGGAGAGAGTGATTAAGAGGGAGAGACAGAAACAGGAGAGACACAATAGCACAAGTCCCTTAATCATAAACTGTTACTTGTGCAGATGCTTCCAGATGTTGGCTGGAGGCTTGAAGCTGGGTCCTCCCACACTGTAAAGTGTATGCTATACCAAGTGAGCTGTCTCCTGCCCCCTAGTTTTTGGTTACTTAGTCACCTCATATTCTGTTCACACAGCCACTCAGTATTCGTCTTCTCACCTGTGTACAGGGATGCCATCTGTCAGAACTGATTTCAAAGCAGACGTGACAGAAATACTCCATAGATTTGAGAACCAAGACAGGGCACAAATGCAGGTGAGAGCCAGGCTGGGAGTAGAGGTATTTAAGTAGCCACCCCTTTCTGAGGGGCCAAAACAGTGTCTAGCCCATGTGAGATCATTCAACTTTATTGTATTTTATTTTCAATAAAATACATAATAATGGGCTAAGTAAACAAACAGCACATAGTTCTTCATCTGAAATACATTCAAGTTCGTCTTTCACAAACAGGCAATAGGACAATCAGGTCTTATAGTGGACTGCTGTGGCAGTGGTATGGTAGAGCAAAGGCGAAGGAAGAGAAGTGAAGGGGGGCGTGCCCCTGTTCAGGTGGAAGATTTTATTTAGTAATGAAAATAAGCAAGGAAGCAGACACACCAGCTCTATGTATCCACAATTTGCCCAATCCAGCTGGAAAGTGTTTGGATCCACTGAGCTAGGTTTTGCAGGTCAATCAGAAGGCTGCCTTAGAATTAGTTCAGAAATTGCCTTCCCCACCTCAGTGAGGAAGGGTTAGTGCTTTCTTATTCCAGCCCTTAGGTCCATGATTGGTCAACAATTTGTTTGGGTTTGTATGTTAACTCTCTTGTCAACCACCAGGTTCCAGATGCTAGCATGATGCCAACCAGACTTCCTTGGACAGACAACCCCACAAAGGTGTCCTGGAGCTCGGATTCCCCAGAGGCCTTCCCCATTAGGGTAAGAGAGAGACAGGCTGGGACTATGGATTAACCTGTCAATGTCCATGTTCAGTGGGGAAGCAATTACAGAAGCCAGACCTTCAACCTTCTGCACCCCACAATGACCTTGGGTCCATACTCCCAGAGGGCTAAAGAATAGGAAAGCTATCAGGGGAGGGGATGGGATACAGAGTTCTGGTGGTGGGAATTGTGCAAAGCTGTACCCCTCTTATCCTATGGTTTTGTCAATGTTTCCTTTTTATAAATAAAAATTAAAATAATAATAAAAATAATATTTAAAAAAGGTAAAGTTCTCCTGAGACCCTTCTAAGGGTCCAGGGCCACAGAACATTTGCATTGTTGTTCCAGTGGTGATTGCTCTGAGCCTAGGAGTTTGACTGCTGGAGCTTTCACATGTTTCCTTCTGGAAAGTATTCATTTCAGAACTGAGGAGTCCTTCACTGAAGGACTACAACAGCATGTTTCATTATGGATAATGGGCCTAATACAATAATATATGGAGGCAACCAGGAAATGAGCAAAACTGCAAAGACAGCTGCAAGGTGGGCAGGCAGAATGCAGCCTGAGTCCCCGCCACCCGGGGCAGTGCCCATGGGTCTACCAGCTCTGACCCAGTCTGAACTGGGGCCAGGAGCTCAGAGGCCAAGTGTCAAGTATCTACAGGGTTCTGGGGATAAATGTCTGCCACAAATCTCAGTGCCCAGCTCAAACATGGACCACAGGCAAACAGTCTGCTCCATTTGCCCATACAGAGTAATAGGGGCTGGGTGGTGGCAGACATGGTTGAGCACACATATTGAAGTGCATAAGGACCCAGGTTCAAACTCCCAGTCCCTGCTTGCAGGGGGCATGTTTCATGAGTGGTGAAGCAGTGCTACAAGTGTCTATCTCCCACACCCCTTCCAATTATTCTCTGTCCTATAACATCATCTCCCCAGACAATAACTTAGATCCACCTGCATATCAGATGTCAGGCTCAGAAAAAAGAAAGAAAAAAAAAACTGGTATAGTCATGGGCCCTTTGGAATATAACTAAAATAGGCCTACTAGCTATCTACAAAAAGGAGACCCCAACTCTCCTTCATCTGAACTATTCCAGCCTTTAGGTTCATGATTAGTCAACAATTTATTTGGCTCTATGTGTTAACTCTTTTTCAGCCACCAGATTCCAGATGCTAACATGATGTCAATCGGACTTCCCTGGACAGACAACCCCACCAATGTGTCCTGGAACCCCACTTCCCCAGAGCCCAACCCCACTAGGGAAAGAGAGAGACAGGCCAGGAGTATGAATCGACCTGACAACACCCATGTTCAGTGGGGAAGCAATTACAGAAGCCAGACCTTCCACTTTCTACAGCCCATAATGACACTGGGTCCATAGTCCCAGAGGGATAAAGAAGGAAAGCTATCAGGAGAGGGGATAGGACACGGAGTTCTGGTGGTGGGAATTTTGTGGAGTTATACTCCTCTTATCCTATGTTTTTTTGTCAGTGTTTCATTTTTATAAATAAAAATAAAAAATAATAAAATATGTGAAAAACAAAGTCATGCCCCTGTGCCAAAATATTCAGAACTGTCATCTCCTTCAACCCTAACAACAGCTCTAGGAGGCAGACCCAGATTCATCCCCATTACATTTTGGGGCAACTGAGGTTCAGAGCAGTTAGCTTGCCAAAAGTCATAGTTCTTAAGTGACAATGTCAGACTATGCAGGTGAGTTTTCTGATCCCCTCCAGAAGAAAAGGCTGACCTGACCCATGAGTTCACATGACCTCCAAACCAATGAGCGGCAGCTTATGTCAACACCTAGTATGCAGTACACAGCTGTCCTTTACTAGACAGCACATGGGCTCCAAAGAGCAGCACAGTCACAGAGGACTGAGTGGTATGTCAAATGAAAATTTGCTACTTCAAATTACCTTTCTGGTCCCAAGAGTTGTGCATGAATATTTCCAGGCTTGGAAGCTCATGTTCCTGCCAGCTCTCTATGCTTACTTTATGACTCTGGAGTTTATTATTGCACTTGCCCAGAAATGACCCCAAACTTGCCCCAAAATGAGTCACAAAGCTACAGGAGGATCAATTTCCCCAACAGAAGGAGTCACAGACTTAGCTCCCTGCCCTGAGTTTTACCTCCTATTCCAAGAGAACTGGTGAAAATAAGACACTTTAGTCAATCAGGAATAAATTTTGGTGTGTATGCTACTGGAGGCACTGCCAACCTACAGCCCCAGAAAGTTCCTTCTCACAGGCAGGGAAACCTTTAATCCTAGTTTCCTGCCTTGCATTGTGAATCACAGAATGGATCCACAAGTAGAGGCAGAGCCTAAGCTACACCACATCATGCTTCTCTCTCCTGGTCTCAGAATCTGCCTGTGAAATGGGGACATGAAAGGAGCCTACCCAACACTCTCTGGAATAAAGGATACCTGTTGTGGAGGTCATTCTTAAAGTACCTCTGTAGCAACTGGTGTTTCTGCTACTGCTCATCTCTAAGCTCCAAGTCCAGGAAATTTTATAAATTCAATTACTGGACCTGAATTCCATCAAGGTTATAGACCACACCTTCAAGGGCATCTCAAGAACAGCCAAATCAGCGGAGGCCATCTTCTTATGGACCAAGATCTCTGCAGCCCAGGTGGGGAACCATGAGCCTGCCTCCCTGGTGCAGGGCGTGGTTAGAACCGGGATGGTTGGCATCACTAGAGTCACATGTCCCATAGGGCCATTTGTTCCCAACCAGATCCTTAAGAACAAAAATTTACATTTGCCCCTACTGCATCCTCAATGACTAGTACAATGACACCAGTCCTGTGACTCACAGTTCTTTAAGGAAAACTGTCTCAACCACAGACCCAGCAGGAAAGTAGCTCTCAGCAGCCATATATCTGCCATGATTTTATGTACCCAGAGCTAATGGGGTCAAGAGCACTAAAGGTAGCTGATGCAAAGACTTCCAGTGACTTAGCCCATTAAGTCGGTTGAGTCAATGGATTCTTGGCTTTAAGAATTAATCTTTATTTTCAAGATCTGAGACTAATAGGAAGTGTCAAAATAGGTTTTGAGGAAGCTTGCGTACCAGAAAGGCTACCCAGAAATCAGGCATAAGGAAGCAAAGGTATGGGAGTTGGGAGGCTATGAAGAAGAAATGAGACAGGGCAGATGGGAGCATAACAGTGAGCAGTGACAATATGGAAGTGAAGCAAGACATGGGGGGAAAAGTGCAGGTGGAAGAGAGTGTCACTGTTCAGGAATGACATGCTCTGGTTCCAGTTCCATTTCTGTGTCTCCTTCAATTTTGGAATTTTTGGCATTCTGCAAAATACCTTTCTCTGCATATCAATGCACTGTGATCTCATTCTTTGAACATAATGGGGGAAGACTAAGGAATCAAAGAATCCCTCCCCCACACAAGCAGCCTCAAAGTCAGGGGTGTCACTCCAATTTCAGGAGCCCCAATCCAAGGCATCTGTTCTGTACACCACCCTTTACCTGTGCTGAGGCTATCTGCTGCCCACCTCCCCCACTCTGCCATGCAGTCTAGCACAGACCTGAAACTCAGGTCCAACTACAAGGCTCTCCCCACAGCTCAGAGGGCACTGTTCTGGGTCCTCGACAAGCACCTCTGGCTGCAGATGCTGCAAGCAGAGAACAAGGTTGTAGGCACAAAGACTCATGGTCTTACTAAAAGGGTTGAGTCTCACACAGAGTGTAGTTTTGGAGTTTGAAATCTGCTACTGCTACTGCTCAGTATAATTTTTAATTTATTTTTCAAACAGAGAGTTCTGACACAAAATGTAGGCACTTCTTCCAAGAATTTTATACAGTAAATTTCCATAGTATATGGCATCCAGCTATATTTTTACATATCCTGAAAAGTTCTTTAGGCAGTATGCCTGTGTTTTTTTAAATCCCCTTCAATCTCTAAAATAAATGATGTATTATGTGCCTTAAAAAGGCAAATATGTACATTCACACAAATGTATGTATGTATATTCAGGAAGAAGAGCAACAGACTTTGCACATGATACTACAGTAGCTTTAGCTGCATTGAATAAAACTGATGATGTTGAAAGCTAGACAAGGTTTTCTGCAGCTTCACAGATACCCTCCAGGGAGCTGTGCCTTTCCTAGTCTTTTTTTTTTTTTTTATTAATGGGTATCTTGCTTTATAATGCTGAACCTTGAACTGTAACCATCATTTGGTATGTAGATATATAGAGAGATGTACAAATGTATATGTGGGCAAAGTTGATTCTTTATAAAGAAAGGATCACTTACTAATTATTACAAGAGACAAATGTTACAGTGTGTCCTATGGTTTAAAAAAGCAAAACAAAAACAGCCCTCCCCTCCCCCCAGTAAGCAGTGTGACACTGACTTCACCTTGACCTGGGTCTCTGTACTCTCTGCACATAATAGCTTGCTCAGCACCCATTGTATACCCCATACGGCAAAGGAGCAGCCAGTTGAACTGAAAGATGGCTTGAGTTGAATCCTTCATGCAGCCTGCAAGCAGGACTGGATCCCAGTGAACCTGCCTTTCATCAGCAAAGTGAAAGCACAGCAATGACAAGAGCATGCAAACACACACTGCCTGCCAGCAAGCAGAGAGTAGCCGGGTCTTCTGCTTTTTTTTTTTTTTTTAGTTCTTTTTATATTTTATATATTTTAATTAATTTAATTAGTGATTTAATATTTATTTACAAAATTACATGTCACAGGGTCAACAGGGGCATAAATGTACTCCATTCCCACCACCAGAGTTTCTGAATCTTCAGTTTCCCCACTGTAAGCCACCACAATTTCCCTAAGGTTGTAGATATGGACCAGTCCTCATCTCTAAAACTATCTGTCTATATTTATATATAATTCCCCCCTTTCTTCTTGATCCAACCCTCTCTTCCCCTCCTAGACACTCATGACAACATTACTACCTCTGTATGTCCCTCTCCTTTTCCTCCTCTCTCTGGCTGCTGATGGAGCTGGAGACCAGAGCCCTCTTACCTTCTTTCTATCACTTCTCCCCCACTGGGAATATGGATCAAGGTTGTTTTGGGGGCACAGAAGATAGGAGTTCTGGCCCCTGTAATTGCTTCCCCGCTGGACATGGGCATTGGCAGGCGGATCCATACCCCACCCTGTCTCTATACCTCCTTAATGGGCCAGAGCTCTGGAGAGCCGAGGCTCCAGGGCATACTGGCGCAGTTCTCTGCCCAGAGACGTCCGGATGGAATCATGGCATCATCTGCAACTTGATGTCTGAAAGGCAGCTGGACATGAATTGAGACAAACGGGTTAATAAAGAGGAACTAAAAAATAGAAATAGAGCAGATAAGATTATTTGTCTTAGGATTGAAGACAGCTAGTAAGGCCATTTTAGGCATGTTCTTCGGGGCACACAATTATGGTATTTTTACTGGAGTTTGTTAGCTAGCCTAAAGTTGGATAAGAATATTGTCTGAAGGGGCCTGGGTGCAGCTGGTTAAGCGCACATGGCACAAAGCCTAAGGACTGGAATAAGGATCCCGGTTCAAGGCCCCAGCGCCACACCTGTGTGGGGGGGTCACTTCGCAAGCAATGAAGCAGGTCTGCAGGTGTCTATCTTTCTCTCCTCCTCTGTCTTCCCCTCCTCTCTTGATTTCTCTCTGTCCTATCCAACAGTAATAACAGCCATAACAGTAACAACAATAGCAATAACCACCACAACAAGGGCAACAAAATCGGAAAAATAACCTGCAGGAGCAGTGGGTATGTAGTGCTGCCTGCCACCAAGCCCCAGATATAACCCTAGAGGCAATATATATATATATATATATATATATATATATATATATATATATATATATTCTGAGAAAATGGTGTCATAGTAAAGAAAAGGGCTAGAAAGTTGGATTAGGGCAGTGAGTAGCTCCCATTCTTGAAAAAAAAAAATCTGTGGACAAAAATAACTACCTCCATTCACCTGACCCAGGACCAATACATATACATACATACATATGTACATACATACATACATATATATATATGGCACCAGAGCCTATGTAACCTCTGAGTCCCTACTGGTCTGAGCTCACAGCTCATGGTCACAGCTAAGAACATTGTCTATCAAGAGTAAAAGGGATAAACCCAACCTGAAGTCTGGGCAAAGGAGTAGAGACAAGTGAGGGCTGGGATCTGCATAGGAGAGACTCTCATCTTGGAGAACCCTTAGCTGACAGTGATTTATTTTAGGATTCAGAAGAAAAATTAAGCAAGTGTTTGTATAATAGAATTTTAAAAATCATTTTCTAAGAGTGGAGAAGAAAGAGAGAAAGAGAGAGAGAGAGAGACAAGAGACTGGAGCAAAAATTCAATAGCAAACCAGAAAGATAGCTCACCAGATAGGGTGATTACTTTGCCATGTGCACAGTCCAGTTCATATCTATCTATCTATCTATCTATCTATCTATCTATCTATCTATCTATCTATCTAATCTATCTATCTGAAAAAGCAGCGTGGAGTAGGTGGATGTGTGAAGCAAGGAGGTGCACGCTCCATGAAACAAACAAAAATACAATTGAAGAGGATGAAGACTCAGAGGAGGGAAAAAAAATTAAGGACACTTTTTACTAAAAGGGAGAAGGTAAGCTACAGAAACTGAATTTGCATAAGTAACAGAAGACCTCATAGTACAAATTTGAAATGATAAAAATCTTAACCACTGACATGAAAGACAAACTTGAGAAGCTTTCTCTGATTGTGTAAAGATGGAGAATAGAGTACAGGGCACATCTCACACAGAGAGAAAATTTCAGAAGACAAATCAAATAATTAAGAAACAATTGAAGAAAATTTTTCTAAAGACTAAAAAGCACAGATTTTAAAGTGTTTTCCCTCTTCCAAAAGAAAGTAATGAAAATCTATACCTATACTTATCCAAACAAAACAACTGAGAAACAAGAATAGTACAAGTGCTTCCAACATTTTAGCAAGAAAACAAAAGAACAATGAGAAAGATCTCCTGCAAAGAAACACAGTCATACAAAACACAGGAAAATGCTAGAGCAGAGTCTACACAATTAAAAGAAAATAAGAGCTATAGTCACTCAGTTTGTTTTTTATTATATTCCTGAACATGTAAGATAATACTCATACATTCTTCACTTTAAAATGAAAGATTAAGGCCTGAGAAAATAAAAGATGGTTATGCAAAAAGACTTTTATGCCTGAGGCTCTAAGTCTCAGGCTGAAACTCCAGCACTACCACAAGCCAGAGCTGAACAGTGCTCTGGTTAAATAAATTAAATAAAAAATAAATAGAATGCAACATTAATACAATTATCCAAATTAAAGAACGCTAACACCTCCTGAAACTATTAAAAATAAACTGTGAACCCAAATAATAGATAAATCAGAAATTTACAATAAAAATATCTGTCAACTTATTTTTGAAGAACTAAATGATTTTATTGTTTTGGCCCCTGATATCTTACTAAGAAAAACTAAAAAGTAAGTAAGAATTGGTGAAAGAAATTAGAAACAGAAACTTAAACTTAAAATTCACTAAAGCAATTAATGTCAAGATTTAAAAGTTATTGTTTTAATGGATTTAAAAATTAGAGAAGTAGAGATGAAAGTGCCTCAGAGTTTTGAAAGGTAATCCATTTAAGAGATATAAAAATATGAAACATGGGGGCTGGGTGGTGGCACACCTGGTTGAGCACACACACTGCAGGGGAAAGCTTCACAAGTGGTGATGCAGGGCTGCAGGTGTCTCTCTGTTTCTCTCCCTCTCTATCATCTCCTTCCCTCTCAATTTCTGGCTGTTTCTATCCAATATATAAATAAATATAATAAAAAAAACTTTAAAAAAATATAAAACATGATGTAAAACACTAAAAATCTATCCAGGGGATAAAATATAGAAAACAAAGAATGAAAAAGAAAGTATAAATTCAGAACACTAAGTAAGCTGAGGAAGTAATTCCAATAATAACATGTAACAATAAATGTAAGCAAGTTAAATATTAGATACAATTATATTAAACTAAAATAGGTTAAATGACTCAGACTGGTCCAACTAATAACATTTGATTTCTTAAAAATAAGCAGAATGGGGGCTGGCAATATAGCTCACCTGTGAAAGTGCCTGCTTGTCATGACCAACCCCAGGTTTCAGGCCCTGGGATACCACATGGGAGTACTACAACACTGGGGGGGAAGTTCAGTACTCTTCTCATTCTCCTTCCCTCCCCCTTTTCTCTCCTTCTGAGAAAAGTATCCTGGAGCCACAAAGCTTTGGCCTCTGTTGTATGCTTTACATTGGGTAGTTCTTCCCCGCCAAGAGAATTGCATCAGTCCTGTTAATTTAGCGGGCCTGCTTGGCCCCGCCCCAAGGAACCCCGAGAGAGGGTTCCTGAGTCCGAGAGTTCCTGAGTCCCAGAGTTCAAGAGTTTCAGAGTTACAGAGTAAGAGAGAGTTCCACAGTGGAGAGTTTCAGAGGGTTCCCCAGTACGAGAGTTCCAGAGTTCCAGAGTTGGAGAGGGTTCCTGAGTTGGAGGGTAAGAGGGAGTGCTGGTGCCGCCGCAAAGAGACAGCAGAGTTCTGTTTGGTGATTAGTTTGTCTTAGTTTATGAATTGTTGTTCCTGAATAAAGAAATACAGTTTCCCTGCCCAGCCGTTGTCTCCGCGTCTCTGTTACCCGCCGTGAAGCCAGCCCAGCCGGCAAGAGCCTTCGGAATTTTAACAACAGGCCTCAATCAACGAGAAACCAAGAGAACATAAAAGAATAAAAGAAAAGTCAAAATCAGTGTTCAGTAAATACTTATTATGTAAATGGACATTGGAAAAAAAAGAGAAGAGCTGGCAGTAGTATCACATATAAAATAGACATGGTAGCAAATATTATGTAACAATTCAGTGTACTGAAAAAAAAATGGAATTTCCCGATTCCTTTTAGAAAGTGATCCAACACTGATATAAATAAGAGAAATAAAGTGTATAAACTAACAACAACTCTATCTGAAAATCTGTGCAAAATAAAATATCCAATAAATCACCAAATTAAATATCACTTTTTTTTTTAAGAAGAGGAAATCAAAATTCTGGCTCCTATGATGTTCAGTATCAGACTCAGGAGACCTCCTGCTTCTGAGTCCACTGCTCTCTCCGTTGTGCTCCCTCCCAGGTCACAGTACTACATATTCTCTAAAAGGTAGAGCACACTGACCAAGAGGGCTAATCTCAGTGTTCAGCGATACTTTTGTTGGGAGGAGTGAATGTCATACACACAGCAACATTAACAGAAAAAAAAAAGCCAACAAAAAATATTTACTGAATAACTACTATGCCCATATGAAAGGTGAGGAAACCAAGACACTAAGAGATTAAGTCATTTGTCCCAAACTCTATCCAGTAAATGATAATGTTGGAATTTATACCTAGGAGTTTGGATCTAGAACTCAACTTTAAAAAAAATTATTTTATTGATTTATCCTCTTTCGTTTCCTTTTTTTTATTGTTGTTGTTGATATCATCGTTGTTGGATAGGACAGAGAGAAATGGAGAGAGATGGGGAAGACAAAGAGGTGGAGAGAAAGATAAGACACCTGCAGACCTGCTTCACCGCCTGTGAAGTGACTCCCCTGCAGGTGGGGAGCCGTGGACTCGAACCTGGATCTTTAAGCCGGTCCTTGCACTTCGCGCCACATGTGCTTAACCTGCTGCGCTACCACCTGACTCTCTAAAACCCAACTTTTTAACCTGTCTGCAGATACATTTATGGATCAAAGATAAAAAGGCACTTCACAGATGCAGAAAATGCACCTGACAGGTTACTAGGCCATTCCGAACTGTACATCAGGAATATGGCACGTGTGTTACATGATGACTAATATCTACCTCAAAATAGCAGCTTTTGTCATTCTACCCAGGGCTCATTTAGAAACACTTTTGTGTTTTGAACTAAGACAAAGATTCTTAGAGACTGTACACTAATATGTTGTTTTCTTCAAGGATTAGTCATTGCAATCGGTTAAAAAAAAATAGCACTCAAAATATCTTTAGATTGAAGGAAAGGAGAATTATCTTTTATTAAAAGAAAAGCTTCAAATTTCCCAAATTACTATTAAGATTTATAAAGAATTTAGCAAGGTAGCTGTTTACAATATAATGCAACAGAAAAGCTGATATAAAGGCAAACAACAATTTACAGAACAACCGAAAACATAAAATGCCCACAAATTGTGCAAAATAAGTTTGAAGGAAATTATACAGTTTTACTGAAAAACAACAACAACAACACTAAGTCTATAAATGAGAACATTCAAGATGTAAACTTTCTGTTTTTCTCTGTATTAACCTGTAACATTGGCAGAACTCTAATACATCTTTACTATAGTTTTCTTCTGGAAACTACTAAACATAATAAAGATCATTCAATTTCATCTAGAAAAAAATTCCAAAATATTTGGAAATGACAGCATGGGGAGCTGACTTACTTGATATTGAAGTGAATTATCTACCTTAGAAAATCAAAACTGCATCAAGTAGAAGTGGAAACAGGCAAATCAAAGCCACAGAGTGAAAACTATAGGAAAAAATACCCAAGAAGGAAAAGAGTAGCCTTTCAAAGCCAAGAAGAAAGACAATGCCATTCAATACATGGTGTTGGAACAACTAGTTGACCACAAGGGAGGTAATTAAATGAAGTCTCTGCCTTGCAGCAAATAATAAATTCTTGGCAGGTAAAAATAAATATAAAAACTGATACCACAGTAGTATTGGAGTAAAGTATTATTGAATATTTATATAATTCATGGTTTAGAAAGCACTTTCTAAACATTGGGGCAAATGCAGATATTATTTTAAAAAACAAGAGGCTGAGAGTAGGGTATAGGGCATATGCCTTGCTATGCACAGGGTCTGAGTCTGAACCCCAACATTAACGGGGAGGTGCTATACCAGGAGCAACTCTGGTGCTGTGATATTTCTCTCTGTGTGTCTCTTTATCTCTGAGAGTAGTAACATTTCCATATGCCAAGCCACATCTCAGAGAAAGAAAGAAAGAAAGAAAGAAAGAAAGAAAGAAAGAAAGAAAGAAAGAAAGAAAGACAGAGAGGGAGGGAGGGAGGGAGAAATAAAGGGAAGAAGAAAGAAATAAGAAAGAAAGAAAGAAAGAAAGAAAGAAAGAAAGAAAGAAAGAAAGAAAGAAAGACAGAGAGGGAGGGAGGGAGGGAGGGAGAAATAAAGGGAAGAAGAAAGAAATAAGAAAGAAAGAAAGAAAGAAAGAAAGAAAGAAAGAAAGAAAGAAAGAAAGAAAGAAAGAAAGAAAGATGTACAATACCCAGCATCTTGTATATAGCTGTGCTACGGGTTGCTTCTGTTCTCCCTGGTCTAGGCTTTTGGGAGAGACAACATATCAAAGACAGCCTATGTATTGACAAGACTCAGTCTGTTTTAAGAAGTTCTAGACACATCATCAGTTTTTCGCCTCTCATATTAATTAAATAGTGGTTTATATGTTTACACTTTAATAGGACTGTACATAAATACCACTCCCACAACCAAAAGACTGTGTCCCATCCCCACCCCCCACCCCCGCCCCCCACCCCCCCCCCCGCCATGCTGGGAAGCCCAATGGCCACCCTCCCCTTCACCACAGGGTTTTTACATTGGTGCCCTGCTCTCGATTTAATCAGATCCTGCTTTTAGTTTCCCTTTGTGTTCTTCTTTCTCAACTTCTGTTGATGAGTGGGGACATCCCATAGTCATCTTTATCTTTCTGACTTAGCTCACGTAACATAATTCCTTCTAGCTCTGTCCAAGATGGGTCAGATAAGGTGGGCTCATTGTTCTTAATAGCTGCATAGTATTCCATTGTGTATATATACCACAGCTTTCTCAGCCACTCATCTGTTGTTGGGCACCTGGGTTCCTTCCAGGTTTTAGCTATTATGAATTGTGCTGCTATGAACATAGGAGTACACACAACTTTTTGGTTGGGTGTTATGGAATCCTTGGGGTATATCCCCAGGAGAGGAATTACTGGGTCATATGGAAGGTCCATGTCTAGCCTTCTGAGAGTTTTCCAGACTGCTCTCCAGAGAGGCTTGACCAATTTACATTCCCACTAGCAGTGCAGAAGGGTTCCTCTGTCCCCACAGCCTCTCCAACATTTGTTGCTGCTGTCCTTTTTGATGTATGTCATTCTCACAGGAGTGAGGTGGTATCTCAATGTTGTCTTTATTTGCATCTCTCTGACAATCAGCGACCTGGAACAGTTTTTCATATGTTTGTTAGCCTTTTGGATCTCCTCTGAAGTGAATGTCTTGTTCATATCCTCTGCCCATTTTTGGATGGGGTCATTTGCTTTTTTGGTGCTAAGTTTGCTGAGTTCTCTGTATATTTTGTGATTAGACTCTGTATATTTTGGTGATTAGTCTCTTGTCTGATGTTTGGCATGTGAAGATATTCTCCCATTCTGTGAGGGGTCTCTTTGTTTGTGTGATAGTTTCTTTGGCTGTGCAGAAGCTTTTCACAGCTATATACAAGACGCTGGGTATTATACCCCAAACCCTATCAAAGGGACTTTCCAAAGTTAACCCTATCACCAAATAATGTGACAATAACAATAACTATCCATTGTCTTCTTGAACCCTAAGACAACAGGAACCTCACATTTCCACTATAGATCCTATATTTCCCCCAGTCCTGGAACCTTAGGGTGGGGCCCACTTTTCTGCATGCTGCTCTCAATTCAAATCAAATAATATTGCATCTGTGGATCACAACCTAATCAACACAACAAGTGCCACCCCAGCATGCTTCACTTCAGACTGTGACCAGAAACTTCAGGTGTGGAATGACAATCCTTCAGCTCCATCACTCGGGTGAGACCTTTCCTTTCATAGTATTCTCTAATTCCTTTCCAGGTGTTCCACTCCCCAATAAAGTCCCCAAACCTAGTTATAGTCCAGGTCCCCTGAGATAGAGTATAGGTTCACCCGTGCCCATAAACTAGGGGAAAAATATATACCTGAAAGCAGGTACACAAGAGCATGCAGGGAATACCCCCCAACACTTCATCTGCACTATTCCAATCTTTAGGTCCATGATTGTTCAACAATTTGTTTGGCTTTGTATGTTAACTCTCTTTTCAGCCTAGGTTCCGGATGCCAGCAAGATGCTGACCAGACTTCCCTGGACAGAGGACCCCATCAATGTGTACTGGAGCTCCACTTCCCCAAAGCCCCACCCTACTAGGGAAAGAGAGAGGCAGACTGGGAGTATGGATCAACCAGTCAACGCCCATGTTCAGTGGGGAAGCAATTACAGAAGCCAGACCCTCTACCCTCTGCAACCCACAACGACCCTGGATCCATACTCCTAGAGAGATAGAGAATGGGAAGGCTATCTGGGGAGGCGATGGGATATGGAGATCGGGTTATGGGAATTGTGTGGAACTGTACCCCTCTTATTCTATGGTTTTGTTAATGTCTCCTTTCTTAAATAAAAAAAAAAATTCTACTAAAGTTAAAAATAAAAAAAAAACATCAAAAAGAAAGGGAAGAAGGGTGATTTAAAGCTGCCTAAGTAAAAAAGTCTTTTGAATACCAAGTCTATTATACACAAAATTAAGAGATGAATGAAAACCTGGGTAAATATTTTAAAATTTAAAAACACATGCTGAAAAATTAATGTCCTTTACTCAAAAAAAAAATTTTTACTGAGCTATCAAGCTAGCACACCAGGCAGAGGGCCTGCTTTGCAACACAAGATTTCAGCCCCAGCACCACATGGGAAGCGCCATGGCAACAAAGGAAGCTTTAGTGCTATGCTGTTTCTTCCTCACTCCCACCCCTTCTATTTGAATGAAAAAAAGTCACCCCCACGCAGTGAGATTGCACATGTTCAAGGTCTTAATTTCAACACAAACACACATACACACACATGCACACATGCAAATACACACTACTTTACAAGTTAGCAGAAACATATGTCAACAGTGAAGAGACAAAATCCACTTCAGAGGCATCAATACAAAGTATTGAGTAAACATGAAAGCATGTTTACCATCAGTGACCAAGGAAAGGTACATTAAAGACAAGGAAATACCACCTTGTACTATCACATTAGTAAAGATTTTTTAGAAAGATTAATACCCAGCAAAGGAGAGGTGAGGGACAAATGGAATTTGTTAAGCTTTTGTTGGAGATATTAATTAAAATAACCTCTCAAAATGGCATTTGGCACTACGTTTCTCAAGATCTAAAACTGTGTATCTCCTTTTTAAAATCCCAATCTCACTAATGCATATTATATTATATTATATTATATTATATTATATTATATTATATTTATTATATTATATTTATTATATTATATTTATTATATTACATTTTGCCTCCATGGTTATTGGTGGGGCTTGGTGACTGCACTACAAACCCACTGCTCCTGGAGGTCTTTTTTTCCCTTTTGTTGCCCTTGTTGTTTATAGTTGTTGTTACTATTATTGTTGTTATTCCTGCCGTTGTTGTTGGATAGGACAGAGAGAAATGGAGAGAGGAGGGGAAGACAGAGAGGCGGAGAGAAAGATAGACATCTGCAGACCTGCTTCACCACTCGTGAAGCTACCCCCCTGTAGGTGGGGAGCCAGAGGCTCGAACCAGGAACCTTAAGGCAGTCCTTACGCTTCATGCCATGTGTGCTTAACCCACTGCACTACCAGCTGGCCCCACTACTGCTTATTCTTAACCCACAAAGAGGGGAAAAGCCCTGACAGAAACACACACAGTAATGCTGGTCAGTGTCTGGAAGACAGAGAGAGTGAATATGAGACTACAGTACTGAAGTTTCCTTCAGTGTGGTGGGGGCCAAGTTCAAATCTGCACTGCAGGCATGGCAAAGCATCTCATTATCCACATGAGCTATTTCATCAATTATATATATATGATTTTTTTAGTCATTAGAGAAAGGGAGAGATGAGAGAGAACCAAAGCATCATTAAGGCACATTTGACTCTAGGGAGTGAACTTGGAACCTCATGCCTATAAGTACAGAGCCCAGTCACTCACTCTCTGTTATTTTCCAACTTGGCAAGAATAAGAATATTTCATGGGGGTTCCTGGAAGATGGCAGACTGAGAAGCTGCTAGTGGCTTGAGCTCTGACCACATCTTCTGGAAACGGTAGGATTTTCTGCCTTTAGTAGGCCAGTCAATAAGGGGTCCTAGCGGTGACACCAAGGAAGTGACTATAACTTAATTAGGGTTAAGAAATAGAGTAGAAAAAAAGGGAAAATAAATTTTTTTCCTTTTAATTATTAAGCACACCCCCACCCCCTGCCCCCCACATAACCAGTCCCTGGGGACCAGCTCCTAGCAGGCTCCCCTGCTGAGCTTCTGTCTTTACCAAATTCCTATCCCACCAGGGAGTATCATTCATTCTAAGTCTATACCATTCTGAAACCTCTAGCCTTTTTTCTTTCTAAGTAGCCAACCCCCCCACCTCACCCCACATAGCTAATTAAATAATTAAAAATAAATAAATAAAAAATAAAACTATTTCCTTTCACTGCTCTTTTATGACTGTTCTTTTTCTTATCTTTTTCATTTTTCTCTCTCTCTTTCTTTTTTTTTCTTTCTTTTTCTCATTCTTGTCATCCTTTCTTCCTTAATCCTACAACTTCCAAAGCCACAGGCCCCAGCCCCCACACCACCAAACAGTGTGCTTTTCTGAACTCACTGATACACATTTGGGAATTATTTGGGGAAGAATTCTGACTCAGCGTGGACTCTCACTGTGAGTGTCTCTGTTCAACTTCCCTTCCTGCTTTAGCCACCCCTAGAATATACAGTGGATAGTAGGTTTGCATAACTGTCTATTTCAGCTATCCTTGTCTAGTCTTGAGGTTTTTTTTTTCTCATTCTTAACAATCAGCTGCCTCTGATCACAAGGTTTGAGATAATCTGGGACAGGGTTTTTTTTTTATCCTGCTCTATTTTATTATTAATATTATATAAAGGCATATATCTTCCCTCCCTTTAGGTTGATCAGAATTAACTCTTAGGGTATCTTTCATTGCTAGGGTTTTGGGCATCTTATCTATTGTGGGAGGAACTTGTCTCCTTACGCCTACCTCCTCTACAGACTCTCCCCTCCCTGCTCCTCCTAGCTAATTAAAAAAATTAAATTAAATTAAATGAAAAATAAAGTAATAAAAAAACCTTTCCTTTCACTGCTCTTTAATTACAGCTCTTTTTCTTATATTTTCTCTGTTCTCTCTCTTGTTTCTTTTCTTGTTTTTTTTTTTATGTTGTCATACACTTCTTCCTTTCTTCTTTGCCTTTCTTAATTTGTGAATTATTTGGTGGAAGAAATCTGACTCAGAGTGAAAGAGCTTAAAGAGAGATTGAGAGACACTGAAAACAACAACAGAGACATATGGGATGATCTCAAAAGAAGCAGCATTCATATAATTGGCCTGCCAGAGGAAGAAAGAGAGGAAGGGGAAGCAAACATTCTAGAGGAAATAATAGAAGAAGACTTACCAGACCTGAATAACAGAAGGGACATCAAGATTCAAGAGGCCCAGAGAGTTCCAAACAGAATCAACCCAGACCTGAAGACACCAAGACACATCATAGTCACAATGAGAAGAAGTAAGGATAAAGAAAGGATCCTAAAGGCTGCAAGAGAGAAACAAAAAGTCACATACAAGGGAAAAACCATAAGATTATCTGCAGACGTCTCCATTCAAACTCTAAAAGCCAGAAGAGAATGGCAAGATATCTATTGAGTCCTGAAAGAAAAAGGGTTTCAACCAAGGATAATATATACTGCTAGACTTTCATTCAAACTAGATGGAGGAATCAAAACCTTCTTAGACAAACAACAGTTAAAGGAGGCAACCATCACCAAACCAGCCCTGAAAGAGGTTCTAAAAGACCTCTTATAAACAAGAACATCACTATAATACTGGCAATATATCAGATCAAACAAAAAAAATTTTTTTTTGAATAATGGCTCTACAATACATTAAATCCATTATATCAATAAATTTCAATGGCTTAAACTCACCCATCAAAAGGCACAGAGTGGGGGGATGGATCAGAAAACATAATCCAACCATATGCTGCTTGCAAGAATCCCATCTGTCACAACAAGATAAACACAGACTTAAAGTGAAAGGATGGAAAACTATCATACAGGCCAACGGACCACAAAAAAGGGCAGGAACAGCCATTCTCATCTCAGACACGATAGATTTTAAATTAAATAAAGTAATAAAAGATAGGCAAGGACATTACATAATGATTAGAGGATCAATCAGCCAAGAAGACTTAACAATCATTAACATCTATGCACCCAATGAGGGACCATCTAAATAGATCAAGCACCTACTGAAAGAATTTCAAAAATACATCAATAGTAATACAATAATAGTGGCAGACTTCATACCCCACTCTCACACTTAGACAGATCAACAAAGCAGAGAACCAACGAAGATACAAGAGAATCGAATGAAGAGATTGACAGACTAGACCTCTTGGACATTTTCAGAGTCCTTCACCCCAAAAAACTGGAATACGCCTTCTTTTCAAATCCACATAACACATACTCAAGGATAGACCACATGTTAGGACACAAAGACAGCATCAATAAATTCAAGAACATTGAAATCATCCCAAGTATCTTCTCAGACCACAGTGGAGTAAAACTAACATATAACAACAAACAGACAATTATTAAAAGTTACAGAATTTGGAAACTAAACAACATACTCTTTAAGAACCACTGGGTCAGAGATTCACTCAAGCAGGAAATTCAAATGTTCCTGGAAACAAATGAATATGAAGACACAACCTATCAAAATATTTGGGACACTGCTAAAGTGTCTGAAAAAGTAGTACTGAGAGGGAAACTTATAGCCATACAATCACATATTAAACACCAAGAAGAAGCTCAAATGAACGACCTTACTGCACACCTCAAGGACTTAGAGGAAGAGGAAAAAAGGAACCCTAAAGCATCCAGAAGGACAGAAATCACTAAAGTTAGAGCAGAAATAAACTACATTGAAAATAAAAGAACCATACAAAAGATCAATGAAGCCAAATGTTGGTTCTTTGAAAGATTAAACAAAATTGACAAACCCTTAGCCAGACTCACCAAAAAAAAAAAAAAGAGAGAGAAGACTCAAATTAATAGAATTGTAAACGATGGAGGAGATATCACAACTGACACCACAGAAATCCAGAGAATCCTGCGAAACTTCTATGACGAACTATACGCCACCAAACTAGAGAATCTGGAAGAAATGGAACAATTCCTAGAAGCATATGCCCTTCCAAAACTGAGCCAAGAAGAACTACAATACCTAAATGCACCAATCACAGACAAAGAAATTGAAACCGTTATAAAGAATCTCCCCAACAACAAAAGTCCTGGACCATATGGCTTCACAAACAAATTCTACAAAACTTTCAGGAAACAGTACCCACACTTCTGAAGCTTTTCCATAAGATTGAAGAAACAGGAATACTCCCTTCCATCTTCTATGAAGCCAACATCACCCTGATACCAAAAGCTGATAGGGACAGAGCAAAAAAGGAAAACTACAGACCAATATCTCTGATGAACATAGATGCCAAAATATTAAACAAGATCTTGGCCAACCAGATACAGCAACATATCAAAAAGATTGTTCATCACGACCAAGTGGGATTCATCTCAGGAATGCAAGGCTGGTTCAACATCTGTAAGTCAATCAATGTCATTCACCACATCAATAAAATTAAAGCCAAAAATCACATGATTATCTCAATAGATGCAGAGAAAGCCTTTGACAAAATCCAACACCCATTCATGCTCAAAACTCTACAAAAAATGGGAATACATGGGAAATTCCTCAAGATAGTGGAGTCTATATATAGCAAACCTACAGCCAACATCATACTCAATGGACAGAAGCTGAAAGCATTCCCCCTCAGATCGTGGACTTGACAGGGCTGTCCACTGTCACCATTACTCTTCAACATAGTATTGGAAGTTTTTGCCATAGCAATCAGGCAAGAGAAAGGAATACAGATTGGAAGGGAAGAAGTCAAGCTCTCACTATTTGCAGATGATATGATTGTATACTTAGAAAAACCTAAAGAATCCAGCAGAAAACTACTGAAAGTTATTAGGCAATACAGCAAGGTATCAGGCTACAAAATCAATGTACAAAAATCAGTGGCATTTCTTTATGCAAACACTAAATCTGAAGAAGAATACATCCAGAAATCACTCCCATTTACTGTTTCAGCAAAATCAATCAAATACCTAGGAATAAAGTTGACCAAAGGAGTAAAAGATTTGTATACTGAAAACTATGAGTCGCTACTCAAGGAAATAGAAACTGATACCAAGAAATGGAAAGATATCCCATGCTCATAAATTGGAAGAATAAATATCATCAAAATGAATATTCTCCCCAGAGCCATATACAAATGTAATGCAATACCCGTCAAAGTTCCACCAAGCTTCTTTAAGGGAATAAAACAAACACTACAATCATTTATCTGGAACATGAAAACACGTAGAATTGCCACAACCATCTTAAGGAATAGAAACAGAAATGGAGGCATCACACCCCCAGACCTTAAACTATATTATAAAGCCATCATAATCAAAACAGCATGGTACTAGAACAAAAATAGGCACACAGACCAGTGGAACAGAATTGAAAGCCCAGAAATAAATCCCCACACCTATGGATAGCTAATCTTTGATAAGGGGGCCCAAAGGCTTAAATGGAAGAAGGAGGCTCTCTTCAATAAATGGTGCTGGGAAAACTGGGTTGTAACATGCAGAAGAATGAAATTGAACTACTTTATCTCACCAGAAACAAACATCAACTCCAAATGGATCAAAGACCTGGATGTCAGACCAGAAACAATCAAATACTTAGAGGAAAACATTGGTAAAACAGTTTCCCACCTACACCTCAAGGACATCTTTGATGAATCAAACCCAATTGCAAGGAAGACTAAAGCAGAAACAAACCAATGGGACTACATCAAATTGAAAAGCTTCTGCACATCCAAAGAAACTGTTAAACAAACAAATAGATCCCTCACAGAATGGGAGAAGATCTTCACATGCCATACATCAGACAAGAAACTAGTCACCAAAATATATAAAGAGCTCAGCAAATTTAGCACCAAAAAAATCAAATGACCCCATCCAAAAATGGGCAGAGGATATGAAAGAAACATTCACTTCAGAGGAGATCCAAAAGGCTAACAAACTTATGAAAAACTGCTCTAGGTCACTGATTGTCAGAGAAATGCAAATTAAGACAACACTAAGATACCACCTCACTCCTGTAAGAATGGCATCCATCAAAAAGGACAGCAGCAACAAATGCTGGAGAGGTTGTGGGGACCGAAGAACCCTTTTACATTGCTAGTGGGAATGTAAATTGGTACAGCCTCTGTGGAGAGCAGTCTGGAAAACTCTCAGAGGCTAGACATGGACCTTCCATATAATCCAGTAATTCCTCTCCTGGGGTTATACCCCAAGGACTCCATAACACCCAACCAAAAAGAGGTGTGTACTCCTATGTTCATAGCAGCACTATTCATAATAGCTAAAACCTGGAAGCAACCCATGTGCCCAACAACAGATGAGTGTCTGAGAAAGCTGTGGTATATATACACAATGGAATACTATGCAGCTATCAAGAACAATGAACCCACCTTCTCTGACCCATCTTGGACAGAGTTAGAAGGAATTATGTTAAGTGAGCTAAGTCAGAAAGATAAAGATGAGTATGGGATGATCCCACTCATCAACAGAAGTTGACTAAGAAGATCTGAAAGGGAAACTAAAAGCAGGACCTGACCAAATTGTAAGTAGGGCATCAAAGTAAAAGCCCTGTGGTGAGGGACAGACATGCAGCTTCTTGGGACACTGGGGGATGGGAGTGGGTGGGAGGGATGGTTCACAGTCTTTTGGTGGTGGGAATGGTGTTTATGTACACTCCTAGTAAAATGTAGTCATATAAATTACTAGTTAATTAATACGAGAGGGGGAAAATTAATTGTATGTCTCGAAGTTTTTTAAAACACAGACTGAATCTTTTTAATATATAGGCTGTGTAACTGATATGCAGACTCTCTCAAAAGCCTAGACCAAGTAGATCAGAAGCAACCAATAGCCCAGCTATATACAAGATACTGGGTAGTGTACAGCAAACCCTAGCAAAAGGACTTTTCAAAGTTAACCCAATTACCAAATAATGTGACTATCGATTGTCTTTTTTTGAACCCTAAGACAGCAGGAACCTCACATCTCCACTATAGAGCCTCTACTTCCCCCAGTCCTGGAACCCTTGGATAGGGCCCACTTTCCCGTATGCCTCTCCCAATCCATATCAAATAATATTGCATCTGCCGATCACAACCTAACCAACACAACGATTGCCACCTCAACATGCTTCACTTCAGACTGTGTCCAGATACTTCAAGTGTGGAATGACAACCCTTCAGCTTCATTACTCGGGTGAGACCTTTCCTTTCATAGTGTACTCTAATTCCATCTCAGGTGGTTCACTTTCTAACAAAGTCCCAAAACCTAGATATACACCAGTTTCTGTGATAGAGAGCATATGTGCACACGTATCCATAAACTACTACAAAATATATACCTGAAAGCAGAAGTACACTAGAGTTTGCAGTGAGTACCCCCCCTAACACTTCCTCTCCACTATTCCAAGCTTTGAGTCCACGATTGCTCAACAATATGTTTGGCTTCATATGTTAACTCTCTTTTCAGTCACCAGGTTCCAGATGTCATCAGGATGCCGGCCAGGCTTCCCTAGACTGAAGACCCCATCAATGTGTCCTGGAGCTCTGCTTCCCCAGAGACCCACCCTACTAGGGAAAGAGAGAAGCAGACTGGGAGTATGGACCGACCAGTCAATGCCCATGTTCAGTGGGGAAGCAATTACAGAAGACAGACCTTCTACCTTCTGCAACCCACAATGACCTTGGGTCCATGCTCCCAGAGGGATAGAGAATGGGAAAGCTATCAGGGGAGGGGGTGGGATATGGAGATTGGGTGGTGGGAATTTTGTGGAATTGTACCCCTCCTACCCTATGGTTTTGTTAATTAATCCTTTCTTAAATAAAAAAAGAATATTTCATTTTAGACCTTGAATAACAAGTAACAAGGAGAGGGTGGGGAGGCAGGTGGTAGCACACAGGGTTAAGGGCACATAATACTATGTGAAAGGATCTGCACAAAGATCAGGATTTGAGCCTCTACTTCCCATCTGCAGTGAGGATGCTTCACAAGTAGTGAAGCAGGTCTGTAGGTGTCTATCTTTCTCTCTCCCTCTCCCCTTTCAATTTCTCTCTGTCCTATCCAATTAAAAAATGGGGAGAAAAAAGGCCACTAGGAGCAGTGGATTCATATTGCTGTCACAGAGCCCCAGTGATAACCCTGGAGGCAAAAAATAAAAAATGAGTGACAAAGTGACAACCTCTCACAGAACCAAATGGCAAAGAACACAGTTCTCTGAGCACATTTTTCTAAATGGTCAGTCCTTTCTCAAATCTTATCAAACCACAAGAGAAGAAAGACTATTATAAGCACCTGTGTACACATAGAAGTATGAGACCTAGACCTAGAGAGAGGAAAAAGGATCCTGCAGGTGGTTCATCCAACTAAGCACACTAAGTGCAAGGATCCAGGTTTAAGCCCAGGGCTCCCCACCTGCAGGGGATAGATTCTTTGCAAGTGGTGAAGCAGGTCTGCAGGTGTCTATGTTTCTCTCTCCCTCTCTATCTCCCCTGCATCTCTCAATTTCTGTCTGTCCTGTCCAATAAAGTAGAAAAAAATGGCCACCAGGAGCAGTGTATTCATAGTGCTAGCACCAAGCCCCAACGATAACACTGGAGGCAAAGAGAAGACAGACAGAGACAGAGACAGAGAGAGGGGGAGAAGAAATACTGTGAAATAAGCTTTAGGCTCCAGAACTCCCTTGCCAGGTAAAGATCAAGGTCTAGCAAATAAAAATGGGATTTTCCAAGGGGTCGGGCGGTAGTGCAGTGGGTTAAGTGCACGTGATGCAAAGCTTAAGGACCTACAGAAGCATCCCAGTTCAAACCCCTGGCTCCCCACCTGCACTGGAGTCACTTCACAGGTGGTGAAACAGGTCTGCCTGCAGGTGTCTATCTTTATGTCCCCCTCTCTGTCTTCCCCTCCTCCCTCCATTTCTCTCTGTCCTATCCAACAACGAACGACATCAAAAACAACAATAATAACCACAACAAGGCTACAACAACAAGGGCAACAAAAGTGGGGGAAATGGCTTCCAGGAGCAGTGGATTCATGGTAAAGGCACTGAGCCCCAGCAATAACCCTGGAGGCAAAAAAGGGGGATTTCCTTCCCCTACCATTGCATTCTACTGTTTTCAAACTGTTCAATACTACTTATGGCACTTTCCAAAGACTTCTATTGGCTCTGATCACTATGAAAACCAACCAGATCTTTCTAATCCAGAATGTCTCTTCAGTGGGTCTGAAGATGTACACTTCTTCTTCTAGCGTTTGCCCTTCTTCCGTAGCCAGTCAACAGTGTCAGGTTGAGCCTGATGTAAAGTTTCAAGACCTCCTTTGAATCTGGAGAGGTGGCAGTCGTTGACTATGTGGGTCATAGTCTGTCTGTAGCCGCAGGGGCAGTTCGGGTCGTCTCTGGCTTCCCCAGCGATGGAACATAGCGGCGCACCGGCCATGGCCTGTTTGATAGCGATTGAGGAGGGCCCAATCATAACGTGCTAGGTCAAAGCCAGGTTGACGCTTGCAGGGGTCAGTGATGAGGTGTTTGTTCTTGACCTCAGCTGACTGCCAACTCTGTTTCCAAGAGTCTGGAACAGAGAAGTTCAGTGTAGGCGTAGGGGACCAGATTGGGTGACGAGACGTCAAGCGTTGGACAGGGTGGGTGAAGATATCCGCGTATATTGGCAGGTCGGGTCGAGCGTAGACGTGGGAAATGAACTTAGATGATGCCGCACCCCGACGAATATCTAGCGGGGCGATGTCGCTAAGAACTGGCAGCCATGGAACCGGGATGGAACGGATGGTTCCAGAAATTATCCTCATGTCCACTGGTCACACAGTGACTAAGTGGGCACAGAAATTTCCTGGAGGCTTGGTTCCTTCCCATCCTTCTGTGCTCCAGCCTGCACTAGTGCCCTCAGGAAGAATGATCCAGGCATGCCTCAAGGCCCTGAAGGCGCCAATCAGCACAGAGCTTGCTTCTTGCAGTCCCCCCTTGCTGCCAGGACCTCTGGCCATATTCAGGCAGTGGCTGGGCAGTGGCAGCACACCCTCCAGAGAAGGACAAAAAGGCAGTAACAGCAGTGCTTGCACTCCTTTAGCATTTTTCATGTGATGACTAGCTGTACTGTTCCAACAGGATATTATCCCTCCTTCCCCTGCAAGCTGCCTTTTATAGAGTTCTGTTGTATAGCAAGAAACATCTCTGCTCTGAGAGGCAAAGTCAGGAGTGAGAATCAGAAATAAGTTATCTCTAAGATCTTCCAATTGGAGGGAGAAAGCATGGGGCCTTTCACCTTCACCCCAGTCATACACATTCATTCTGGGTCTAATGACAATACTTAGATGGTAGATATAGGTGTTTGCCCCAGCAAGGAGAGCAACAGAAGATTGAGAGTGAATTTTGTGGAGAAAAAAAATTACATAAAATTACTTGGTATAAATAAGCAGCTAAATTAGACTGTGGGCACCACCGTGTTAAACAAGTAACAACAGAAGACAGCCATGAAAGGAACCTGCAAAGAAGCAAGCCAGTGTGACACCAAGAAAAGGGGATTGTATTTTGTTCCTCCATTTTTCTTCTCTTCTCTTCTCTTCTCTTCTCTTCTCTTCTCTTCTCTTCTCTTCTCTTCTCGGGCTTGAACCTAGACTTTTGTCACGATAACATGAGCTCTCAGCCAGGTGCATTACCACCTGACCCCTCAAGTGTGTTATTTTGCTGTTCCTTTCCTCCTTTCTCTACAAGTTGTTGCCTAAATAAGTGTTAATCCCTAAGTAGGATGCTTGGCTTGGTATCACATGGGAGCATCATGGATGATGGAGGAATTTTTTAGTGTCTCTTCTTCTCTCTTCTCCCCTCTTTTTTCTCAAAGGATATACAGAATAATAACTGGATGAATCAAGTTATTTAGTGGCATCACCCACACAAAAGGCTTAAGGTTTTTTCCTTGGAACTGTATTAAAAAATAAACACAGGCCTTAAGAAAAAAGGGTGCAAGCATCTCAAAGAGTGTGTACTGATACTCATACAAAGACAGCCTGGCAGCAGGGATGGCCCTTAGCCTGTGTGCTGCCCCACAACCCTACAATCCACCCCTCCCCCAGCTTTAGGGAAGCCATCCCGAACACAGGGAAGCACACATAGAATAGTGGCCACACAGAGAAGCCCAACCTGCCCTTGTTAGATTCCCTATGTGTGTGTTGGGGGTGGAGGGTAAAGCAGATGCCTAGGCAGTGGGTGATGGGCAGAACCTGGCCCAACACAAACAACGCAGGTGAGCAAGCAGCACTACAGGAAAAGGCAATCCATGCATGGTGTTCTGAAAGCAGCTCTGGCAGCTGGGTGGGGTGTGTCCAGCATAGTACTAAGTGCTGCAGTGAGGGCTGCTTGGCTCCCACTGGTTGGAAGTGCAGGATGGAACCTCAGCACAACCATGGAACAGGGGAGGATGAAAGTGTTTCACAAAGTGGTTGGTGGGTTATGGGGATTGGGTGGTGGGAATTGTGTGGAGTTGTACCCCTCCTACCTTATGCTTTTGTTCACTAATCCTTTCTTAAATTAAAAATTTAAATTAAAAAAAAAAAAAAAAAGAAAAAAATAGATTAATAAAAAAAAAAAAAAAAATAGTTGCTTTCCAGACTTCCCTGGGCAGACGATCCCACCAATGTGCCCTGGAGCCCTGCTTCCCCAGACCCCTGCCCTACTAGGGAAAGAGAGAGACAGGCTGGGAGTATGGATCAAAATGCCAATGCCCATGTTCAGCAGGGAAGAAATTACAGAAGCCAGACCTTCCATCTTCTGCACTCCAGAATGACACTGGGTCCATAATCCCAGAGGGTTAAAGAACAGGAAAGCTATCAGGGGAGGGGATGGTATACAGAGTTCTGGTGGTGGGAATTGTGTAGAGTTGTACCCCTCTTATCCTATGGTTTTTGTCAGTGTTTCCTTTTTATAAATACAAAATTAAAAATAAATAAATAGTTGCTTTCATGAAGTCATATAGGTACTTGCTATAATTTATTAGAAACAGTGGTGGAGAGGCTAGGTGGTGGGGCACTTGGTAGAGTGCACAAGTCACTATGTGTGAGAACTGAGTTCAAATCCCCAAACCCCACCTGCAGGGGGGAAGCTTCATGAGTGGTGCAACAGTGCTGTAAGTATCTTAGCCACCTCCCTCCCCTCTGTTAATAAAAAGGCCACTGCAAGCAGTGGAGTCTTACAGGAAATAAGCCCCAGTGAGTGACAAGGCTGATGGCAAGAAAAATAAAATAAAACAGTTGATGGGGAATTATTCATGATTTTGGCAAAGACAAAGAGCTGGGCATGGAGACTGACACAGGCTTGCTAAGCTCTGCTGGCTGGCTGGGGCAAGGACAGGCCTGAAGCACTATTTCGCTGCGGGGGAGGGGGTTTGTTCTGTAGAGAGGACCAGGCACTGTGGTCACATGCAGGGAAACTGTGAGTTTGACCCTGAGAGGACCCTTTCAATGCTCTGAAGTGTCTTCCTCCGCTGAGAAGTGGTGAGTGGGAAGTGATTGTTCTTTTCTTCCCATCAAGCATATACGGACCTTTATAAGGTAAGATAGGCCAAGCTTGCTTTAGAGTACCTACCCAAGCTTACCCTCTGGGTGACCTTACCTCTAGCATTAAATGGAATACTGGGTCTACAATTAGCCTGAGGCGAATTCCTTCCTTCTCTCTGTAGGGGGCATTCAGGATGGGTCCATGACTTTATGGTCCAGGGAGGGAAGACTTAGTGTTTTGTCTTAAGAAGCTGGGGAGGTGTTCTCTTGTTTTTATTTTTTACTTTATTTATTTACTGGATACAGATATCCAGGAATCGAGAGGGAAGGGTGTGACAGAGAGGGAGAGAGACAAAGAGACACCTGCAACAATGCTACACTACTCACAAAGCTTTCATCCTGCAGGTGGGGACCAGGAGCTCACTTGCAGGTCCTTGCATACTATAACATGTGCACTCAACCAACTGTGCCACCACCTGGCCCCAGGATGTATTCTCGGGTATTCCTGACCCCTGGGTCCAAGAGTCAGTATTATGGGCAATTTGAATTCATGAGGAACTGCCAGCTTACCAAGGACATGAGTTGCACACTGCTCACTACCCTGCCTCAGCACCCAAAGTGCCTGGCACCTGATGGACTCCAAGAACGTTTTGTAGAGTCACCAAATAGAAGATGTAAATAAGTCCAATGGCATCTCCTTTCCAAATCAGCCTCATTTTAACAGAAAGCTGATCCCCAATAAACACTATCTCCTTTCACATTCTGCTGCCCATTATCCTCTAACCTCTTTCTAAATTAACTCTCTGAGAGAGACCCTATTAAACTCTTTAGGGCTGTTAATGTTGTAGTGAGAATTTTTATTAAATTCCCTGTCATGAAAGGCAGAGTGGATAACCATGCTACTGTACCCATTGTTAAGTTATAAGCAAGAAAGCCACTAGATGTTTTGGTCATAAAGAGGCGGCCCAGATCCTCTGCTTTAATTGCCTGCCTCTGGGTAGACAGAGCTATAAACTGCAGGGTCGTCCCAAGAGCATAGCAATGCACTTGAGGAGAGATGCCAAGAGGCAGTCAGATGATGTAAAGTTTCCTTTATGACTTGAATGCGGGCATTTCTGGAGACACAATGCTAAGCAAGATGGGGGGGCAGATCCCAGGTGCCCTGAGCTCCCCACAGGGACAAACAGCTGTTGGGGGGGGTAGTTATGAGTAGCAAGAACTCTACTGAACCACAAAGGCAGAGTTATACATAGTAACCATTCCAGACAAATTGCTGTCAAGACAAGGGCACCAGCAATATTATTCTTTAGCTTGTCTAATTCAGGGTTTAATCATGCTAAAAAATTCAACATGATTACTTCTTCATCTTCTCCATCTTTCTTCTTCTGGACTGGAGCCCATGACTCCTATTAAATTTTCCAAGAAAATGTTAAGTAGTTGGTCAGCATTCTCCCTTTAACCACCCTAGGAGATAGTACATTACCTACTGGCCATAATCTCTTGGGCATTTAGGACTTCATAAAACACAACTCTTATCACGTTCCCCCATAGCATCATTCTCTATCCCTTAATTTGCCCCACTTGGGCATTTCTGGATGCCCTCCAGCTCTTCCATGCACTGTTTCCATTTGGAGGCTCGGGCACGCCAGAATGCTGATGCAGAGACCTCTCAGATGTGGCCTGCAGCCTAGCTAATCTTCAGGAGCATCTTTCACACTTAATATTTCAAAGGCATCCAATTTAAAATTAAGCTAATTGATCATCCAACTTACATGTTCTTTCTTAGCACGTGCCAGCCCTCAGGATCCCATAGTGCCCTGGGGCTGGGGATGTCACTGGGGGCATCCAAAATTCATCCTAAAAGCCTTCATCACAGTCAAATATATAATTCAGTGATTCAAAACTTAAAAGTTAAGGGTCAAGTGGTGGCGCACCTGGTTAAGCACACACATTTCAGTGCACAAGGACCCGGGTTTAAGACCCTAGTCCCTACCTGCAGGGGGAAATCTTAATGAGTAGTGAATCAGGGCTGTAGGTGTCTGTCTCTTTCCTTCTTTATCTCCCCCTCCCTTCAATTTCTCTTTGTCTCTAACCAATAATAAAATAAAAATAAAATAAACATTAAAAAATCCCTCAAAAGTTCCTTGAGGGTAGGGACACATTATCTTAACTTTTGTGTTGTGTGACTTATTGGGAACTTTTATATTTTAATCAGCTGGGTATAGTTAAGTTGGATCCCCACCCCCCCAAGGAACACATCATAGATTGAATTGTCTTCCCACCAAGTGTATATGGTGACATCATTAACCCCATGATAGCCATATCATGGAGGTAGGATCTTTAAGGGAGTAAGACTAGAATAGCCATACTGCTTCAGTGCTGGGCAGTGGACAATATAGAAAGTTCTCCACTTGTTCTTTATAGCCAGTGATGGGCTTCCAGGTGAGTAAGACCATTTACAAATAATATTCTAACCACCTAAGGTACAGTGGCAGTCAACTCTGACTGCACAATCTCCTCTTGGAACTTACATTCTAGTTTACAGGATAGACAGTAAATAGTAAACAGTAAAGAAGATGATCAAAGATGTGGAGAATCTATAAGGAGCCCTGGAAGAGAGAGGGACTCCCTAAGATGAGGACCTGATTAATGCTTCCCAGGGACCAACATCCAAGAAGGCACTGGATGGTGAAAAGCAGCAGCCAGGAAGAGCTGAAGGAAGACTGGTCAGAGGGACTGCAAGCACCAGGACCAGTGCTGAATCACTTGTGCTCTGTGTGAGGGGCGGGGCGGGGCAGGTGAGCCATCATGCCTGCAGTGAGGGAGCTGGGGGGTAGGGGAGGGAGGAGCAGGCAGTCAGTCAGGGTGAGCTCAGACAGGGCCCTGTAGGCTCTGAGAAGAAATTGGATTTTATCCTAAGCATAATGGGAGGCCATTGGAGGGCTTAAGAAGATAAATCGTGATCATTACTCTGTGTTTTCTGAGGTCTGACAAGACAACAGGAAAGGCTGGATGATGACTAAAGGTTGGAAAGCCCACATCCTGGCCTGTGGCCCTGCAAGAGAGAAGGGTGGCAGCCTTCAAGCCCAAGGGGCACGTAAGGGATGATTGCCATTTGTCTGTCACTGGCACAGATGGCTGCATCTCAACACACAGAGCCTGATGCAGATAGGGCACCCTGTCTGTGCTGAAAACAGCTCTGCCACATAGCTGGTGCAGAGAGGGCCCTCAGGAAATGCCCAAGTGGTTTCAGAACTGAGTTTATCTAGTTTGTTTGTTTTTAGATAAAGACAGAGAAGGCAGAGAGAGTAAAAAAAAATACCATTGCATGGAAGCTGCCTTCAGTGCAGTGAAGATGGGTTCAAACCTGGGTTTTACACTCTCCAAGTGAGCTATTTCATTGGTACCCAAGTTTGTCTTTAAAACCTGTGGAGCCACTGCTCTTGCTAGCTTGCCTACAAGCACTTCAGGTAGGAGTCCAGAACAGACGCATGAGGCACTAACCCAGTAGGCCAGACAGATCTCCAAAGGCCCCTTAGCTGGGCTGCTCTGTGGAATCTTCCCAACAGACCACTGCAATATTCTTACTGCTGTACTGGAAAAAATAAGCCCCAGGTTTCTAAATCCACATCCACTTGATGCCCAGAGGGCAAATATTAATTATGTATCACTCTGATTGAAAAGCAAATGACCCCTGGCAGCCACTTAGAGCTCCAAATGAATTAGCTTATTTATTATCCTCATCTGAACCCCACACTAGCTAGGGGACATGCTGTCTGAGAACAGCTGGGCCCAGGACCATCCCTGCTGCTTGCATTGACATTGCCCAGCTTCCCACTAAGGAAATGCAGAGCTACTCTAGGGAAAAGACTTTTCCACACTGAGTGAAGAGACACAAAGGGAAGAGTGAGGGCTGTGAAGGAGGGGCACTGCAAGCATCCTACCCTCTGCTGGTCTGTTCCAGCTCTGCCCCGTTTTCATTCCTTGGTGGTGGGTGGGGAGGTGTTCGCTTACCTCCAGCAACCTTCTCATGCTCTCTACACTCCTGAGACTGGCCAATGGTCATCAGGAATCCCATGGCCTTGGAAATGACACTGTCCACTAATAAGCTAGGCCTCTGCTGTGTAATCTCCAGTTAAAGAGAACTTCATCATAATTAACTTCTTCAAGAGAAAAAAAATATAAAGAATTTTAGCATTTGCAGGATCTATGCAGAACTCATTGCCAATTAAAATGGACCTACCCTAAGGCCAGGCAATTCCTCTCCTGGGGGATATATATATATCCTAAGGAAACAAGCACAACCATCCAAAGAGATCTGTGCATAAGTTCACAGCAGTAAAATTTGTAATAGCTCAAATATGGAAGCAACTTAGGTGTCCAACAAGAGCTGAGTGGCTAAGAAAGTTATGGTATATACACAATGGAATACTAATCAGATATTAAGAATATGTTAACTCTTTTTCAGTAACCAGGATCCAGATATTACTATAATGCCAACCGGACTTCCCTGGGCAGATGACCCCACCAATGTGTCCTAGAGCTCCTCTTCCCCAGAGCCCAGCCCCAGTAGGGAAAGAGAGAGACAAGCTGGGAGCATGGATCAACCTGCCAATGCCCATGTTAAGCAGGGAAGCAATTAGAGAAGCCAGACCTTCTACCTTCTGCACCCTATAATGACACTGGGTCCCAACTCCCAGAGAGTTAATGAATAGGAAAGATTCTGACCTATCCCTCCCACCAACTCCCATCCCCCACTGGCCCAGGAAGCTGCATGTCTACCCCTCACCACAGGGTTTTTACTTTGGTGCCCTACTTACAATTTGGTCAGGTCCTGCTTTTAGTTTCCCTTTCAGATCTTCTTACTCAACTTCTGTTGATGAGTGGGATCATCCCATACTCATCTTTATCTTTCTGACTTAGCTCACTTAACATAATTCCTTCTAGCTCTGTCCAAGATGGGTCAGAAAAGGTGGGTTCATTGTTCTTGATAGCTGCATAGTATTCCATTGTGTATATATACCACAGCTTTCTCAGACACTCATCTGTTGTTGGGGACATGGGTTGCTTCCAGGTTTTAGCTATTATGAATTGTGCTGCTATGAACATAGGAGTACACACCTCTTTTTGGTTGGGTGTTATGGAGTCCTTGGGGTATAACCCCAGGAGAGGAATTACTGGATCATATGGAAGGTCCATGTCTAGCCTCTGAGAGTTTTCCAGACTGCTCTCCACAGAGGCTGTACCAATTTACATTCCGACCAGCTATGTAAAAGGGTTCTTCGGTCCCCACAACCTCTCCAGCATTTGTTGCTGCTGTCCTTTTTGATGGATGCCATTCTTACAGGAGTAAGGTGGTATCTTAGTGTTGTCTTAATTTGCATTTCTCTGACAATCAGTGACCTAGAGCAGTTTTTCATAAGTTTGTTAGCATTTTGGATCTCCTCTGAAGTGAATGTTTCTTTCATATCCTCTGCCCATTTTTGGATGGGGTCATTTGATTTTTTGGTGCTAAATTTGCTGAGCTCTTTATATATTTTGGTGATTAGTTTCTTGTCTGATGTATGGCATGTGAAGATCTTCTCTCATTCTGTGAGGGGTCTCTTTGTTTGTTTAATAGTTTCTTTGGATGTGCAGAAGCTTTTCAATGTGATGTAGTCCCATTGGTTTGTTTCTGCTTTAGTCTTCCTTGCAATTGGGTTTGATTCATCAAAGATGTCCTTGAGGTGTAGGTGGGAAACTGTTTTACCAATGTTTTCCTCTAAGTATTTGATTGTTTCTGGTCTGACATCCAGGTCTTTGATCCATTTGGAGTTGATGTTTGTTTCTGGTGAGATAAAGTAGTTCAATTTCATTCTTCTGCATGTTACAACCCAGTTTTCCCAGCACCATTTATTGAAGAGAGCCTCCTTCTTCCATTTAAGCCTTTGGGCCCCCTTATCAAAGATTAGCTATCCATAGGTGTGGGGATTTATTTCTGGGCTTTCAATTCTGTTCCACTGGTCTGTGTGCCTATTTTTGTTCTAGTACCATGCTGTTTTGATTATGATGGCTTTATAATATAGTTTAAGGTCTGGGGGTGTGATGCCTCCATTTCTGTTTCTTTTCCTCAAGATGGTTTTGGCAATTGTAGGTGTTTTCATGTTCCAGATAAATGATTGTAGTGTTTGTTCTATTCTCTTAAAGAAGCTTGGTGGAACTTTGATGGGTATTGCATTTAATTTGTATATGGCTCTGGGGAGAATATCCATTTTGATGATATTTATTCTTCCAATCCATGAGCATGGGATATCTTTCCATTTCTTGGTATCAGTTTCTATTTCCTTGAGGAGCGACTCATAGTTTTCAGTATACAAGTCTTTCACTTCTTTGGTCAACTTTATTCCTAGGTATTTGATTGATTTTGCTGAAACAGTAAATGGGAGTGATTTCTGGATGTATTCTTCTTCAGATTTAGTGTTTGCATAAAGAAATGCCACTGATTTTTGTACATTGATTTTGTAACCTGATACCTTGCTGTATTGCCTAATAACTTTCAGTAGTTTTCTGCTGGATTCTTTAGGTTTTTCTAAGTATACAATCACATCATCTGCAAATAGTGAGAGCTTGACTTCTTCCCTTCCAATCTGTATTCCTTTCTCTTGCCTGATTGCTATGGCAAAAACTTCCAATACTATGTTGAAGAGTAACGGTGACAGTGGACAGCCCTGTCAAGTCCCCGATCTGAGGGGGAATGCTTTCAGCTTCTGTCCATTGAGTATGATGTTGGCTGTAGGTTTGCTATATATAGACTCCACTATCTTGAGGAATTTCCCATGTATTCCCATTTTTTGTAGAGTTTTGAGCATGAATGGGTGTTGGATTTTGTCAAAGGCTTTCTCTGCATCTATTGAGATAATCATGTGACTTTTGGCTTTGCTTTTATTGATGTGGTGAATGACATTGATTGACTTACAGATGTTGAACCAGCCTTGCACTCCTGGGATGAATCCCACTTGGTCGTGATGAACAATCTTTTTGATATGTTGCTGTATCTGGTTGGCCAATATCTTGTTTAATATTTTGGCATCTATGTTCATCAGAGATATTGGTCTGTAGTTTTCCTTTTTTGCTCTGTCCCTATCAGCTTTTGGTATCAGGGTGATGTTGGCTTCATAGAAGGTGTAAGGGAGTATTCCTGTTTCTTTAATCTTATGGAAAAGCTTAAGAAGTATCAGTACTAACTGTTTCCTGAAAGTTTTGTAGAATTTGTTTGTGAAGCCATCTGGTCCAGGACTTTTGTTGTTGGGGAGATTCTTTATAACGGTTTCAATTTCTTTGTCTGTGATTGGTGTATTTAGGTTTTGTAGTTCTTCTTGGCTCAGTTTTGGAAGGGCACATGCTTCTAGGAATTGTTCCATTTCTTCCAGATTCTCTAGTTTGGTGGCGTATAGTTCTTTATAAAAGTTTCGCATGATTTTCTGGATTTCTGTGGTGTCAGTTGTGATATCTCCTCCATCATTTACAATTCTATTAATTTGGGTCTTCTCTCTTTTTTGTTTGGTGAGTCTGGCTAGGGGTTTGTCAATTTTGTTTAATCTTTCAAAGAACCAACATTTGGCTTCATTGATCTTTTGTATGGTTCTTTTATTTTCGATGTAGTTTATTTCTGCTCTAACTTTAGTGATTTCTGTCCTTCTGGTTGCTTTAGGGTTCCTTTGTTCCTCTTCCTCTAAGTCCTTGAGGTGTTCAGTAAGGTCGTTCATTTGAGCTTCTTCTTGGTGTTCAATATGTGATTGTATGGCTATAAGTTTCCCTCTCAGTACTACTTTAGCTGTGTCCCAAATATTTTGATAGGTTGTGTCTTCATATTCATTTGTTTCCAGGAACATTTGAATTTCCTGCTTGAGTGAATCTCTGACCCAGTGGTTCTTAAGGAGTATGTTGTTTAGTTTACAAATTCTGTGACTTTTAATAATTGTCTGTTTGTTGTTAAATGTTAGTTTTACTCCACTGTGGTCTGAGAAGATGCTTGGGATGATTTCAATGTTCTTGAATTTATTGATGCTGTCTTTGTGGCCTAACATGTGGTCTATCCTTGAGTATGTGTTATGTGGATTTGAAAAGAAGGCGTATTCCAGTTTTTTGGGGTGAAGGACTCTGAAAATGTCCAAGAGGTCTAGTCTGTCAATCTCTTCATTCAATTCTCTTGTATCTTTGTTGGTTCTCTGCTTTGTTGATCTGTCTAAGTGTGAGAGTGGGGTATTGAAGTCTCCCACTATTACTGTATTACTATTGATGTATTTTTTAAATTCTTTCAGTAAGTGCTTGATGTATTTAGATGGTCCCTCATTGGGTTCATAGATGTTAATAATTGTTAATTCTTCTTGGCTGATTGATCCTCTAATCATTATGTAATGTCCTTGCCTATCTTTTATTACTTTATTTAATTTAAAATCTATCGTGTCTGAGATGAGAATGGTTGTTCCTGCCCTTTTTTGTGGTCTGTTTGCCTGTATGATAGTTTTCCATCCTTTCACTTTAAGTCTGTGTTTATCTTGTTGTGACAGATGGGATTCTTGCAAGCAGAATATGGTTGGGTTGTGTTTTCTGATCCATCCACCCACTCTGTGCCTTTTGATGGGTGAGTTTAAGCCATTGACACTTATTGATATTATGGATTTAATGTATTGTAGTGCCATTGTTCAAAATAATTTGTTTGCTCTGATATATTGCAAGTATTATAGTGATGTTCTTGTTTATAAGAGGTCTTTTAGAACCTCTTTCAGGGCTGGTTTGGTGATGGTTGCTTCCTTTAATTGTTGTTTGTCTAAGAAGGTTTTGATCCCTCCATCTACTTTGAATGAAAGCCTAGCAGGTTATATTATCCTTGGTTGAAACCCTTTTTCATTCAGGGCTCGATAGATATCTTGCCATTCTCTTCTGGCTTTTAGAGTTTGAGTGGAGAAGTCTGCAGATAATCTTATGGGTTTTCCCTTGTATGTGACTTTTTGTTTCTCTCTTGCAGCCTTTAGGATCCTTTCTTTATCCTTACTCCTTTTCATTGTGAGTATGATGTCTTGGTGTCTTCAGGTCTGGGTTGATTCTGTTTGGAACTCTCTGGGCCTCTTGAATCTTGATGTCCTTTCTGTTATTCAGGTCCTGGAAGTTTTCTTCTATTATTTCCTCTAGAATGTTTGCTTCCCCTTCCTCTCTTTCTTCCTCTGGCAGGCCAATTATACGAATGTTGCTTCTTTTGAAATCATCCCACATGTCTCTGTTGTTTTCAGTGTCTCTCAATCTCTTTTTGAGCTCTTTTACCTCTTTCTTAGTTTTCTCTAGCTCATCCTCTGTTTGGCTAATTCTGTTTTCTGCTTCTGTTATTCTGCTTTCCCTTCCCTCAGCTTCTTTCTTTATAACAACTATTTCAGTTTTCAGTTCTCTAATTGCCTCAAGATAATCAGTATTTTCTTGGGGGTCTCAACTGTTGTTTCCCTAATACTGCCATTCCTTTCCTCCAATTTTGTTTTCATTTCTGTGATTAATAAGTTTATTATTACTTGCATACTTTTCTTATCTATGGTTACTTCTGGCTGATATGTAGTTTGTTCTGGGCTCTTATCTTCATTCATTGGAGTAGCATTTTTATTTGTTTTTGATCTACCCATTTTTTTAATTTATGTGTTTCTTATTTTTATGCTCTGTTGTTCCTCAGTTGTTGTGTCTTGAGTACAAGCAACACTATACTAAATATCTTTATGACAATTGCCCTCACCAACCTCAGGAGTTACAATAGCAACTGAAGCTAGTATTTAAGCAGTTTAATCACTACCAGTTAGCCAAACAATGTCTCCAGTCTGTGAAAAAATAGTAACCAAATCCCAGTGATGAAGAAAGAGAAAAGAAAGAAGGGATAGCAAGAATAGACAGTTATGCAAATCTACTATCCACTGTATATTCTAGGGGTAACCAGAGAGGAAAGGGAAGTAGAGCAGAGATACACACATAGAGAGTCCACTCTGAGTCAGATTTCTTCCCCCAAATAATTCCTAAATTCAGAAAGACAGAGAAGAAGGAAGGAAGAAGTGTATGACAACATAAAAAAAAGAAAAGAAACAAGAGAGAGAACAGAGAAAAGATAAGAACAAGAGCTGTAATTAAAGAGCAGTGAAAGGAAAGTTTTTTTTGATTACTTTATTTTTAATTTAATTTAATTGTATTTTATTTTTTTTAATTAGCTAGGAGGAGGAGGAAGGGGAGAGTCTATAGAGGAGGCAGGAGTAAGGAGACAAGTTCCTCCCACAATAGATAAGATGCCCACTACCCTAGCAATGAAAGATATCCTAAGAGTTAATTCTGATCAACCTAAAGGGGGGGAAGATATATGCCTTTATATAATAGTAATAATAAAATAGAGCAGGATAAAAAAAAAACCCTGTCCCATATTACCTCAAACCTCGTGAGCAGTGGCAGCTGATTGTTAAGAAAGAAAAACAAACAAACAAACAAACAAAAACCTCAAGACTAGACAAGGATAGCTGAAATAGACAGTTATGCAAATCTACTATCCACTGTATATTCTAGGGGTAGCTAAAGGAGGAAGGGAAGTGGAGCAGAGATACTCGCAGTGAGAGTCCACTCTGAGTCAGAATTCTTCCCCATAATAATTCCCAAACATGTATCAATGAATGCACACTGTTTGGTGGTGTGGGGGATGGGGCCTGTGGCTTTGGAAGCTATAGGATTAAGGATGAAAGGATAACAAGAATGAGGAAAAAGAAAAAAAATGAAAGAGAGATAAAAGAAAAAGATAAGGAAAAGAACAGTAATAAAAGAGCAGTGGAAGGAAAGAGTTTTTTACTTAAAAAATTTTTTAAATTATTTAATTAGCTATGTGGGGGGGGGGGTTGGCTACTTAGAAAGAAAAAAGGCCAGAGGCTTCAGAAGGGACTAGACTTAGAATGAATGATACTCCCTGGTGATATGGGAATCCTGGTAAAGAAAGAAGCTCAGCAGGGGAGGCTGCTAGGAGCTGGTCCCCAGGGACTGGTTATGGGGGAGGAAGGGGGAGGAGGTACGCTTTGGAGATAATAATTTAAAAGAAAAATTTTTTTTTCTCTTTTTTTCTACTCTATTTTTTAACCCAAATTAAGTTATAGTCACCTCCTTGGTGTCACCGCTAGGACCCCATATTGACTGGCCTAGTAAAGGCAGAAAATCCTACCGTTTCCAGAGGATGTGGTCAGAGCTCAAGCCACTAGCAGCTTCTCAGTCCGCCATCTTCCGGGAACCCCCCCAGTGTTTCCTTTTTATAAATAAATTTTTTTAAAAAAAGAATTAGGTAGTCACCTTCTTTACCTCATCTTGGATGGAGCCTGAAGGAATCTTGTTAAGTGAAGTAAGTCAGAAAGAGAAGGATAAATATGGAATAATCTCACTCATGGACAGAAGTTGAGAAATAAGAATAGAAAAGGGAAACACAAAGTAGAACTTGAACTGAATCTGGTGAATTGTACCAAAGCAAAGGACTCTGGAAAGGGGGGGGAGTCCAGGTTCTGGTGCATGGTGTTGAAGAAGGACCTAGGCTAGCAAGTGAGAGTGTTTTGAAAAAACTGAGAAATTTTGTGCATGTACCAACAACTGCATTTACTGTAAACCACTAATCCCCCTCCCAATAAAAAGGAAAAAAATACTTTTAAAAAAGGACAAGCCTTCCTAGTTTGTTCCAACAGCCTTTCAGCTGGAGGAACCTATCTAGATGGCAAGACTCACATCTCATCATGAACTGTCTGGTCTTCATTGTAAAGGTGCTCCACCCCTCTTCTTTAAGTTTCAGACCCTACCTTGTTCCTTAGCTCAAGACTAATGCCCTCATTTTACTCCATTAGCTTTTAAATACAGACTTTCCATATAATTTAATTAAATTTATTTGTTATCACATTAGTCTGGTTAAATTGATTGTCAACAGCCTGAGAACTCAGAGAGACAAGTAGAAATTTCTTCATTCCTACAATGGAAAGGGCCCAAGATCCTGCTGCCAGTTCTTTGAGTGGTAGGACTAGAACTAAGATCTCTAGAATGACTCCTAAACTACTAAGACATATTCAGTATTCCCTTGCAGTGTGACAAGCAGACAGGTTAACTGAGCATGTGTTGTGAGCTCTGTACCATATCAGGCACAAGGCTCATGGGAAAGATTTAACAACCTGTTCATTTTCTCAGTATCTATAGAACACTGTGTGCCACACACAGTGAAGGTGCCAGTCAAAGGCACTGTTTTTACAGATAAAAAACTCTGGTTCCTAATAGTGTGACTTACTGAAAAGCAAACATTAAACTAATTAACCAAATAGTTATTAAGCATACTAAATGCAATTTAATAATTATGAGGAGCTTGGCCCACTTTTTGGTTGAAAGCAGATACTCAATGCAAGCTATTTTCATTCTCCATGTCATATGCCTGGGGTAATGAGGTAACCAGTGAAGTCAAGGCTGTAGCTCACTGTCCAGCACTGAGCAGTGAGCAGTGGTCTTGGGGGGGGGGTGAGGAAAAAAATCAGGTGAGTAGAGAAGAACTAGAATATTCTGTAGAGTTGAGAGGAATTATCTACTCACAAGTAAAGGAAGCACCCCTGGGGTCATCAAGTAGGTCTTGTCACTGGAGAGGCAGGTACAGATGAACCAAGAATGACCATTAGATCCTAGGGGTCTCCAGAAATCCCCATCTGATTTGGGTTATTGCAAACACTCCTAGCCCAAACTTGCTCAACCAGTATGAGGAGAGAACACTGTAGACAAGCAATGGAGTGGGACTTTATGGAGAGCTGGGGGTGGGAATGACAGCAGCCTAGGAGAACAGTCCTTAAAATGCAGGAAAAAGAGTAGAATGCATGTATCATTCTGGATCTGGCAGTTGCAGGACCAGCAAAACCTGCAAGCAGGCTGAGGTTTTGAGTTCAAGTGCATGGAGCTATCTGTTGACTCCCTTCAGCTTTAAAGGGATCTGAGTAGCCACGTGGTGGCAAACCTGGTTGATCACACATATTACCATGAGCAAAGACCTGGGTTGAAGTTCTTTGTCCCTACTTTCAGGAGGGAAGATTCACAAATGTTAGAGCTATGCTGCAGGTGTCTCTCTCCCTCTTTCTATCTCCCCTTCCCTTCTCATTTTCTCTCTGTCCTATCAAATTAAAAATAATAATAATTATTAAAAAGAAGATACACTTAAAAATAAATACATAATACAAAGGAGGAAGTTACCCAGTCCCTCCTCCTCTCCATCTCACAGAAGGCTCAAGGGTAGCAAGCTGCTCTGGGCAGGTCTTATGACCTACAGTCACTGTGTACATAGGTAGATCCCCCATGCGCCCTCTGTGCAGAGCACGCTCCTTAGCTCCCTCCACAGCCTGCCAGTGAGCTGCTTCTCAGTTTCTGTGTGCCCCCCCCCCCCCCGCCCCACATCTCCATGCCTCTGGTTAGGTTTCTACACTGCTAGAAAATGGGAGGTTTCAGTGCAAGATGGAGAATTATCCTCTTTTGATTCTGTGTTGAACACCTTCCACTTCTCTGTGAATTGAACTGTGTATTTTGGCACTCTGTCTAATGCTTGGCTAACAGAACTGGAGAACCAAAAATTAGTGAAGGTTCCAGGGAGATTGATGCAGCTCAATGGCTCACAGAGACACAGCTCTCTCATCCAAAACTGTTCTGACCCCTGAGAAAATCAGGGTGCACCCCAAACCACTGCCTATGCTCCCAAACTCAACTGCAGCTACACAAACACACTCACTCTCTCTCTCTGTGTATCTCTCTCTCTCTCTCTCTGCAGTGCTGATCAGCATCATAAACATTCCAGGCACATAATGCTGATCAACACCCAGGAATAATCTCTGAAAATGCAGGTCAGACTCAAGCTGGAAGGGCTGTAACTGAAGAGTGGAGGGGACTCAGAATAGCAAGAGTCATTCATATTTTAGTATTCTCCCTATTTAGAAAGATCAAAATAAACACAAGCACACAGACACTGAGTGGGCTGTGCAGTGCAAAAGCAGGTGCAGAGCCTGCTAGGCATGGGCAGTTGAGCACCTGGGAGAGAGTGGTGCAGTAAGCTCCAAGGCCAGATTCACCCACACTGCAAAGCAGCCTCTGCCTGGCCAGTGCTTCTTGCCACCAGGGCCACTTTGCTCACTTGCAAGTCAGTTAGGATGCAAACTGCATGAGTTCAGCTGCTCCAATTGGACAGTCTCTGTGGAAATGAGGGATACCCCAAGAAGGTGGAAGACAGGACTCCAGGCCTGCATTCATGTTCCTTCAGCACCAACACTGACTCTCATTTGGGCTGTTTTCACTCCAACTATTTTCACTCCATGTTTTTCTCCAGAGACCTACTCACCCTCTTGCTGGGATAAAGTAGACCCCTACTACCTTGGCACACACTTACATAATGCTTACTGTGTGCCAAACCTATGCCTTCCATAAATAGCCATTTCACCTTCTTAATCTCTTGGATTCCATATTACTATCATGCAGATGAGGAGACTGAGGCATCCCCTCCCCAGTGCCTGGGAGCCCCTGATCCCACTCCCAAAGGAGCAGCAAACATGCATCTCTGCTTCAGGAAGATTTGCTTCTGCAGAGCTGTTGGCTCAGATCTCTGTTGAATGGCTTTCTTGTATAACGCTATTCATCTATAACAGTGTTTATTTTCTATAGAAAAGGAACAGAAAGAAGTAAAAGGCTTTTGTTAAAAACTCCTGTTCTCTGCACTTGTGCAGCAGAGCCTGACACCGGCTCAGCTCTCCTCCCCAGAGTAGGGACGCTAGCCGTCCAGAGGGTGACACCTGATTTGCTTGTTTGGGTTTCATGGCACTTCCTTTCCTCCCCTCCTCCAAGCTCAGCAAAAAACTGCCGCATTCCACATATTTGGAGTTTTTCTGTTGGATTGTTGGAAGCAAATGGCTTTGAGAGTTTTGTGCCAACCCTTGAGACAACAACAGGAGATACTCCAGGGTGTTGTAAAACCAAGAGTGGGATACTCTGAGCTAAGGGACAAGAGAAGGGCTCTGGAAAAAACCAGCCATCAGCATCTTCGATGGCTTTTGGACGATGGGGCAGGTGCTCATGCCATCCTCCAGGTCACTGCTCAAAGTCATTTCAAGGTTAGAGCAGGTTAAACATGTCTTAAGGTTGGGTTGGTAGGAGCACAACAGACTTTCACGTGTGAGATCCCGAAGACTCAATCTGTGGCACCAACACACCACCAAAAGCCAGAGCTGATGAGTACTCTGGTTAAAAACAAAATCATGCCATGCAGGGCTCCCAGCCCTGTCTCTGCTCCCACCTTTGTTCCTCAGACAGCTTACACAGGTCACCTGTCATCTTGAGTGATGTGAAGTGGTATCTGTTCTTGTGTTCTGTGGCTACTTTAAGATTAAAAGGAGGTACATAAGCACCAGTTAGCAGGAACTCTGTGCTTGCCTTCAAGGAGATGATCATTTTAGTAAGCAGACAAGAGCACAGTGACACTCCCTGTAAGGTCCCCAAACATACAAGACACCTTGGCAGAGGTGAGCAAGCACCCCATACCTCCATGCTAACAGGTGTCTGCAGGCCCCCATCCCAATGCAGAAACTGGCTGGCTGAGCTAAGGCAGGGTCTGTATTTCATCTGCTGACACCCACAAGCTCCAATCTGGGCTCTTGTGCATTCACTTGGGTAACAACAGACACAAGAGAAAGGCCTGCTCTACTGCCTTAGTGAGTGTCTGGACCACAGAGCTCACTAGCAGAGCTCAGACCTAGACCAGCGGTTGACCCCAACAGACAGGAAATGAACCTAAAGATGAATCTGGGTCCCAAATGGCACCCACAGCCTTCTCTGTCAGGAGAGTCACTGTCCAGCTATCCTGATATACATACCTCATATCTCTCCAGGAATGACCAGTGTGACTCTTTTTGGATTTGATATTAAAGGCAGAACCATCAGACTATCTCCACATTTCTCACCACAAACACTAGAAGCAAGAAGAGAATGGAATATTCACTATACTAAAGGACAAAGATTACTAGCCATGAAATTTTCTATCCTACCACTAGTGTGACTTTGTCTTCGCAGTGTTTCTAAACATTCCTCCACTGCATCAATAACAGCCTTCTTATCAGCACATTCTTTTGCTTAAATCACAAAGTATCACTTCTGAAGAAGGTGTTGCTCCTTATCTCCTCTGCTACCAGTGAGATGTATGAAAGAGGAGAGGAGCCTGGAGGCTGGACAGGAAACTCTGAAGTCACTGTGACAGGTTTCAGGATTATTCCTACCAATAACTTGGGAAGCCTCACCTTCCCTGCCTGCACTACTCCAGAGCAACTGGTAAGGAAGGGTCCAGAGCTGACATATAGGGCTGACCCACACAGAGAGACAGAAACCACACCCACCCTCAGTGATGAATAGTCACTAAGCTGGTCTCTCAACCCTGGGCAGCACAGCAGCAGAGGCAGAGCAAGTAATATACTGCTTTATTTTCTTAGGCTATAAGCTACCACCTGAAATAAATCAGCGTGAAATGAGAAAATAGAAAAGGAAAGATGATACCTTTTAAATTGCCAGTCAAGTGTTAGTTTACAAAGTCACAGGTTAGTGTGGGGAATGGGAGTTGTCAGACTCCTTGGTCACAGTCATATTCTCAAAGTCATGGTATTAAAACTTTTTCTGCCGACCTTGACGCTGGCATCACCTCTGCACCATGGAAGTGACCTGCATCCTCTCTTCATGGGAAACTAAGTCAGGATGGTCCCCAATAGGGAGCTGAGCAGAGTGTGGCTCAAGATCCAGCTCCATGGTGAATACAGTATTGCTCCAAATTCACCCACTCCAGTCAGTGGACAGAAATATGTCCCCTACATGGCAGAGGGGACTTTCAGATGTGATGAACATTAGAGTCCTGAGCTGGAGTGATCACTCTGCATTATCTGAGTGGGTCCACTGGATCACAGGGAGTTTGTAAAGAGGGAGGCAGGAGCATGAAAGTCAGAGAAAGTGAGCTGACAAGGTAAGCAGAGGCTGGCATGAGGTGGGGCCACAAGGGAATGTGACCAAGTTTTCTTGAAACTCCTGAAAATTCAAGGATACTGATTCTGCCCACAGCCTGCAGAAGGAGGCATAACCTCAACCTGTGGCCACACAGACTTACCACTATAACTGATGGGCACTATTGCCTTTCACATCATCACTTCTGTGTGTGCATTTTATAAATTCACAGCATGGAGAATAATTCAGTATAATATCCAGTTCTGGGTGTGAGCAATAACTGGCCACTTTTGCTATGTGGCAATGTCTCCATAATAACACAGCGGGGGAGGCATCCTAACTAACACACTGTTCTAGACAAGAATTCCCAAGAAAGATCTTGCCACAGTAGAAGGAACCAAGCCCCCTCCCATGCAGCACTTCTATCCAGGACTTGGGTCTTCAGAGCAGCCCCCCCCCCCCACCCATTGACTTTTGATTTTTCCCCTACAAGAGGGCTCAGACACACACACACACACACACACACACACACACACACACACACGGCAAGCAGAGTGGGGTATGCTCTGATGTCACTGGCCAGAGCCTGCATACATAAACTAACATTGGCAATGACACCTGCAGATGTCCTGACTCAGGTGTCACAGCTTCCTGCAACACCAGACTGATCCTGCCTTTAGAGCACAGGTCCCAGATCTCCTGAGAAAACCAGCCAGCAAGGGACCAAGACATCCCCAGAGCAGTCAAGACCCCAACCCCAGCACTCACCAGCATGAAGCCTTATAACCTATCTCTGTAACCTGAAGATCAGGGTCCCAGGGACATTCTGCTCAGCACCAGCAGGATCTGTGCACCAAGGAGTCCATGCAGGGGACCAGAGGTAGCCCACTGGGCTCTGTCAGAGGCTTGGCACCACCAAATATGGTCATGATGCTGCTTGATTTTAGTGCAGTGAAACTGACTTTGGACTTGGATTTACAGAACTATGATAAATGTGCCTTGCTCTGAGCCAGCCAGCTGTCACAGCAATGGTAGGGAAGATGGACACAATCTCTCCACGAACACTATGTCCTCCACTCCCTTCAGGCAGGACGGACATCCAGTGAAGCCTTCTGAGAACTGTCGACCTTGGCTGCCAAATGTACCTCACACATCAGAGCTGTCATCCTGAGCACACCCCTACAGTACACTGCCTGCCATGCTTAGTAAAGAGGGGGTGAAGGTTCCGCATCACCACCCTTTCCTTTCCTCTCTGAAAGTTCCACACCATCCCCCACCATGTCCTCTCTCCCTGCTGCAGGGTGAAAGGCTTGTGGCACCACTGCCCAGCCTCTAATAGTGAGGACAACCAAATGCCAGCCAGAGCAAGTCGCCTTGGAAGATAAATCAGTTGTATTTTACAAACCAAAAGTTGTGGGAGGAGCAACTGTGAAACAGGGGTCTGTGAAAACTAACAAGTCAGCCTAACTATTAGATGAAAGCTATTACTATGTCACTGAAAGCATACTATGTCACTGAAAGCAGTCACAAGAAAGCCTTCGGATGTTTCACAGTCCGCCACAGCCAGCTCTGCCTTTTGCAATTGGGTGCTCATAGATAGAATCAGGTGCAGGAAGAGCTGCACCCAGGCTAAGATACAAGGGAAATAAATACAGCACTGATTCTGTTACTGCAGTTAACTGCAGTGAGTGGGCTCTGTATAGTCTAGTGTATTTTTCCCAGTGCCTATGCTACCATTTCTGTGCCTCCCTGCACCCATACTATCACCTTTATGTGACCCTGAAAGCCAGAAGTGATAAGATCCAGCCTTGAAAGAGTAATGTAATAGAAGATTCAGACTGCAGAGGAAAATAATTTTTTAAAATATTTATTTATTCCCTTTTGTTGCCCTTACTGTTTTATTGTTGTAATTATTATTGTTGTTGTTAATGATGTCATCGTTGTTGGGTAGGACAAAGAGAAATGGTGAGAGGAAGGGAAGATAGAGAGGGGGGAGAGAAAGGTAGACACTTGCAGACCTGCTTCAGCACTTGTGAAGCGACTTCCCTGTAGGTGGGGAGTGGGGGCCTCAAACCAGGATCCTTACGCCAGTCCTTGGGCTTTGCGCCACCTGCACTTAACCCACTGCACTACCGCCCAACTCTCAAGGAAAAAATAATTTTAACAACTACTACAACTTCTCTCCTTTCCATATAGTTACTGGAACACAAATATATCATATATGGTAAGATTTGGTCACAACCTTTTCCCACCTGCCTCTTTCCCCTCACACCCCTGCAGTCCCTGGCATTTCTTCTCACTATTCCCTTAACCTCTTCACTCCCAGACACTTTGGCTTTTCTTTAATGCTACCTCCTTTTCATCATTTCAATATTGGCGCCTACCGGCAGGTAGGCAAAGTAAGCAAGAAAGAAGACCAGAGGGACTAAACTCTGGGTTGAAGATCATGGGCTGATCCTTGGTTGACTGAAGGAAGTGAAGAGCAACAAAAAGGTATGTGTAAATCAGCATGTCCTAGACTGTTATAGTAGTAGTTATGATGCTGCCATTATTTATAGAGACTGAATTCTTCCAGAGCAAGCACTATGCCTTATTCATCTTTCTCTAATACCACATCTTCAGTCTCATGCACAACTTAAGTGCATGATAAATCCATAAGGAATCAGGGACCAGGCAAAGATGCACCCAGAGGAGCACACACAGTATCATGCACAAGGATCCCAGTTCAAGCCACCTGTGGACGTGGGGGGAAATCTTCATGAGCAGTGAAACAGTGCTGAAGTTGCCTCTTTCTCTCCCCCTCTCTATATGTCTTCCCCTCTCAGTTTTTCTGTCCTATCAAGTAAAAGAATGAAACGAAGGGGGAAAAAATGGCTTCTGGGAGCAGTAAATTCATTATGCAGACACCAAACTCATGCAATAACCCTGGTAGCAATAAAAAAAAAATCCTCAAGGAACAAGTGAGTTAGTAAGTAAACTGAGCACATGGTGAAAGATGTTCTCAAGCACTAGTCTCTATTTAGCAGATTTTTGCCTTGTTACTCAAGCACTCCACTGTATAAAAACATCAGAAATCTAGTCATTAAGAACAGAAAAATTATTTAGATTTCTATTTGGAAATTGAATTCTTGGCTCTTCTATAAATGTCTATACTTAACTCATTCAGTGCACTGCAAATTAGAATTCAACAGTACATACTCTTTTCATTGCCCTGCTTTGAATCCTCTTACAAATACACTGTGAACAACCTTCCATTTCACCAAATGTAGTTGCTGTATGTGTATTTGTACAACATTGTTTTAAGTATTTGATTAGTATGGTATGTCATGGATGTATCCTAGTTAGCCAGTCACATTTTATTATTTTAAAATAGCTTACTATAATCCATGCTATGAAAAATATTTAAAATTTACAACCTGATAATAGAAATCAAGTGGATGGGGAAATAGTTTAGCAGTTTATGCAAAAGGCTTTCAGGTCTGAGGCACCAGAGGTCTCTGGTTCACAGCCAACACTATCAAAATCCAGAGGTGAGCAAAGCTCTGAGTGGGGAAAAAAATGCAAAAAATAGAGTATATATGAAATAACCATAACATATAAATAACAATTCAGGGGTTAATCATGTAAACTTAATTTTCCCATCTCTATATATATAGAGAGAGTGTATGGAAACTTGCATCTTTTTTCCCAGTGCCTCTGAAATTCACTGTGTCACTACACAGATATACTCCATTCACTGTCATTGTGGTGCAGTACTCTATATTTGCCCTGTGTCTATCAAGATACTTCTTTATGTGTCACAAGAGAACTGATCACTATATTCATTGTGATGGGCTGTATTACAGTTCACTTAGACATTTTTTCTGTGGCTAAAATATTTGAATGATCTCTAGTTTTAAATCCCTTATTTAAAAAGCTGATAGAATTGTTTCATTCATGACTTTCAGTACAAATATGCACTTGATTCTCAGAGAGTATATACCTCGGTGTGAAATATCTGGGTCCTCTGAAATCTGCACTAGGAGCTACATGAAGTTAGACCAAATTGTTTTTCCAAATGAGTTGTATAACTTATCTTCTTGTCAGCAGTATATCATAAGTGCTCAATTTAAGAGGGCCAGCAGTAGTACAGTGGGTTAAGTGCACGTGGCATAAGTGCCCAATTTATACTTTTCCTTTAATTGGTCATGCTACTTCTAGACTTTTGTCTTCTATAAATTTTGAGGCCAACTTGTCAAATAGCACATACATTCACTGGATAGAAAGTTAATATTCTGACCAGATGGAGTGAGGATAACTTAACAGTACTTTTTATCCATTATTACATCCTTCAGTAACTTTTTGTAATTTTTCCAATGAATATTTTATACATTAATCATACCAGAGGTACTGTTTCAACTGGCAGACTGCTGGGCTGGTACCAGCCTCTCTCGAGTAGGTATGGACTTTTAGCCCCAAGAATCTCTCCTTAAGTCTCTCTGTCCATGAGCCACAAGTGTTTACACTCACCTGTGGCTTAGTGGGTTCCTGGGGTGATTCTAGTCTTATCTTTTTACTTTCTCAGGTGATCCTCTTTGCTCAGTGTGAGAGATCTTTGCAGATACTTATGGAGAGATGAGAGATTTTACACACAAAAAAAATACAGCCATATATTTCCCCTGTTATAAAAATTTCTCTTCTTGGATGGAACTTGAAGGAAGCATGCTAAATTGGATAAACCAAAAAGAGAAGAACAAATACTAAGTGGTCTCACTCATAGACAGACATTAAGAAACAAGGATAGAAAAGGGAAAGGACAAACTATGAAAAATATATACCTAAAAGTAAAAGCACATAATAATTTAAAGTGACTAAGTACAGCAAGAAAGTAGAAAGACCTAAAAAAGACACCATAAAGTACTTAATCAAATGGTTTCTACTTGGACCTAGATAGTTCCTCACCTACTTCCTATTTTATTTCCCTTAATCACTCTAAGGCTAACCTCTCGTCAGGCAAAGTGGGGAGTACAAAATCTGGATAAAGGCAAGAGACTGGCACACTTAATGATGGTTCTTTTGGTCACTACCAGGCTATTCCATCATCTAGGGACCTAGCCAGGGAATCCTGGGGTTCTCACATAGACATGATGGACCTAGACCTCTAACAGATCACTCTCTCCACTGCCACTGGTCATCTCAATAAGGAATAACATAGTGGACCCTATTGTGGGCCTCTACAGTACCTTGCCCTCAATGTGGAACAACAATGGTAGGGTCTACACCATTCTCTAAAGGAGGCTGCATCAACATACCCTGCCACTTGAGGAAGATGGGTCCTGCAATGAGTGCAGCCTAGAATATTCCTAGCTATGACCACAGAATGTGAACTCAGACCTACAGAGTTGCAGAGGTTACATAGGCTCCCGTGCTGAATATGGGCCCTAGATCAGATTGGTGGGTTTTACAGTTAATGGTATTTATATATTCTTCCCCTATTTGGGAGCTACTCTCTTTCCTGATCCAACTTTCTAGTCCTGTTTCAAACTCTGACACCATCTCCCCAGATAATACCTTTAGCCCACCTGCATGTTAGCTCAGGCAAAAATTAGTAAAGTCACGGGTCCCTTGGAATAGATCAAAAATAGACTTCCTAGCTTTTTCCAAAATGAAGACCCCAAATCTCATCTCCTATTTCTTAACTTTCAGTTCCTGATTACTAAACAGTTTGTTCTGTTTTATATCTTAATGCTTTTCAGCCACCAAGTTGCAGATGCGACCATAATGCCAACCTGACCTCTCTGGCAGACGACCTCACCAATGTATCCTGGATCCCTACCTCTCCAGAGCCATGCCCCACCTGGAAAAGATAAAAAACAGGCTGGGGATATGGATCTACCTGTCAATGCCCACGTCCAGTGGAGAAGCAATTATAGAAACTAGACCTTTCACTTTCTGCATACCATAATAATCCTGGGTCCATATTCCCAGTGGAATAAATAATAGGAAAGCTTCCAATGGGGGGATTGGATATGGAACTCTGGTGGTATAACTCTGGTGGTATACCCTTCTTATCCTACAGTCTCGTTGACCATTATTAAATAAATAAATAAATAAATAAATAAATAAATAAATAAATACTAATGGCTTAAAGCAACAAAAATGATTTCACTCTCTCTCACAGTCTCTGTGTGTTGGAAATTTGGGAGAGACTCAGCTAGGAATTCTGGCTCAGAGTTCCTCTCAGCCAACAGCTAGAAGAACCAGAGATACCAGGTGGAAGCTGAGCACCTCTTCTCTCCACAGTCTCAGAACTTTTCCATGTAGGCTTCCTACACATTTCGATTCCCTCACAGACTTTAGGGTACACAGACCATTTCCTTGGCAGTTTAGGGCTCTCTTCTGAGTAATCCAGCCAGAAAGACAGATTTGTCTGTTTGTTCTTTGCCGGGCTAGCATGAGGGTGTTTCTTCCTGGGCATGTGCTCTCTGGGTTGGAGAGAACTCAACTGCAGCCAACCTGGGGGTTGCTCCTTACTCAGTGACATGGGAGAGGAACCCGGAACTTGTGGCAGAGCGGGAATACATGCCTTTATTGATCAGAGACAACGCCTTTATATATATCTTTAACCAGAAGTGGCAAGTGGGAAAGGGAAATGGCTAGGAGAGGGGGTGGAGAAAAGGAAAGAGTGTGAAGGTAGAAAGCTTCCATAGCAACTGTTGCGAAGGTTTTAACTGGTGGATTAATTAATACCCTGCAGGCAGGGCGGGTCTCAGGCAAAACAATGATTATGTAAATAGACCATAGTATCAGTGAAGGAGCAAAGTAGGGGGGCTGCCCGACAGTTTTTGTTTTTGTTAATAGGGTTGTTGATGGAGTTTAGTGCCTATAGGACAATTCCATTGCTCCAGGTGGCCTTCCCCCTACACTGTTTCTCTCTCTCGTGATAGAGACAGTGAGAAACAGGGAAAAGAGAGAGATGGAGAGAAAGACAGACATCTACAGCACTGCTTTGCTGCTTGTGACACTTACATGGGATGACTGGGGGCTTGAACCTAGATCCTTGTTCATGGTAACATGTACACTCTACCATGTGTTCCACTGGCCTACTCCAAAATCCTTCTGTTTGTGCTTTACCAGGTGTACTACACCTGACCCTGATTGGTCACTTTAAAAAAATTTATAAAATGGAAATATTGACAAGACTATAAGATAAGAGGGGTACATTTCCACACAATGCCACCCCCAGAGCTCCATATCTAATCCCCTCCCCTGATATTTTCCCTATTCTTTAACCCTCTGGGAGTATGGACCCAGGGTCCATACTATCTTTGTGTAGAAGGGGGTGTAGAAGGTAGAAGGTCTGGCTTCTGTAATTACTTCCCAACACGGGTGTTGGCAGGTCCATCCATACACCCTGCCTGTCTTTCTCTTTCCCTAGTGGGGCAGGGATCTAGGGAGGTGGGCTCCAAGATATGTGGTGGCGTTATCTGCCCAGGGAAGTCAGGCTGGCATCATGGTAGTATCTGGAGCCTAGTGGCTGAAAAAGAGTTAAGATATAATATTCTTGACTTTAAGTTCATGATTGGTCACTTTCTATGATCAATCTTTACAAGCCATGTAGCATCACTTCTACCACATTCACAAGCCCACCCAGACTCAGAGGAGAGAAACAGATTGCATCTCTTAATACACGGAAGATCAAACTCACATTGTAAGGAGATATGTGGTGGGAGATGCCATTGCAGTCATCTTTGGAAAGCAAACTCTGTTCTATCTTCTAATCACAATTCACATGTCTCCCCCACCCACTCGCCCCCATACACACATGCATATAATCATCTCCTTATGATTCTCTAGTCTATTTTTGCTTCAGCTTTAGAGTCAGGATCTAATCTAAATCAGGTCCAGTTCACACCCAGTTATTCAAGTAAACTTCCTTGGGTTCAGGTCTTTAGAGTACAATTCCTTTTATGCTGAATGAAAGCTAAAAAGATAAACTATCCCCCTAACCCTACCCACACATACCAGATATTTTCATGGGAAGAAGAAGAAGGAGAAAATGTGAAGGACACTTCAATAACTGATCTGAAATTCTACCAGTGCTTGTGTTTAGTTCCTTAACTGGCTCTCAGGTCTGCTTCTGTCCAGGAATCACTATACAGGGCTCCACCCTCTGAATCATTCTTCTTTTCCACAAAAAGCAGCCCGTGTTTGTAATTGTTTTTCTCAGCCTACCTCCTGCCCACAAAAGCTGAGGCATTCATAAGGCTCTTCATTTTGTGTTATCTCTGTTCCTTTTGGTCCAAACTTACATAATTTTTCTTTTAAAAAATCTTGTGGGTTTTTATTGAGTCAACTTATAATGTACTATGTGATGAGTCAGTTCATGGATCAGCTTGGCTGGGAATTTGAATTGTGGTCAAATATTCTTCTGCAGGCTTCTATGAAGGATGGTGTGAGATTGGCATTTAAAGTGGTGGATTTGGACTGAAACAGATTATCCCCCATAATAGAGATGGTCCTTGTCCAATCAGTTGAATGTCTGAATAGAAGAGAAACTGACCTTCTCTGAGCCAGAAGGACTTCTGCCAGCAGGTGGCCCTGAATGCAAGCAAGCTGCTCATGTTCTTGAGGCTCCAGCCTATCCCATCAGATTCTGGACTTGTCAGCCTCCACAACTGTGATTCAATTCCTTAAAATAAATGTCTTTCTATATGAGCACATCCTGTTGGCTCTGTTCCTGTGGATAAAACTGACTAATAGATTCTCTTTAAGAGAAAATCCAGACCCATAAATCTCTTCAAGAGAACCCCCAAGTGCTATGGGTTCCCATGAGACTGTGATGGGTGATGCTCTTATTGTACCAGAAACCCTACCAGCCATCTGAAAGATGCCCCTGAAGATACTTGGAAGATTTTTTTTTCAATTTGGGGGATTAATGGTTGATAGTAAATACAGTTCTTAGTGCATGTGTAAAAATTCTCAGTTTTATTCAAAACACTCTCACTCCCAGCCTAGGTCCTCTTCCATCAGGATCTGAAAACCACCCCTTGCCCCATAGTCCTTTACTTCAGTGCAATACACCAAACCCACTTTGAGTTCTGCTTTGTGTTTCCCTTTCTGTTCTTATTTCTCAACTCCTGTCCATGAGTGAGATCATCCCATATTTATCCTTATCTTTCTGGTTCACTTGAAAGATTTTTCATCCCTGTTTTTCAGGATAGATACCTTAAGATTTTCTGAGGCTTAAAAAAAAAAAGAAAGAAAGAAAAGCATCTTAAATACCCTCAATGGATTTGACCTTAACCCTAGAATCTTTTTTCTTTATTTGACAACTTTTTGCCATCTTTCATAGGCTGGGAATTACAAAGGCTTATTTTCGAACCCAGTGGGTCCTGGCTCTATTATATTTAACACTGTTCTCATTCGCTCACTTCATGTTTTATCACAGTCAAAAAGCAGCATGGGGGACCTTCGACAACCCATTGGATAATCTCCTTAGCAGGATCATTGAGTTCATTTGTTATATTTCCTATTCAATTATTACTATGGGTGACAGTGCCACCAAACTATCATCTACCCCATATCAAGGGCCCTCTTTTATACCATTTCTTCTTCTTGCCTTTAATCTCTGAGAGCTACCTCAAGATTCCTCAGGACTCTTAAAGTGCTCGCATACCTCCTCTAGGCTTTCACTTCAAAGTCCTCTCTGTTTCTTCTCTCTATCTAGTACCCAAACCAGTGTCACTTTTTTTTTTCAGTATGACACCATTACACATCCATGTACCCAAATTTATTAGGATTATTTTATTTCTATGTAACAAATAGACACCAAGCCTAGTCACACATCATGCATGCATTGTATTGCTTCTCAGCATTTCTATGGGTCTGCAAATATTCCTTTGGAAGACTAAGCCAGTGGGTTAGGTGCAAGAGTTCTGATGCAGCTACTTTCAGAAGTGTCAGAAGCTAAACATACTTTCCTCACATGGTCACTGAATCCATACAGGTTCAGGCTTCCTTACAGCACAGTGGTCTCAGAACAATGTGTGGTAGATCAGAGCTCCAGCCAGCAAGGCAGACCCTACCACAGCCAGGCCATATAGCACCACTTCCACCAGAGTCATGAGCTGACCCAGACTCAAGGGGGGAAGGGATGGGGGAAGCACAGATTGCACCTTTGTGTGTATCTCAAAGGCACTTTTTTTTTTTCCCTTCCAGGGTTATCGCTGGGGCTCAGTGCCAGCACTATGAATCCACTGCTCCTGGCAGCCATTTTTCCACTTTATTGGATAGGACAGAGAGAAATTGAGAGGGGAGCAGAGACAGAAAGGGAGAAAGAGACCTGAAGATCTGCTTTTCATCTTGTGAAGTGTCCCCCCTGTAGGTGGGGAGTGGGGGCTCAAACCTATATCCTTGTGCATGTTCTTGCACTTGGTACTTAACCAGGTGCACCACTGCCCAGACCTGAATGGCATATTTTTTAATTAATGCAAAGCAGGATACAGGTTTGTGACACCTTTGAAAAATGTAATTTACCACAAATCCACTGATATTTTTAGTCCTTTTTGTTCATATTGTACAGTTGTGGCTAGTGTAGGTTCCTTCACACCAGATGCTGTGTCCTTTTAATAAGCTCCTGTAACTCTCTGAATGCCACCTGACTTTCTAGACCAAATTAATGTTACAAATCCCCTACCTGAGTTTTCTGCTCCAGTCCTGATATCAGCCATTTGGTTTTCTTTGAAGACTCCAAGTGATAAGAGTTTTCATTGGATTAGGGTTTCACTGCTTCTGGAACAGCTCAGCCTAAGAAACTTAGAAAATACACACACACACACACACACACACACACACACACACTCACTCCATCTTTCTCTCTTACTGATACATACAACTTTAGTCCATTCTAGTCTTCTCCTGATATTTATAATGCCTTTTATCTAATGGTAAAATATCTAGTTTTCATTATACTTAAAATATTTGCTCATTAGTTGTCAGTAAGTTCCCTTCTAGTCTAGTCCTCTTTCTAAGACTTTTTTGTTCTAAAATAATGGATGTTAGATTTTTAAAGTGTTCTTCCCACATCTAGTGAGATGGACATTATGGATTTCCACTTAACATTGCAACTGTGGTAAAACATCCAAATCATTATGGTTTATTATCTTTTATTAATACACTGCTAATAGTTTACTGGTTTTTGCCCAGGACTTTATCAGCTATATTTAAAACTTGCCTTTCATTCTTCCATACCATTAATGTCAGGTTTGATGACCAATATACCCTAGATTTATAAGCATGCCTGCCTTTTCTGCATTCTAAAATAGTTCAAATAGGGTTGAGATTATTAGTTCTTGAATGTTTGTTAATATTCAATGGCATCTGAATCTGTTATTATCTTTGTTGGAAGGTTTATAGTTAGAATCTGGTTCTATTTTTCTAGTGATACAAGACTTGAGTTTTATATCTCTACTTAAATTTGGGCAAGTTTTCTTCTATTTTTTTCCATAATGTGATCATTAGAGCTATCAAATCTACTGGTGAAATAAAAGGCCATTACTATTTTAGTTTCTGTACATTCAATAATACCATCTCATTTTTGTTCCCCTTATTAAGCATTTTTTGTCTCATCCTCTTCAAAGTCCATTTCCCTCCCTCTCATCTTTTATTCTATTGCAGAGCTTTGTCAGTTTTGTTAGTCTTTCCAAAGAATCAACATTTGGCTCTGTTGGGGCTTCATTGTTTCAATCTCATCCACTCCTTTCTATGATTATTCCTTATTATTTACTTTCTTCTATTACTCAGATTTACTCTGCTATTCTTTATCTAATTTGTGAGTCAGATGTTTAATTTATTACCTTAGGGGGGTTCTTCTATTCTAATAGAATTATTTATAATGGTGGCTTTCTCTCTAATTTATACTTGAGCGACATTCTACAAATTTCAATATGAAGCATTTGTGGCTTATATTTTCTCATTTTTTTCCTTTCACTGATTATCCAGAAAAGTATTTAATCCTCAAACATATGAAATTATTTCTAGCCATCTTTCAAAAAACTTCTGACAATTATATCAAGAAAGTTTTACTGGCTTAGTCTGTGGCAATATTCTAAAACTTTTGTCACTTGAGGGCACATTCATTTGCCATGTGTGTGCACTCTGAATTGCATCTTTTGATCTGCTTTCTAGTTCCCTTCAGTTACCTCTAATTTACTCTTAAATCCGTCTACTGATCATTTTTAACCTAAACCAAAATTTCCATTGCTAAAAGCTATATTCACTTGTTTTTCAAATAATCAAAATAACTTAGTATACTTACTCTCTGTTCTTCTTATTTATTTATTTATTCCCTTTTGTTGCCATTGTTTAACTTGTTGTAGTTATTATTGTTGATGTTGTTGATGTCATTCTTGGATAGGACCGAGAGAAATGGAGAGAGGATGGGAAGACAGTGGTGGGAGAGGAGAGAAAGACAGATACCTGCAGACCTGATTCAACACCTGTGAAATGACTCCCCTGCAGGTGGGGAACTGGGGCTCGAACCGGGATCCTTACGCTGGTCCTTGCACTTTGCGCCACCTGTGCTTAACCCATTGCGTTACCACCCTAGTCCCTCTCTGTTCTTATTTTAAGCTCACTTTATTGCCTTATACTATACAGCATTTGGATTCTACATTTATGAATTCCAATATCTGAAATTCTGTTTCTGCTGACTCTCCCTTCATTACTGAGATCTTACATTCCTGTCTTTTAAAATTATTTTTGAGCTTTATATATATTTTTGTCATTTTTGAGCATGAGTTTGTATTCCTTGAATGTCACCTGTCAGAATTCTTAGAGGCCTAAGTGGCAGGAGGCTTCTTCTAGACAGGATTTGTGTTTACTGTGCAGGTGCCTGTGGACCCTACCAACCAGGATTGCTTTAAACTCAATTCTTGGGTTGAAGTTTTCTCAGACCAGGCAGTTATGTAAATTTAGTTTATAAATCCAGATCCCAATTCTACTTCTCAAAGAAAATTATTTCAACTCTTCAAGCAGCACCTAGTTTCAAAGCAAGCTTTCCTCTCCTTAAGAGGAGACAAGGTGGGAGTCGGGCTGTAGCACAGCGGGTTAAGCACAGGTGGCGCAAAGCACAAGGACCAGCATAAGGATCCCGGTTCGAAGCCTGGCTCCCCACCTGCAGGGGAGTCGCTTCACAGGTGGTGAAGCAGGTCTGCAGGTGTCTATCTTTCTCTCCTCTTCTCTGTCTTCCCCTCCTCTCTCCATTTCTCTCTGTCCTATCCAGCAACGACAACAACAATAAAACAAGGGCAACAAAAGGGAACAAATAAATAAAATAAATATTTAAAAAAAAAAAGAGGAGACAAGGCATGCTTATTTTTCTTCCACCCTTAAATTGGAGATGTAACCTGTTCTCAGTCTGAAGTGGGAGGATTTTCTAACAAATGCCCTATACATGGTTTCACTTCCCCATATTTCTTGAGGTTGTTAAAAACAAAGTTCAAGGTTACTTGCATTAAGGAATCACCCTCAAAGCAAAGATTGGTTTTAGAGTCCTGAGTTTCACTGGGATTTGGCCTCTTTTAGTCATCTTTATTTTCTTGCCTTCTCACTGATAATGAAGACACAATTCTTTAAAGGTTTTATCCATCATTTTACATTATATCAAGTGGGGAAGTCAGCCAAATTGTCTAGTCTCCCTTACAAGAGCAAAATCCTGTACAGATCACCCTACAGTTTTCACCAATAAGTAATAAACTGCCCACTCTTCCTGCAGTGTATGTGTGTGGGGGGGATATAATTATTTGGCTTTGATAATAGTAAATAGCTTGATCTATGAAATACAAATCTCTGTAACTCAATTCATTTCAGCATGTGTTTACTAAGATATCACCCTCCCCCAATAAATCCACTTACAATCGAAAGACAAAGCCCCATCCTTGGTGTAGGCAAACAGTCTCTAACAGCAGTGGCTAACACTGGTCAGCAAGTGGGCCTGTGCTATGATAAGTTTTTAATATGCTTTAAATCCATATAAATGTCATCTAATAGAATTTTTCTGACAGAATCATCTGACAATATTTTAGACAGAAAGTCAAGACACAGAAGAGTAAGTAATGTACACAAAGTAACAGAGCTGATATATGAGATCCTACAAAGAATGTCTGGCTATATGATTTTGAAAAACCATGTAGAAAAATTAGAGAAGAGAATGCCCAAAAGTAAGAACAGCTGGAACTACTGTGGGGGAGCCCACTGATGGCTGAAAGGACACTGAGCTGCTTTGCTCTGGGCAGGGATTTTCTGGCCCTGTACATGCCTGTGTGATTACTGCACACTTCTGGGACCCACCAGAGGCTGGATGGGTACCTGCAGCTCTTCTCTTCCAAGGAGTGAGTTCACGGACCCATGTAGACACTGTTAATCCTGTCCTCCCACTGTGACTGGTAAAGTTTCACTAATAAGACTTCTGGGCTTCATCTAAGTCCTCTCACAGCACAACAAAGTTGTGGACTGCAAAGCTGGGTATTCCTGCTCCTTAGAGCCAGGAGGGCTTGCCTGCAGCTCCACAAGCTCCACTAGGGGCAAGAGATGCTCGCCTGCCTCTTGTCTCTGCTAATGACATTCAGGGGAAAGCAAGTGTGCGAAGGAGGCTAAGTCACAAGACAGCTTCTAATAAAATGACTAATAAAGAAGCAATGAGAACCCAATAACTACTAATTGCAGAGGCAAGAGGAATAACAAAAATAATAAAGCAGAAAATGTACAAAGCAAACAATCAAGACTATTTTATTAAAACACTACTAGCTACTCAGCAAGCATTAATTCCCTGCCACACCAGGGCAGTAACTATTTATCAGCTGAATTTTGCACATTAAGACAATAGCACAGGAGGAGTTACTAAGTTCTTCCAAGCTCTTGGACACTTCAGAAGCCAGACTCAGAGCTGGCTGTGCTCATTTCAGGCTGAGATGACATCTCTCATTAAATTCTAAATAAGCTCAGTGAACAGTTATTATTTTTCTTCTACCATGTGACTGATTTTGGAGTAGCCAAAACAATCTTTGGGATAAATACACTGATTAAAAAGGTACTTTTCAGGGAGCTTTAAAAAAAAACCCCAGTGGAACAAAATATATAAATCAGAATTATTCTGGTCTACTGAGTACTGTAAATATATATTTAGATGTAACCAAATGTCAGTGGGAAATATCTTAGGAAAGTAATTACAATATATGTGGAACATTTTTTAAATGCTTAAAGCAATTGATCCATTTTAAAGATATAACTTACATAAAGAGACACTAGTGGTCCGGGAGGTGGCGCGGTGATAAAGCTTTGGACTCTCTCAAGCATGAGATCCTGAGTTCGATCCCTGGCAGTACATGTGCCAGAGTGGTGTCTGGTTCTTTCTCTTTCCTCCTGTCTTTCTCATAAATAAATAAAATCTTTAAAATAAAAAAGAGACACTAATATTAATTACCAAGTTGGAATCCCACTTGCACACTTATAGCCTGAGGTGAATGTTTACAGAAGAGACATAAATATCAGGGGAAAAAAGACAGTTTAATGTAAAACTTAACTGGTTTAAATCTAGGACCCATTTCTAGACACCAGCTTCACTAGAGGTTCTTGAGGAAGCCAGGTAAGATCACAGCAACAACAGATTTTACACTGAATTCCTTCCTCTTTTCTATACCCTCCAGCGCTGACTGACATGTGGCCCTACAGTGCTTGATCTGAGCCCATACCAGGGGCTCAAATACTCAGAGGTCAGCAGGCAATTTAATGAGAGTGTTTCTTCTGGAATATCAATCTATTCATTTTTAATTTTCAAATCAGCATCCAAATTCAGTCTCAGACCAAGGAGGTACTAGAGAGCAGAGCAGACTGAGGTAAAAGAGAGAACAAGCACTCTGAGAGCAAGACTGCTACTCTAGGCAGTTGTCATGAAATCATGTGACCCCAGAGTAAATAAAGCACTTCATTTTTTAAGATAGTCAGCCTATTTGGATCTAACTGTAAAATGTCTTACTTTTAAATGTTGAGAACACACACACTCCTAGACCAAAATTTTGTAAGTCAAATGAAATGTAAGCCCAACTGAATCTGGGTCATGGGCTCTAGAGTGAGACCTGCCACACAGGACAAAGTAGGAACAGCATTGATTTTTAGGCCTCTTGAGAGAAGTCTGTGCTTGGTTTTCTTAGCAAGAAGCAGCTAGGCTTGGTGAGCTTTCCAGTAGGGAGATAGAAGTTGTGCAACTCTTTCCCAGATGATTTTGGGGTGTTCATAGACAAGAGGCAGTGGAGCACTAGTGGTGGGGCTTATGTGTTAGTCATTGGGCCAGAAAGGCATGTGTGACCATCTTTGTGGGACCCTTGGAACAGGCAGCAGAATCACAGAATCCTTAGTGTGGTGGCGAGGGGTGGGGGATAGGGCAGCCAGTAGGCAAAGTCTCCTGCTCCTGCTCCTGTCACTGCCTGGCTCCAACCACAGAGGTCATTTCATCTCTGCCCTGCCATTTTCTTGACCTCAAAGCCTAGCAGCCCTTCTCACTTGGTGGGTGGGGCACCTAGTGTGCCTGCAGCTGGCAGTCTGGAGTAGGAGGGCAGTAAGGGGCTGGTGCTGTTGACAGTCTGGCCCAGTAGTATCTATGGTGTCCCCTCTGACAGGACAGCCCCTTCCCCTTTGTTTTGATCCCTAGTACTGTCTCTCTGCCATCAGCCACCTTCTTTCCCCCAGCCTTCAAGGGTTGATCTGCCTTAGAGATGAGAGTACTTACACCCAGTAACACCCCATCACAAAGGCCTCTGGACATCCCACTGCAGTATGAGTCACTTGAGGGTTGGCCATTAACTAAAGCCTACCCATCCACCCCCTTCTAGAGCCCTGTCTTCTTGTTGGTAAACAGATGACACTAGCAAGAGTTGGCTCACTGGGACAACTCCATGAGCAGGAGCTTCAGGAGAATATGCAGGCAGGGTGCTTGGTGGCCAGGGGCAGGAGAACATTGCAGAAGTAAACAGACAGGGCTGCCTGGACCAATGTACTAGCACACCCACCTGTCCTCAGACTGTGTACACGAGGGCTCAACCATGGGTGGTATGTCTCTCACTCTACTCCAAACAGCTCTGATCCATGACGCTGCCATCCTAATGGATCCTGCTGTCAGTGATGGGCAAGCAGTGAGCTAATAGATGTCAAATAGCATTTACATTTCTGAAAAGGCTTCATCTGCCCCCTCTCCCAGAACTCTGCAAATGGAAATCTGAAATCTGGACAGGGGGGTCAGCTCTTCCAGCAATCCCAGGGGAAAGAAGCAATTATTTCATTATTTCCTAAACAGACAGGCTGGACTGAGCTTATTAAACACCACCATCACAAGAGGCTGCTGCTCAACCTTCTCAATTTGGAAAGGCATACAATTCCCTGTGAGACACATGGAAATGCTTGTCACCACTTGTTGTTGAAGCAGCCTTCACTCATTCATTCAAATCACACTTCACAATGAATTATCCTGCTGATTAGAAATTCTGTAGCCAGCCAGCCCAGAAGCTTGGGTTGGGGAATGCAGTGGGGAGGTCATCATCTGGAATGTGATGCGAGAGTCAAACTGTGGATGGTGACAGTGGGGTCACAGTGAGGTTCTTGGTTTGGGTTTAATCCCAGGGACATTTGTAGCTATTGGAACATGCTACAGCATCATCTGTCTGGGGAGCACCTGTATTAGGGGGTGACTCTTACACAGTACCAATACAGGAGAAGATGGATTTTGTGATTCTGCTTTAAACTGTCATCATTTTAAACCATGAAATATTCCATGTGATAATTAAACTTCACCACAGAAAGAAATTGAAAATGATTAACTTTACCGTTCCCCCAGACATGGAGACACACACACACACACACACACAAAGAGTATGTGGGGTCCCTAAGGAATGGGAGCACTGCATTGACAGATGAAAAAGTTGCCTTTGCAATCATTTATTTTTAAAAGAACCAAGACAGGACTGAAAAGTTTGTGCTTCCCCATTGGGTTTTAATGTGAAAATCGCTGCCATAGATTCACACTTACAGAGGAAGCTTGGCCATGAGAGTGCAGGGCTGAATCTTACCAGCTCTGATTCTCCCCCAAATGGGTGGCCTGGGACCATTCCCTCACCCCTCTAGAGTGCCACTGTTCTCCTCTGTGACAGGCCAATAGCACCAGCCTCACTCTACCCAATTTGCAGGCCTCTTGAATGAATTTACTGAGGAGACAAAATGAAATAGCACTTTCAGAGTGAAAGGCAACGTGCTCACATTACCCTGGTATTAACATGTTATGACACTGGGACTTGCTCTCTGACAGGCCCCTTTCCTCTGCATGCAGAGGTCTCTCTTCCCATCTTCATGGCAGAAGCAGAACAGCCCACGGGCTCCATCATCTCTAATTTTCAGGACCAACTGCAGGAAAGTGAGCAGGGGTGAACATCTCAATTAGACATGCACAAGCGCTGTTGGATTCCCACAGAGAGTATTTTTCTGAATGACCTCAGTAATGCCCTTTTAAATTCTCTGATCAGTTCCCTGTGTGTTCAAAGGGATCCCCCATATTTTTGTCTTTACAGAACATGATTGCAGTGCTTGTATCAGAGGGTGTCTAGGGGGGTTATGTGAGAGAAAGAATGTAAAAAAGTCTCCGTGAAACACTCCTTCATGAAGAACTCTCAATCCAAAGAATCCATGTTAAAGCAATGAGTTATGATTTTTGTACCTAAAATAACCTATGAATAATTGGGGGCTACCTAATTTTGTTAAATAAAAGGATCCTGAGGGCTGGGTGTGATGAGGGCCAGCCTTGCAAGTGTGAGACACTGGATTCTATTCTCAGAAACATCTGAAGAACAAAGACAGGATATGACAAGACCCATGGATGGCTCTAATGCTCACTTTCTCTAACAACAGCAAACCCACATGGACCCTGAATGGAGTCTAGTTCTATGTAAGGCCCAGGACCCCCTGCCCAATCTCATCTGTGTTCCTGCTTGCCACAGGTGGTGGGATAACCTAACACAGGGGCAGCCAGCAGAGTGAGCCCCCACTATCTGCTACCCAAGGAAGAAGGGGATGGATCTCTTATGGAGAATAGAAACCAGAGGTGCCTGACAATGGTGCACTTGGTAGCGTGAACATGTATGTCACCATGTGAAAGGACTCAGGTTCACCTTTGGGGGGAAGCTGCATGAATGGTGAAGCAGTGCTACAGGTGTTTCTCTTTTTCTCTCCCTGTCTTCACCTTCCCACTCAATTTATATCTCTACCCAATAATAAAATATATTTTTTAAAGCAAACAGTGGAAACTAGGGAGTGGAACAGATTTGCATGCTTTGTCTTTTTTTTTTTTTTTTTTTTTTTTTTACCAGAGTACTACTAAAATCTGGCTTATAGTAGTGCTGGGGGTTGAACCTTGGACTTTGGAGCTTCAGGCACAGGAATCTCTTTGCATAACCATTAGTTATGTGGCCTAACCCTGCATTTTTTTCCTCTTTACTTTTTTACCAGAACACTACTCAACTCTGGCTTATGGTGGTGTGAGCAATTGAACCTAATACAATAGAGCCTCAGGCTCCAGTCTTTTTGCATAACCATTATGTCTTCCCCTACCTGCATGCTTGCTTTTGATCATTGTGCCTTTGGCTGAAGGGCTACAGAAAGGAAATTAGCTGCCTAGGATATGGATAAAGTGGATTTGCTAGCATAAATTTCTCAAGTCCTAATCCAGGCACTATATGTGCAAGAGTGATTTTCTGGTTCTCCCCCCCTCTCAACCTCTATTGGTATGCTTCTAGTTCTGCTTCTGGGATCTAGTTCTGCTTCTGCTACATTGCTTGACATTGTGGTCTATTTACATGGTCTTTTCTGTTACATTGATTTGGTCTCACTCCCCCCTGCCTCCGGGAGATTTTGGTTTAGTCCTTGCCTTTTCACGCTTCTCCCTTCTCCCCACCCCTTACCCTACATACTTCCTGAGTTCCTCCCACAGCAGCGGGAGGAGAAAGATGGAGGACGACATGGTGTGGTGATGGTGTGGTGATGAGATTAGACTAGTTTTTGAATCGTTGCTCCTGAATAAAGAAATACAGCTTCTCTGCTCAGCCGTGTGTCCTCGAGTCTCTGTCTACTGTTGCGAAGCTAGCCCGGCCTACTGGTGCCCCAAATTCTGAAGACAAACCTCAACCCTGTTAAATTCATAAAATAAAGAAGGAAAGGAAACTGTATTGGGGGTCTAGATCTAACCACATCAGCTCTCACTCCCAGAGCATGGGCCAATGGATGCCTGTGTGCCTCACAGGTCACTGCACTACTATAGGGTCACAAGGCAGAAGACTCAGACAAAAGAGGCTACTATAATCAAAATGAAAAGTGCCTCGGACTTGTCATCAGAGACCTGGTGTCCAGCACACACTCCTCTATAAGCTCCTATGGTCTCTGGTTAGTCATGTGATCTCTTAGATCCAGCTTTCTGCTGGAAGGCAAGAGAGATGCCTTTCCTGAACTTTGGGCTGCAGGGAGTTGGCCCAGGATACTCAAAAGCCCTTAGGCTGAAGAATGTGAAGGACAAGGGGTGTGAGAGAATTAAGTGGATAGTAATATGCACAGAGGTCCTCTCCTTTAACTTTCCTACATTTATTCAGGCACAGTCCCAGCTATCTTTTGGAAACCACCTTTCTTCCTTTTAGCTCTTGAAGTCCTGATGGCAGGACACAACCTCTGTGACCCTCAGGTGCCTCAGGCATGAAAGTCTTTTTGAATAACCATTATGCAATCTCCCCCAACCCCCAACCCCCCCCCAACCCTTGTTAAGCCCAACACCCTTCTCCCTACTGATTCAGAAAGGCTGCAGTGAAAGCCAGGTGGTAGCACACCCAGGTAAATCACATAGTTTTATGCAGAAGGATACACATGAGGACCTGGGTTCAAGCCCCCAGCTCCCCACCTGTAGGGAGGTCACTTCACAAGCAGTGAAGCAAGTCTGCAGGTGTCTATCTTTCTCTTGATCTTTATTTCTGCTCCCCTCTCAATTTCTCTCTGTCCTATTGAATGAAAAGAAAAAAAAAGGACTACCAGAAGTGGTCTAGAAGCCTGAGAAAGAAAGGAAGAAGGAAAAGGAAAAAAATAAGGTTGCAGTGACTGGAATCTCCCATCCTTGTGGATTTTTCAAAATTTTTTACTTATAAAAAGGAAACACTGGGGGTGGAGCCAAGATGACAACTTGGAGGCAGCTGTTGGTGTGAGCTCCAACAAGCAGCAGCTTGTGACCTAGGATTCATTGGATAGGGTAGGATACTGGGCCGTCAGTGGGAGGATGAATAAGGGGTCCTAAGTGTGACACCAAGGAGGGGTCCTATAGCTCATTCTTGGGTTAGAAATGGAGGAAAAATAAAGGAGATTTTTGATAATTTCTGAAGCTCACACCTCCTCCCCATCCCAGAACCAAACCCAAGGGGCTGGACAGCTGCTCCTAGCAGGCTACCCACTGAGCTATTTTCTTCACCAAGATTCCTGGCTCACCAGGAATTTTACTAAAATTACAGGATTTGGAGAATTCTGTAAATTTTAGTAAAAATCTGTAAATTACTAAATTTACAGAATTTACATAAAATTACTAAAAGTCACAGAATTTGAAAACTCAACAACATGGTCCTTAAGAACTGCTGGGTCAGAGAAGCACTCAAGTAAGAAATTCAAATGTTCCTGGAAACAAATAAAAATGACACAAGTTATCAAATATTTGGGACACAGCTAAAGCAGTACTGAGAGGGAAATGCATAGCCACACAATCACACATTAGATTACAAGAAAAAGCTAAAAAAAAAAAAAATGACCTTACTGCATGCCTTAAGGACTTAGAGGAAGAGGAACAAAGGAACCCTAAACCAGCCAGGACTGAAATCACTAAAATTGGAGTAGAAATAAACAGCATCGACTATAAGAGAACCATACAAAAGATCAATGAAGCCAAATGTAGGTTCGTTGAAAAATTAAACAAGATTGACAACTCCCTAGCCAGATTCACTAAAAAAAAGGGGGGGGGGAGAAGATGACTCAAATAACTAGAATTGTAAATGATAGATGAGATATCACAACTGACAGGGAAGAAATTCATAAAATCATGTGAAACTTCTACAAAGAACTATATGACACCAAGCTAGAGAATCTGGAAGAAATGGAAGAATTCCTCGAAACACATGCCCTTCCAAAACAGAACCAAGGAGAACTACAAAACCTAAATGTACCAAGCAGAGACAAATAAATCGAAACAGTTATTAAGAACCTGCCCAACAACAAAAGTCCTGGACTAGATGGCTTCACAAATGAATTCTACAAAACTTTCAGGAAACAGTTAATACCTATACTTCTAAAGCTCTTCTACAAGATCAAAGAAACAGGAACACTCCCTTCTGCCATCTATAAAGCCAACATCACCCTGATACCAAAAGCAGATAGAGACACAACAAAAAAGGAAAACTACAGACTCTGATGAACATAGTTGCCAAAATATTAAACAAGATCCTGGCCAACCAGATACAGCAGTATATCAAAAAGTTTGCTCATCACTACCAAGTGGGATTTAACCCAGGAATGTAAGGCTGGTTCAACATACATAAGTCAATCAGTGTCATTTACCACATCAATAAAACCAAAACCAAAAACCACATGATTATCTCAATAGATGCAGAGAAAGCCTTAGACAAAATCCAATACCCATTCATGCTCAAAACACTACCAAAAATGGGAATAGATGGGAAATTCCTCAAGATAGTGGAGTCCATATATATATAGCAAACCTACAGCCAACATCATACTCAGTGGACAGAAGCTGAAAGCATTCCCCCTCAGATCGGGGACTAGACAGGGCTGTCCACTATCACCATTACTCTTCAACATAGTATTGGAAGTTCTTGCCATAGCAAGCAGGCAACAGAAAGAAATCAAAGGAATACATACTGGAAGGGAAGAAGTCAAGCTCTCACTAATTGCAGATGATGATAGTATATATAGAAAAACCTAAAGAATCCAGCAGAAAACTACTGGAAGTTATTAGGCAATATAGCAAGGTGTCAGGCTACAAAATCAATGTACAAAAATCAGTGGAATTTCTTTATGCAAACACTAAATCTTTAGAAGACATCTGGAAATCACTCCCATTCACTGTTGCAGCAAAATCAATAAAATACCTAAGAATAAAGTTGACCAAATGCCGGGCTAGTGTTGGGGTGCCTCTTCCCGGGCACGTACTCTCTGGGTTGGAGAGAAAGCGACCGGAGCCAGCCTGGACTGCTACTCACTTAGCGATGCCAGAGAGATGACTCAGGAACAGACTCATGGTGGCAAGGCAATTCGTTTCTTCCTTGATCAGAGAGCCAAGGCTTTTAAAGGGCAGACCTGGAAGTGGCAAGTCGGAAATGGAAATGGCTAGGAAAGGGGCAAAGAAAGGCAAAAGGGTTCTGGAAAGGTAGGAAGTTCCTTTAGCTACTGTTGAGAGGGTTTTAACTGGTAGGATTAATAATACCATGCAGGCAGGGAGGGTCTTGAGGGTAGAAAGAAGATAGATCAAAGGAATGGAATGGGTGGGGATCTTTCAGGCAAAACAGTGATTAAGGAGATAATAAGGGAGCAGGCCATAGTATCAGGAATGCAGGGTGCTTTGTGAGGCAGGGAATACGATAAGAGGAGAGAATGGATGTCCCCTCAAGTGAAGCCCTGACAAGCTCAACCACATCCTCATAATTTCCCGACAGCCAAAGAAGAGAAAGACTTGTATACTGAAAACTATGAGTCACTATTGAAGGAAATAGAAAATGATACCAAGAAATAGAAAGGCATCCCATGCTCATGGATTGGAAGAATAAATATCATAAAAATGAATATTCTCCCCAGAGCCATACACAAGTTTAACATGATACCCATTAAAGTTCCACCAAGCTTCTTTAAGAGAATAGAACAAAAACTACAATCATTTATCTGGAAACAGAAAACACCTAGAATTGCCAAAACAATCTTGAGGAAAAGAAACAGAAATGGAGGCAACACACTCCCAGATCTCAAACTGTATTATAAGGCCATCATCATCAAAACAGCATGGTACTGAAACAATAAATAGGCATACAGACCAGTGGAACAGAATTGGAAGCCCAGAACTAAACCCCCACACCTATGGACATCTAATCTTTGATAAGGGGGTCAAAAGTATTAAATGGAGGAAGGAGGCTCCCTTAAATAAATGGTGCTGGGAAAACTGGGTTGAAACATACAGAAGAGTGAAACTGAGCCACCTCATCTCACTAGAAACAAAAATCAACTCCAAATGGATCAAGGACCTGAAACTATCAAATCAAGGACCAGAAACTATCAAATACTTAGAGTAAAACACTGGTGGAACAGTTTACCACCTAAACCTCAAGGACATGTTTGATGATACAAACCAAATTGCAAGGAAGACTAAAGCAGAAACAAACCAATGGGACTACATCAAATTGAAAAGTTTCTGCACAGCCAAAGAAACTATCACACAAACAAGGAGACACCTCACAGAATGAGAGAAGATCTTCACATGCCATACATCAGACAAGAGACTAATCATCAAAATATACAAAGAGCTCAGCAAACTTAGCAACAAAAAGCAAATGACCCCATCTAAAAATGGGCAGAGGATATGAATAGAACATTCATTACAGAGGAGATACAAAAGGCTAACAAACATATGAAAAAATGCTCCAGGTCACTGATTGTCAGAGAAATGCAAATAAAGACAACATTGAGATACCACCTCACTCCTGTGAGAATGGCATAAATCAAGAAGTACAACAGTAACAAATGATGGAGAGGCTGTGGGAACAGAGGAACCCTTCTACACTGCTGGTGGGAATGTAAATTGGTCCAGCTCTGTGGAGAACAGTCTAGAGAAATCTCACAAAGATAGACATGGACCTTCCATATGACCCAGTAATTCCTCTCCTGGGGATATACCCCAAGGACTCCATAACACCCAACCAAAAAGATTATGTGTACACCTATGTTCATCACAGTACAATTCGTAATAGCTAAAACCCAGAAGCAACCCAGGTGCCCAACATCAGAAGAGTGGCTGGGAAAGCTGTGGTATATATACACAATGGAATACTATGCAGCTATTAACAACAATGAACCCACCTTCTCTGACCCATCTTGGATGGAGCTAGAAGGAATTCTGTTGAGTGAGCTAAGTCAGAAAGATAAAGATGAGTATGGGATGATCCCACTCATAAACAGAAGTTAGAAAGAATAACAGAAAGGGAAACTCAAAGCGGGATTTGACTATATTTGTAGTAGGGCACCTGGGTTGAGGGTGAGGTTGGATGTTCAACTTCATGGGGCAGAGCGGGGAGGTGAGGAGGGATGGGATGGAACACAGTCTTTTGGTGGTGAGAATGGTGTTTATGTACACTCCTATTAATTTGTAGTCATATAAATCACTATTTACGTAATATGAGAGGGGAAAAACTGAATGTCTCAAACTTTTTAAAGTACAGACTGAGTGTTTTAAATACATAGCCTGCGTCTTTGATATGTTGACTCTCTTAAAAGCTTAGGCCAGGGAGAACAGAAGGAACTGGTGGCATAGCTATATACAAATAATGTCAAAGGACATAAAATATAGTGATGGTGTGTATGATACAGAAAATCCTAACAAAGGGATTTTTCAATGTTAACCCAATTGCCTAAAATGTGATTATAGCAATTACTATGTACTGTCTTCTAAAACCCTAAGACAGTAGGAACCTCCAGCTTCCTCTATAGAGCCTATATTTCCCCCAGTCCTGGAACCTCTGGAATGGGGCTCACTTTCCTGCATGGTTTTCTCAAGTCATACCAAATGATATTGCATCCGCCGATCCCAATCTAATAGTGCTACCAGTACCATCTCAGCATGCTTCACTTCAGACTGTGTCCAGAGACTACAGACATGGAATGCCAACCCTTCACCCTCATTACTCAGGTGAGACCTTTCCTTTCATGGTATTCTCTAATTCCATTCCAGTAGGTTCACTTCCTAACAAAGTCCCAAAACCTAGATATACACCAGGTCGCCCCATAAGATAGAGCATATGTTCACATGCATCCATAAATTAGGGCAACATATATACTTGAAAGCAAAAATACACAATAGTCTCTACTGAGTCAGGATCAAGTTTATAATGAAGTAGTGTCTACTTAGACTTAGGTACCCTCCTCACCTACTTCCTATTACAGTTCTCTCACCCACTCCAAAGCTAACCTTATCAAAGCAAGGACTGCAAAAGCTGAATAAGGGCGAGACTGGCATACTTTAACAATGACTCTTTAGTCACTATCAGGCCACCCTAGCAGCTGGGGCCCTAATCGGGGAGTCCTGAGATTTCCAAACAGACTTGATGGGCCTAGACCTCCCTCGAATAAATCCCTCTCTCCATTGTTACCGGTCATTTCTATCAGGAACAACAAAATAGACCCCTCTGTGGGGTCCCCATAGGACCTGCCCTCAACTTGGATCAACAATGGTAGAGAATGTTCCATCCTCCGAAGGGAGGATGGACAACATACTCTATGCTACACCTGAGGAAGACAGGTCAATATTGGGGCAGCCTGGAATGTTCCTACTCATGACCATAGAATGTGAGCTTAGATCTAGAAGGAAGCAGAGGTCACACAGGCTCCTAAGCTAAGTATGGTCCCCAGATCACATCAAATTGGTGGGATTTACAGTTAACAATCTTTATACCCCTTTTCCCATATTAGGGAGCTACTCTCTTCCCTGATCCAGCTTTCTGGCCCTTTTTCCAGCCATGACATTATTTCCCCAAACAATAACTTGGATCCACCTGCATATCAGATGTCAGGCTCAGGGAAAAAAAAAAAAAGACTAGTATAGCCATGGGCTCTTTGGAATATAACTAAAATAGGCCTACTAAGTATATACAAAATGGAGAGCCCCCCCCCGCCAACTCTTCATATGAACCATTCCTGCCTTTAGGTTAATGATTAGTCAACAATTTTCTTGGCTCTATATATTAACTCTTTTTTCACCCACCAGGTTCCAGATGCTACTATGATGCCAACCCGTCTTCCCTGGATAGACAACCCCACCAATGTGTCCTGGAGCTCTGCTTCCCCAGAACCCCGCCCCACTAGGGAAAGAAAGAGACAGGCTGGGAGTATGGATCGACCTATCAACACCCATGTTCAGCAGGGAAGCAATTACAGAAGCCAGACCTTCTACCTTCTGTACCCCATAATGACCCTGGGTCCATGCTCCCAGAGGGATAAAGAATAGGAAAGCTATCAGGGGAGGGGATGGGATACAGAATTCTTGTGGTGAGAGTTGTGTAGAGTTGTACCCCTCTTATCCTATGGTTTTTGTCAGTGTTTCCTTTTTTTTTTTTTTCAGAAAAAAACAAAATACGTACTTTTTAAAAAAAATTCAGTTAACTGCTAGGAAAGACCTCAAGTTTCACACTTAATGTCAAGGAATAAATACAGACAGGATAATTCAGAAAAAAAAGAGGAAAAAGAACAAACTAGTTGCACAGAAGTTCTCTAAAGAAAGGAAACTCTGATGGCAAATTTTTTGACTGACTAGAATCAAAATATAACAAACTTGTTTTTCTAAGAGCACACACTATTCAAGAGTTCTTCATTAATATACTACATTAAAACATTTACCCAAATCTGAAATTCTTCTCTGTCTCTGATTCTCGTTTCTAGTATGTATTTTCCTCCACTGTTTATAAGATATGTATTTAGAAGCAAGCTTTGATGCTATTTCTCATTCACTCTCTTTGTGCCTCTCAGCCTCCATTAAAAAAAAAAAAATCATGAGTAGGAACATTCCAAGCTGCCTCAATTTCAAGACCCATCTTCCTCAGGTGGAACATAGAATATGTTAAGGATGCAGAGATCACATAGGCTCCTAAGCTGAATCTGGGCTTCCTTCTATACCCTGGGGGCCAGGCTCACAACTGGGTTGTGCACATGGCAAAGCAGCACACTGTCCATGTGAACTACTTTGCTAACCCTCCTACTGGATCTTAGCTCCTGGGGGCTATGTGGTGCTCCATCTGCCTAGCCATCTCCCACTGGCCCTGGAGCTGTGATGATAAGTCAACTGCAAATAGTGATATAAAGAGCAAAGTCAGATCCCTATATCTGATGCCAGCACCCCCACTCCTGTTGGCCCTGCCAGACTCTCCATGTACATAAGCTGATGATCACAATCCAATTATGTTTGAGCTGGTGGGGTTGGTTTTTGCTCCAAAAACAAAATAAGTCCCCAATGGTAGAGAATTCCATTAAAAATCAAAAGGATCATCCTTATGAGAAATACTCGAGACTTCTACACCTGGACATTCTGAAAGCAGTTCTCACACTAAGGAGATGCCCTTGATGCATGCTGCTGGTCCTTCTGTAAGTGAGCCAGGTGTTCTTTTCATCGACAGGACACACACATGCTTTAGAAGGGTGGCAGACCATGCCTTGTCATCACTGCACACTGTGCAAAGAGCTTCCACTGTCACCCAAAACCTCCTCCAAACCTTTAGATTGGTATTTGCCTTTCTCTCATGTCAAAGTAGGTCCACAGATATTGCTTTGGAGGGTGAGGGAAGGCAACTGAGGGACCAGGAACTCCCCCAGCAGCCTTCAAAGAAGCAGTGGGTGAGAAACCAGCAGCCAAGGTGCACAGACGAACCAGCACCATGCACTGTCCAGCCACACTGCCCAAGACTGCAATTGGACCTACCTCTGCTGGCTGCACCTGAATCCCAGAATCCCCTCACTGTCTAGTTCTTCCCAAAACACTGGGCATCAGTGTCCATTCCCCACAGAGTCAGTGGCACAGAGATATATGTCCCCTGACTTCCTAGAATGCACAAGATGAAATAAACTTGCCTTATGCAACAGTCAGACATTTGCAAGATACTCTCTGCATGCAGACTCTGGAGCACTTCTTGCATCCAGTGGCAGACCTGGCCAAGAAGAAGCAAACTGAAATGGGAAAGCTTAAAGAACTGCCAGTATCGCCATGGCACAATATCTCCTGCTCGCATGATCTACAAGGGGGTTTGGGCTTACTCCCCAATCCCTGAATACACCAGAGAGGACACAAGGACATACAAGAAGCCTCACCACAGCCCTGAAGAGCAGTAGGCAGGTGGCTCAGCAGTGGTGAGCTCTAGAAGTCAGTGGTCACCCTAGAGAGAGAGCCCCACCGCCAGGCTTTACAGTCAGGTGAGATGTCTCACCCTGCAGTTTATTGCTCATTTTGGCTCAGTGCCCATGGAAGCTAAGAGATCAAGATTTCTTAAGAGACAATACAATCTGGAAATAATGAGAGAGCAGGTTTCTTTCTTTTTTTTTTAAAAGAGTTTTAAAGAGATGAATTAATTCTGGTGACAAGAAAGGAATTAGAACATAATGGTCAGTTGGATTCTGTACCTTGTTTCCTAATAAAGAAAGATTGCTCAGCAGCAGTGAGACAAAGGAGACAGAAACAAATGATTCTTAAGTCACAGATAATTAACCCTCAAGGCTTGCTGAGAGTGCATTAATATGGTTGTGGCACGTGGCTCAATGAGTCTAAAAAGGGTTCCAGAGAAGATAATCTCAAGGATTCCTGAGAAGCAAAAACACCTGGTTTGGGAGTCAGGCAAGGGGTAAAGACAACAAATAGTCCCCTGAATTTCTGGAATCTTCCAGAAGAGCCTCATGGGCAGGGTTGGGGTTTATGCCACCTCCAAATGGACCTTTGAGCTTTAAGGAGCTGCTGCCTTGGGAAGAGCTCACTTTACTGTCCTTCTGGGCCTGTAGTGCTTCAGATCCTTGGGAGGTTCTGGCTGCTGAGAAGAAGGCTCTTTGCCCTCAAATTTCAGATAAGGATCTGAGCCTAAACAAGCAACAGTAGTTTGGCTCCTCAGCAAGCTCAACTCACCTCGCAGGGCTGCACTGCCCTGTCTGGACCCGCCAGGCCCTGTAGCCTGCCCACCAGCCTGCTTGTCATTTGCAGGAGAACCCTTCAAGTCTTTTGTCACAGGGTGCCCACGGGTTGTCAGGAAAAACAGGGTAGCTCTCTACAGATGGTAATTAAGGCAAGGGAGCCTTCCAAGGGTACAGATGGGAAGAAGGAGCACAGCAGAGAGAACAGGGGTGTCCTGGGCTGTGAGATCCACAGTCAATTAACTGGCATCCCTTATTCCTATGACTTCACCTCATGACAAATGGCATTGTGATACAGCCAGGCCAGGGGATGTGCCAGGAATTAAATGTGTTTTCAGCACTTGCTGTATCGCAAGGGCAGAGGACCCAGGATCAACAGTCTTGACCGATATGCTCCCTGGGCTTGGGGCTGGGAGTTGACATACTGAGTAGAATGCAAGAGGACCCTAGTTCAAGTCCCTGATCCCCCCCTTCAGGAGGGAAGCTTCAAAAGTGGTAAAGGAGAGCTGCAGATATCTCTCTCTCTCCCTCTGTATCTCCCTTTCAATTTCTGTCTCTAATATGTATATGTATTTGCCTCCAGTCACTGGGGCTCAGTGCCAGAACTAAGAATCCACTGCTTCTGATGGCCTTTTTTCCCTTTCCATTCAGTATGACAGAGAGAAATTGAGAGAGGAGGAGGAGATAGAGAAGGATAGACACCTGCAGACCTGCTTCACTGCTCATGAAGCATCCTGCTTCAGGTGGGGAGCAGGGGCTTGAACTTGGGTCCTTGCTCATAGTACTACATGCACTTAACCAGGTATGCTACTGCCTGGACCCTATAACATATGTTTTTAAAAAATAATTTTCCCATGTCTGGATGGTGTCCAGTTGAGCGCACATACTACCATGCACAAGGATGCAGGTTTGAGTCCCTGTTTGAGCAGTGAAGCAAGTCTACAGGTGTCTATCTCTCTCTTTCCCTCTGTTTCTTCTTCCCTTCTTAATTCTTCTCTGTCCTATCAAATAAAAATAGAAAGAGAGAGAGGAAAAAAAAAAAAGGAAAAATGGCCACTGGCAGTGGTTGTGGATTCACAGTGCTGGAACCAAGCCCCAGCAACAACCCTGGTGGCAAAATAAAGAAGTAATTTTCCATGGGCTATTCCTGCTTATGAGAGCTGCTCTGACCACCAAGAGTACCTCCAAGAGCACTGCACTGTGGTTCCAGGGAAGGGTGCTGCACCCACAGTTCAAGCAGCAACTTGGGGAAGGGGTGCCATCACTAGTTCTGGGCTCACATAGCAAAGCCCTGTTTCCTTCCAATCACTGAGCAAGTTAGTCTTAAGGACAGGGGGATCTGAAATGGGCTCAAAGGGACAGGGCAACCTTAGATGACCCTAAAGAGACAAGGTGACCTGAGTCAGAGTTAAGCAAAAGATAACCCTCAGCACTTACATTACAGGGACTATTTTACAAGAAACAATGTGTTAAAATTGAATTTACAAAAATAGGACAAAGGAGAAATCTACTAACTTTGTGTTCCTACATGTCTTTTGCCTTCAGGGCAAATTTCAGAGCTTCGGGCCTGTTACAAGAAGAAACTCACAGAAAAACCACTGAGATATTGAAGTCCAGATTACCTGGTGGCCTCAGGCTTCATCCTATTTACCCATTACCCAGATACTAGTTTTCAAGACAAAGACAAGATATAAATTTCCATCTCCTCCTTCTTCTTGTACAAAGGAAGCAATTCTGCAAAGGGGAGGTTGGTCTGAGCACTGATCCTGCCTTCCTCCAGTGCACGTAAACTGCAACAAAGAATCAATCACTCCTTTCTTGAAAGAGTCAATGTGATAGTGTCTGGTTTTCTGATATACCCAGTAGCAGGCCCATGTTTGGATTAACCAACACCACTTACCCAGAGTATGGAGAATCTTGGATCAAGGAAGATCAGCTAGGGGTTTATCCATAGCTCAAGATAGCTCTGGTTAAAGCTGAATGTGCTCCTGGAGCACAGCAGAGCTTTTATCTCCATTCTCTGAGCTTTATAGTCCAATACAGTAATTGAAAGGGACTATGGAATTATAGCTGTATACTCAAGAATGATTTCTGGCCCCAGTGACAGAAAATCCCCAAGCATGCTGTGGAAAATGCCATGTGTTTGTCTTTAAGTTCTTAAAGACAACATAAAAAGAGAGTTCTACATAGTGCACAGCTTTGCAATGTTCATAACCCAGGTTTGAGCCTAGCCCCCAATGCCTTGGGGGAAGGTTTGGTGCTGCGATGTCTCTCTCTTAATCTAACTCTGCCTCTTTGACTCTATCTCTTTATCTGAGTATTTTATCCCAGAGTTGTGAAGCCTCAGTGATGACAAAAAAGAGAAAAATAAATAAATCTCTTTAATAGTTCTAACTGTAGAGTGGGAGGATTCAAGGAGAAAGCTAAAGAAAGATTGCAATAGAGGAGGAGATGAGAATGGCCAACATTTAAGATAGTTCTTCATGGGAAAGACAGCAAGTTATAACAGACAAGGTCATATATAATTCTGCTTGATTTACTTATGAAAAAAGGAGTAAATGTGTTAACTTGAGACTTCTCCCACTCTATGTTTAAGGCCAGATCTACAGATGCCAGTTAAGAGCAGTTATAATGGAGATGGTTCACACTTCACTGGGCACTAATACCATTGCCAAGGGTTCTCCATACCCAACCCCTCCTCCCACCATCATGAGGCAGTGAGGGGCAATGGCCGCATGCTGCCCAGAGCAGCACACCTGTCCCTCTCCCCAGAGCTGGGATGAGAGTGATGTTGTAGCATCTACAGTAAAGACAACCATTCAGTCTCTGATTGGTACAGAGCTTCAATCATGGTACTAGTCCAACAAACTGGAGATGCTGTTTGGCTTTTGTTGTTGTTGTTGTTGTTGCCATTCTGGGAGGAATAATTTCATCCCCTGGGATGGTGAGTAGCCAGGCCCCTGGGAGCAGAAGCTGCTTTTAGTCATCCATGTGTGGAGGAGATACCAGGAGAAGGAGTCCATGGGGGCCCTGAGTCAGTTGTTCCTGCAGGCAGTCACCCTTGGGTTCTGTGGTTTCAGGTTTCAGTTAGTACAAGTTGGATTTCTAGAACTTTAAGACTAACATCTATACTGTTACTACTCACATTAATTTGATTGTTTTGTTTTTAGATAAGACTGAATCAGGGCCAGGCAGTGGTGCACTCAGTTAAGTGCATACATTACTATGAGTAAGAGCCCATGGTTCAAGCCACCAGTCCCCACATACAGAGGGGAAGCTTGAGCAGTGAAGCAGGTCTGAAGATTCCTGTCTTTATCCCTCTGGAGCTCCTGCTCCCCTCTCAATTTCTCTCTGTCCTATCAAATATATGAAAAAATAAATAAAGCACTAAAAGTAATAAGATATATTGAGATTGGATCACTGACCCAAGTTCACATTGTAAATAAGTGGAAAGGTGGGATTCCTGGGGCCATCAGGAAAAGTACCAACTGGTCATGATCAAAAAATGGGTACCAAAGGATCTTTCTCAATGATAGTAGACCAGCCAGCTATGTCATCCAATCCCCACTCAACTTGGGGCAACTAGGCACACAACTGCTGTCCAGTGGCTGGACGGGAAAAGATATTGCTACCTAGAGATAGAAAGAGACTGTTTCTATAGGGTTAAAAGTGGAAGAAGGGAAATATCATTTCCAACTTAGAGCTAGGAAAGAATTCACATGCCCCATCTATAAGGTTAAGGGTTGGAGGAGAAGGGAATGCCATCTTTCCCCAGATGGCAATTCCCCTTGAATTGAAAAGAGCCCACTGCCCCAGGCACTGTCAGATTGAGCTGGCTCCTTTTAAACTCCCTACATCTGCAGCCATTAAAGAAGCAACCTCCAAAGAACCTAGGAGAGTTTATTAATCTGTTTCATCTAAGAGTCAGCCACTTCACATTATACCAAGATAGATTATGCAGGCAACTGAGAGATCCAGAAAACATCTGCTAAACAAAATCAAAATTAATGGTAAGCAGAATGCAAGTCTTGATAACTGAAACTCACCCAGATGCAGAGAACTATAAAGGGGCTATTAGAGGCAGCTGCTGATTAGGAACTAATTTCAAGGGTTTTCAGAAATTGAGACTCCAGTTACTTAGGACACTTAGGGTTGGCAGGTCATGTTTGTTTGTTGAGGAGATTTGCATTACTAAGGAGCTGCAGACACCCTGGCCTGGTTTGTGGCTGTCACTCCTCCCCTCTTTCTCTTTTTCCCTGAAGACAGCAGTTAACTCTCTGTGTTTGAGGCCTGGCCTGTCTGGATTGGAACATGTGAGGGAGTCAGTGCTGGGAGGGTAGAAAATGTAACTTGACACTGGTGCTCACCCCAAACTCAGAGCCCCTAATCACAGCACAATCAGAGACATCTGAACTAGCTTACAGATAGATAACCATCCCAGGCTCCTAAGAGATGACAGGGGAGGACTGAATTACTCAAGTGTTATCTCATGGTTGTAATTCAATGTGATGGGACCCCTTAGAGAAAAATACAGGTTTGAGTAGATGAATTCTGGCAGTCACCATCAGAACCAGCCCTGCAAGAGGACACATATGTTCTGGAATAGTGTGGTCAGCACCTTCTGCTGAAGCTTCCATGAGAGCTACAATTATATTTCTGGTGTTTGTAGGGATGTGTGGAAACGCTGGCTCTGGAAAACTGATGAAATTGCAGCCTTCTGTCCCTCCCCATGCAGCTGGCACCATTGGGTCTTTGGGCACAAGAATAAAACAGGATTGTCCTGAAGGAAAAAGGGCTGCATCCTGCTGAGGAAGACCAGCCACCAGTCTTGTAGTCCTACCACAAACCCTGATACTACTGTTTCCTTCCAGGCTCCCCTGAGGGGGCTCGCCGAACATCTACCCTAGAGAGAAAGCTCCCATAGAAGTTGTATCCCAACCATCCCTCTTAGCAGTAGACACTACAGACTGGCAGTATGTAATGACACACAGTCAAGGCAGTTGAGTCACTGCTCTCATTAGAGAAAGGGTGAGTGCATCTGAGGGACACAGAATGTGGGAGTCCTCATTCCTACTATCATTAACATGGAGAGGAAGAAAGGAGACTCCTGTGTAAGGTGCTTTTTGCTATGCTCATGTCATCAGATGTTGCTGAGGAGTTATTCTGATGCAGTCTCCACCCCCAAGTTTTACTACGCCCCGCAAAATCCTAGCAGTGCCCCCTTCAACCAATCCTGGCCCTACATGTCACCCCTGGTTGTCGCCCAATAAAAAGCCCCCTCACCCCCCCCCCTCTGGGCTCTCAGCTCTCCCTCTCTGAGATCTAGCCCCCTGCTCTCCCCTCGTGGTCAGGTAGTGGGGATGGCCATTGCTGGCTGGCCCCACGTGGTCTGAACCAAACCCCCCCCATCCTATAATAAAGATTTGTGTACCCCTTTGCTCTGGACGTCCACTCTCTTCTCCCCGGTGCAGCCTGACACCAGACCGCCACAACAACAATCAGATACCAAGGAGGTACGGGAAGTTCTCCGGAAACTTCAGAACACTTAAGAACGAAGCACCATTATCACTTCCTTCCCATTCTGTCCAGGTACCACCCCAGAAAATCACTGATGTACCAACAGACACTTAAGGAGGCTCCCCCTTCCCAAACTCTCTGGTGCTGGGCTTACCGAGGATCAGTTTTGAGAGGATCAAAACAACATAATTAAGATGCCCTGGGATTGGGCTGCCTGGTTGCTGAGTACAGGTCCCTGATCCCCACCTACAGGAGGGAAAATTCACTAGTGAATCACCAGAGCTGCAGTTGTCTCTCTTTCTCCTTCTCTAGCTCTCCTTCACTCACAATTTCTCTCTGTCCCTACCCTAAATAAATTTATAAGTAAATATTTCTCTTTTTTAATTTTTAAGTTAGCTTTATTTACTTATTGGATAGAGACAGCCAGAAATTGAGGGGAGGGGGGAAGTAGAGAGAAAGAGGGACAGAGAGACACCTGCAGCACTGCTTTACCACTCATGAAGCTTTCCTCCTGCAAGTGGGGACCAGAGAGAGGCTTGAACCCAGGTCCTTAGGCATTGTAACACATGCGCTCAACCAGGTGTGCCACCACCTGGCCTCAGTAAATATTTCTAAAAAGATGCCATGACAAAGTCAGATTGGAAATGCTGCTTATTCAACCCTGGATTCTGAGTCATTCTTGAGCATCTTAAAGGTATAACAAGTTTTCTGTAACAATCTCAACAAAAACTAGCTCAAAACTGAATTTGGCATTTGCCAAGTGCATTAGCACAGGAAGGAGACTACATGGTGATGGAGGCAGGTAGGTCTACAAGTTGAGGAATGTCAAGAATTACTGGTAACCATCAGCAGCTAAGAACAGTATGCTGAAATAAACTATAGGCTGGTGATCTAAACAAGATAACTCATTTTCTCATAGTGGCGAAAGGGATGGGAAGTTGAGGTGGGGGCAGTCACACTTCCTCTGAGAGCTTTAGGGGAGGCTCCTTTTCTGCCTGTTCTTAGCTGCTAATGGTTACCAGTAAGTCCTGACATTCCTCAACTTGTAGACCTACCTGCCTCCATCACCATGTAGCCTCTTTCCTGTGGGTCAATGTCCAAGTTTCTCTCTTCTGACAAGGATAGCAATCATTGGATATGACATCATCTCAACTTAATTATACATCTGTCCAAACCTTATTTCCAAATAAGATCTCATTGACAAGTTTTTAGTTAGGGAATCAACATGTTTTGGGGAAGAGACATAATTCAATCCACAATACCCAGTTTATTTGTACCTGAAGTTCTTTCATCAGTGCATCAACTAGGAATAGCCAATGGATATCATCTAGACATTCTTAAAAATACCTTTCTACTAGGGAATGATATAAATAGGCTGGGAGTATGACTAGACCTGTCAATACCCATGTCCAGTGGAGAAGCAATTACAGAAGCCATACCTCTGCCTTCTGCACCCCATACTGATTATGGGCCCATACTCCCAAAGCAGAAAGAAAAGGAAGGCTTCCAGTGGAGAGGATGGGATACAGAACTCTGGTTGTGGGAATTGTGTGGAATTGTGCCCCTCTTATCCTAAGACCTTGTTGATCTTTATTAAATCAATTTAAAAAAATCTCTCTAACAATTACTGGATGGTATTGCTCATATGTGGAATACAGAACATGGAAAAACCTGAATTGGGAAAAAGAAGACTTTGTGAGGACTATAGTAGTTGTTGGTGGTGGTGGGGAGGGGTGGACACAGAACTTTGGTGTTGGGTGTAGTATGGAATTATACCCCTATAGTTTTATAATCTTACAAACCACCACTAAATCATTGAGAAAAAAAATAAGTATTTTAAAATATTAAAAAAACGTCTTTTTAGGACCAGAAGATTCAGGGGCTGCCTTGCATATCATAAGAACAGGCTGAAAAGACCACAGGGAGCCACATGGAGCCACAAATTAATTCAAGAAACAATAGTCAAGAAGGCAGAGCCAAGATGGCGGACTGAGAAGTAGCTTCTGGTCTGAGTTCCGAAAACAACTGCTGGAAACGGTAGGATTTTTTGCCTTCAGCAGGAAATGGAATTCAGGGTCCTACCTGTGACTCCAAGGGGGTGAATATAGCCCAATTTGGGTTAGAATATAGAGGAAATTCCTGGAAACTAATGAAAATGAAGACACAACCTATCAAAATATTTGGGACACAGCTAAAGCAGTACTGAGAGGGAAACTTATAGCTATACAATCACATATTAAACACCAAGAAGAAGCCCAAATGAACGAACTTACTACACACCTCAAGGACTTAGAGGAAGAGGAACAAAGGAACCCTAAAGCAACCAGAAGGACAGAAATCACTAAAGTTAGAGCAGAAATAAACAACATCGAAAATAAAAGAACCATACAAAAGATCAATGAAGCCAAATGTTGGTTCTTTGAAAGATTAAACAAAATTGACAAACCCCTAGCCAGACTCACCAAACAAAAAAGAGAGAAGACTCAAATTAATAGAATTGTAAACGATACAGGAGATATCACAACTGACACCACAGAAATCCAGAGAATTCTGCGAAACTTCTATAAAGAACTATATGCCACCAAGCTAGAGAATCTGGAAGAAATGGAACAATTCCTAGAAACCTATGCACTTCCAAAACTGAACCAAGAAGAACTACAAAATCTAAATGCACCAATCACAGACAAAGAAATTGAAACCGTTATTAAGAATCTCCCCAACAACAAAAGTCCTGGACCAGACGGCTTCACAAACGAATTCTACAAAACGTTCAGGAAACAGTTAATACCCATACTTCTTAAGCTATTCCATAAGATTGAAGAAACAGGAATACTCCCTTCCACCTTTTATGAAGCCAACATCACCCTGATACCAAAAGCTGATAGGGACAGAACAAAAAAGGAAAACTACAGACCAATATCTCTGATGAACATAGATGCCAAAATATTAAACAAGATCTTGGCCAACCGGATACAGCAACACATCAAAAAGATTGTTCATCATGACCAAATGGGATTCATCCCAGGAATGCAAGGCTGGTTCAACATCTGTAAATCAATCAATGTCATTCATCACATCAATAAAAGCAAAGCCAAAAACCACATGATTATCTCAATAGATGCAGAGAAAGCCTTTGACAAAATCCAACACCCATTCATGCTCAAAACTCTACAAAAAATGGGAATAGATGGGAAATTCCTCAAGATAGTGGAGTCTATATATAGCAAACCTACAGCCAACATCATACTCAATGGAGAGAAGCTGAAAGCATTCCCCCTCAGATCAGGGACTAGACAGGGCTGCCCACTGTCACCGTTACTCTTCAACATAGTAATGGAAGTTCTTGCCATAGCAATCAGGCAAGAGAAAGAAATCAAAGGGATACAGATTGGAAGGGAAGAAGTCAAGCTCTCACTATTTGCAGATGATATGATAGTATACATAGAAAGAACCAAAGAATCCAGTAGAAAATTACTGGAAGTTGTTAGGCAATATAGCAAGGTATCAGGCTACAAAATCAATGTACAAAAATCAGTGGCATTTCTTTATGCAAACACTAAATCTGAAGAAGAAGACATCCAGAAATCACTCCCATTTACTGTTTCAGCAAAATCAATCAAATACCTAGGAATAAAGTTGACCAAAGAAGTGAAAGACTTGTATGCTGAAAACTATGAGTCGCTACTCAAGGAGATAGAAACTGATACCAAGAAATGGAAAGATATCCCATGCTCATGGATTGGAAGAATAAATATCATCAAAATGAACATTCTCCCCAGAGCCATATACAAATTTAATGCAATACCCATCAAAGTTCCACCAAGCTTCTTTAAGAGAATAGAACAAACACTACAATCATTTATCTGGAACCTGAAAACACCTAGAATTGCCAAAACCACCTAAGGAAAAGAAACAGAAATGGAGGCATCACACTCCCAGGCCTTAAACTATATTATAAAGCCATCATCATCAAAACAGCATGGTACTGGAACAAAAATAGGCACACAGACCAGTGGAACAGAATTGAAAGCCCAGAAGTAAATCCCAACACCTATGGGCATCTAATATTTGATAAGGGGGCCCAAAGGATTAAATGGAAGAAAGAGGCTCTCTTCAATAAATGGTGCTGGGAAAACTGGGTTGAAACATGCAGAAGAATGAAATTGAACCACTTTATCTCACCAGAAACAAAAATCAACTCCAAATGGATCAAAGGCCTAGATGTCAGACCAGAAACAATCAAATACTTAGAGGAAAACATTGGTAAAACACTTTCCCATCTACACCTCAAGGACATCTTTGATGAATCAAACCCAATTGCAAGGAAGACCAAAGCAGAAACAAACCAATGGGACTACATCAAATTGAAAAGCTTCTGCACATCCAAAGAAACTATTAAACAAACAGAGAGACCCCTCACAGAATGGGAGAAGATCTTCACATGCCAGACATCAGACAAGAAACTAATCACCAAAATATATAAAGAGCTCAGCAAACTTAGCCGCAAAAAAGCAAATGACCCCATCCAAAAATGGGCAGAGGATATGAACAAAACATTCACTACAGAGGAGATCCAAAAGGCTAACAAACATATGAAAAACTGCTCCAGGTCACTGATTGTCAGAGAAATGCAAATTAAGACAACACTAAGATACCACCTCACTCCTGTAAGAATGGCATACATCAAAAAGGACAGCAGCAACAAATGCTGGAGAGGATGTGGGGACAGAGGAACCCTTTTACATTGCTGGTGGGAATGTAAATTGGTACAGCCTCTGTGGAGAGCAGTCTGGAAAACTCTAAGAAGGCTAGACATGGACCTTCCATATGACCCAATAATTCCTCTCCTGGGGTTATACCCCAAGGACTCCATAACACCCAACCAAAAAGAGGTGTGTACTCCTATGTTCATAGCAGCACAATTCATAATAGCTAAAACCTGGAAGCAACCCAGGTGCCCAACAACAGATGAATGGCTGAGAAAGCTGTGGTATATATACACAATGGAATACTATGCAGCTATCAAGAACAATGAACCCACCTTCTCTGACCCATCTTGGACAGAGCTAGAAGGAATTATGTTAAGTGAACTAAGTCAGAAAGTTAAAGATGAGTATGGGATGATCCCACTCATCAACAGAAGCTGACTTAGAAGATCTGAAAGGGAAACTAAAAGCAGGACCTGATCAAATTGTAAGTAGGGCACCAAAGTAAAAACCCAGTGGTCAGGGGTAGACATGTAGCTTCCTGGGCCAGTGGGGGGTGGAAGTGGGTGGGAGGGATGGGTCACGGTCCTTTGGTGATGGGAATGGTGTTTATGTACACTCCTAGCAAAATGTAGACATATAAATCAGTAGTTAATTAATATGAGAGGGGGAAATCAATTGTATATCTCAAAGGTTCTCAAAAGACAAACTGAATCTTTTTAATAGATAGGCTACGTATTTGATATGCGGACTCTCTCAAAAGCCTAGACCAAGTAGATTAGAAGCTTCCAATAGCACAGCTATATACAAGATACTGGGTACTGTACAGCAAACCATAACAAAGGGACTTTTCAAAGTTAACCCAATTAACAAATAATGTGATGATAATATTAACTATTGACTGTCTTTTTGAACCCTAAGACAGCAGGAACCTCACATCTTCACTATAGAGCCCCTACTTCCCCCAGTCCTGGCACCCTTGGATAGGGCTCACTTTCCCGTATGCATCTCCCAATCCAAACCAAATAATATTGCATCCGCCGATCACAACCTAACCAAAGCAACGATTGCCATCTCAACATGCTTCACCTCAGAGTGTATCCAGAGACTTCACGTGTGGAATGACAACCCTTCAGCTTCATTACTCGGGTGAGACCTTTCCTTTTATAGTACACTCTAATTTCATCTCAGGTAGTTCACTTTCTAACAAAGTCCCATAACCTAGACATACACCAGTTTCTGTGAGAGAGAGCGTATGTGCACACGTATCCATAAACTACTGCAAAATATATACCTGAAAGCAGGATTACACTAGAGTTTGCAGTGAGTACCTCCCTAACACTTCCTCTCCACTATTCCAAGCTTGGGATCCATGATTGCTCAACAAATTGTTTGGCTTCATATGTTAACTCTCTTTTCAATCACCAGGTTCCAGATGCCACCAGGATGCTGGCTAGGCTTCCCTGGATTGAAGACCCCACCAATGTGTCCTGGAGCTCAGCTTCCCCAGAGACACACCTTACTAGGGAAAGAGAGAGGCAGACTGGGAGTATGGACCGACCAGTCAACGCCCATGTTCAGCGGGGAAGCAATTACAGAAGCCAGACCCTCTACCTTCTGCAACCCTCAATGACCCTGGGTCCATGCTCCCAGAGGGCTAGAGAATGGGAAGGCTATCATGGGAGGGGGTGGTTTATGGGGATTGGGTGGTGGGAACTGTGTGGAGTTGTACCCCTCCTACCTTATGCTTTTGTTCACTAATCCTTTCTTAAATAAAAAATTTAAAAAAAAAAAAAAGAAAGAGATAATAAAAAAAAAAAGAATATAGAGGAAAAAGAAAGGAAAAATTTATTTATTATTCCCAAAGCGCACCCCTGCCTCCCCTCCCCCATAACCAGACCCTAGGTGCCAGAGAGCTGCTCCTAGGAGGCTTCCCTGCTGAGCTTCTTTCTTTACCAAGATTCCTGGCTCAACAGGGGTTCCATTCCAAGTCTATTCCTTTCTGAAACCCTTGGCCCTCTTTCTTTCTAAATGGCCAATTGGATCTACAAAAGGGAAAGACTGCCATGAGGTGTCATTTTTTTTTGTTTTTGTTTTTGTTTTTGGTTTATTTGTTTGTTAGTTTTACTTTCTTAACAATCAGCTGCCTCTGCTCAGGTGGCTTGAGGCAATCTGGGACAGGTTTTTTTACCCTGCTCTATTTTATTTTTAAATTATATAAAGGTGTATCTCTTCCCCCCCCCCTCCTTTAGGTTGACCAGAAGTAACTCTTAGTGTATTTTCCATTGCTAGGGGAGTGGGCATCATATCCATTGTGAGAGAAACTTGTTTCACTACCCATACCTCCTCTACTTACTCTCCCCTTCTCCCTCCTCCTAGTTAATTAAAATATGAAATTAAAATAAAATTAATTAAAAAACATTCCTTTCACTGCTCCTTTATTACAGTTCTTTTTCTTATCCATTTTTTCTTTTCTCTCTCTTATTTTTCTTCCTTTCTTTCCCCTTCTCTTCCTTCCTTCCTCCTTCTTCTGCTTTCTGAATACACTGATACTCATTTGTGAATTACTTTGGAGAAGAAATCAGAGTGGACTCTCTATGTGTGTATCTATGCTCTACTTCCCTTTCTCCTCTTGCTACCCCTTGAATATACAGTAGATAGTAGATTCGCATAACTGTCTATTCTTGCTATCCCTTTTTTCCTTTCTCTTTCTTCTTCACTTGGAATTGGTTGCTATTTTTTCACTGACTGGAGACATTGTTTGGCTAACTGGTAGTGATTAAACTGCTTCAATACTAGCTTCAGTTGCTATTGTAATTTCTGAGATTGGTGATTGCATTTGTCATAAAGGTATTTAGTACAGTGTTGCTTGAACTCAAAACACAACAACTGAGGAACAACAGAGTGTAAAAATAAGAAAAACATAAATAAAAAATGGATAGATCAAAAACCAATAAAAATGCTACTCCAATGAATGAAGACAAGAGTCCAGAAGAAACTACAAATCAGCCAGAAGTAACCATAGATAAGAAAAGTGTGCAAGCAGTAATAAACTTATTAATCACAGAAATGAAAAAAAACATTGGAAGAAAGGAATGGCAGTATTAGGGAAACAACAGTTGAGACCCCCAAGGAAAATACTGATTATCTTGAGGCAATTAGAGAACTGAAAGCTGAAATAGCTGAACTGAGGAAAGAAGCTGAGGGAAGGGAAAGCAGACTAACAGAGCAGAAAATAGAATTAGTCAGACAGAGGATGAGTTAGAGAAAACTAAGAGAGAGGTGAAAGAGCTCAAAAAGAGATTTAGAGACACTGAAAACAACAACAGAGACATATGGGATAATCTCAAAAGAAGTAACATTTGTATAATTGGCCTGCCAGAGGAATAAAGAGAGGAAGGAGAAGCAAACATTCTAGAGGAAATAATAGAAGAAAACTTCCAGGACCTGAATAACAGAAAGGACATCAAGATTCAAGAGGCCCAGAGAGTAGTTCCAAACAGAATCAACCCAGACCTGAAGACACCAAGACACATCATAGTCACAATGAGAAGAAGTAAGGATAAAGAAAGGATCCTAAAGGCTGCAAGAGAGAAACAAAAAGTCACATACAGGGGAAAACTCATAAGACATCAGCAGACTTCTCCACTCAAACTCTAAAAGCCAGAAGAGAATGGCAAGATATCTATCGAGCCATGAATGAAAACGGGTTTCAACCATGGATAATATATCCTGTTAGGTTTTCATTCAAACTAGATGGAGGGATCAAAACCTTCTTAGACAAACGACAGTTAAAGGAAGCAACCACCACCAAACTAGCCCTGAAAGAGGTTCTAAAAGACCTCTTATAAAAAAGAACTTCACTATAATAATTGCCATATATCAGAAAAAATAAAAATTTGTTGAACAATGGCACTACAATACAATAAATCCATAATATCAATAAATTTCAAGGCTTAAACTCACCCATCAAAAGGTACAGAGTGGGAGGATGGATCAGAAAACATAATCCAACCATATGCTGCTTGCAAGAATCCCATCTCACACAACAAGATAAACACAGACTTAATATGAAAGGATGGAAAACTATCATACAGGCTAATGGACCACAAAAAAAGGCAGGAATAGCCATTCTCATCTCAGACACGATAGATTTTAAATTAAATAAAGTAATAAAAGATAGGCAAGGACATTACATAATGATTAGAGAATCAATCAGCCAAGAAGACTTGACAATTATTAACATCTATGCACCCAATGAGGGAGCATTTAAATAGATCAAGCACCTAATGAAAGAATTTCAAAAATACATCAATAGTAATACAATAATAGTGGGAGATTTTAACACCCACTCTCACACTTAGATCAACAAAGCAGAGAATCAACAAAGAAACAAGAGAATTAAATTAAGAGAAGGTCAGACTAGACCTCCTGGATATCTTCAGAGCCATTCACCCCAAAAAACTGGAACATTCTTCTCACATCCACACAACACATACTCAAGGACAGACCACATGTTAGGCCACAAAGACAGCATCAATAAATTCAAGAGCACTGAAATTATCCTAAGTATCTTCTCAGACCACAGTGGAGTAAAACTAACATTTAACAACAAACAGAAAATTATTAAAAGACACAGAATTTGGAAACTAAACAACATGCTCCTTAACAACCACTGGGTCAGAGAGTCACTCAAGCAAGAAATTCAAATGTTCCTGAAAATAAATGAAAATGAAGACACAACCTATAAAAATTGTTGGAACACAGCTAAAGCAGTATTGAGAGGGAAACTCATAGCCATACAATCACATATTAAACAAACAAACAAAAAAAAGCTCAAATAAACGACCTTACTGCACACCTCAAGGACTTAGAGGAAAAGAAACAAAGGAACCATACAGCAACCAGAAGGACAGAAATCACTAAAATTAGAGCAGAAATAAACAACATCGAAAATAAGAGAGCCATACAGAAGATCAATGAAGCCAAATGTTGGTTCTTTGAAAGATTAAACAAAATTGAGAAATCCCTAGCCAGACTCACTAAACAAAAAAGGGAGAAGACTCAAATTCATAGAATTGTAAATGACAGAGGAGATAGCACAACTGACACCACATAAATCCAGAAAATCATGCGAAACTTCTATGAAGAACTATATGTCACCAAGCTAGAAAATCTGGAAGAAATGGAAGAATTCCTAGAAGCATATGCCCTTCCAAAACTGAACCAAGAAGAACTACAAAACCTAAATGCACCAATCACAGACAAAGAAATCGAAACCATTATTAAGAATCTTCCCAACAACAAAAGTCCTGGACCAGACGGCTTAACAAACGAATTCTACAAAACCTTCAGGAAACAGTTAGTACCCATACTTTTAAAGTTTTTCCATAAGATCAAATAAACAGGAATACTCTATTCCACCTTCTATGAAGCCAACATCATCCTGATACCAAAAGAAGATAGGAACACAACAAAAAAGGAAAACTACAGACCAATATCTCTGATGAACACAGATGCCAAAATATTAAACAAGATCCTAGCCAACTGGATACAGCAGCATATCAAAAAGATTGTTCATCACGACCAAATGGGATTCATCCCAGGAATGTAAGGTTGGTTCAACATACGTAAGTCAATCAATGTCATTCACAACATCAATAAAAGCAAAGTCAAAAACCACATGACTATCTCAATAGATGCAGAGAAAGCCTTAGACAAAATCCAACACCCATTCATTCTCAAAACCCTACAAAAAACTGTAATACAGGGGAAATTCCTCAAGAGAGTGGAATCCATATATAGCAAACCTACAGCCAACATTATACTCAGTGGACAGAAGCTGAAAGCATTCCCTCTCAGATCGGGGACTAGACAAGGCTGTCCACTGTCACCATTACTCTTCAACATAGTGTTGGAATTTCTTGCCATAGAAATCAAGCAAGAGAAAGGAATCAAAGGAATACAGATTGGAAGGGAAGAAGTCAAGCTCTCACTATTTGCAGATGATATGATAGTATACATAGACAAACCTCAAGAATCAGAAAACTACTGGAAGTTATTAGGCAATATAGCAAGGTGTCAGGCTACAAAATCAATGTACAAAAATCAGTGGCATTTCTTTATGCAAACACTAAATCTGAAGAAGAAGACATTCAGAAATTACTCCCATTCACTGTTGCAGCAAAATCAATAAAATACCTAGGAGTAAAGCTGACCAAAGAAGGGAAAGACTTGTATACTGAAAACTATGAGTCACTATCAAAGGAAATTGAAACTGATACCAAGAAATGGAAAGACATCCAATGCTCATGGATTGGAAAAATAGATTTCATCAAAATGAATATTCTACCCAGTGCCATATACAAATTTAATGCGATACCTATCAAAGTTCCACCAAGATTCTTTAAGAGAATAGAACAAAAACTACACTCATTTATCTGGAACATGAAAACACCCAGAATTGCCAAAACCATCTTGAGGAAAAGAAACAGAAATGGAGGCATCACACTCCCAGACCTCAAACTTTATTATAAAGCCATCATAATCAAATCAGCATGATACTGGAACAAAAATAGGCACACAGACAAGTGGAACAGAATTGAAAGCCCAGAAATAAACCCCCACACCTATGGACATCTAATCTTTGATAAGGGGGCCCAAAGTACTAAATGGAAGAAGGAGGCTCTTTTCAATAAATGGTGATGGGAAATCTGGGTTGTAACATGCAGAAGAATGAAACTGAACCACTTTATCTCACCAGAAACAAAAATCAGCTCCAAATGGATTAAAGACCGGAATGTTAGGCCAGATACAATGAAATACTTAGAGGAAAACATTGGTAAAACACTTTCCCACCTAAACCTCAAGGACATCTTTGATGAAACAAACCCAATTGCAAGGAAGACTAAAGTAGAAACAAACATATGGGACTATATCAAATTGAAAATCTTCTGCACAGCCAAAGAAACTATTAAACAAAAAAAGAGACCCCTCACAGAATGGGAGAAGATCTTTACATGCCATACATCAGGCAAGAGACTAATAAACAAAATATACAAAGAGCTCAGCAAACTTAGCAACAAAAAAGCAAATGACCCCATCCAAAAATGTGCAGAGGGTATGAACGAAACATTCACTCCAGAGGATATCCAAAAGGCTAACAAACATATGAAAAACTGTTTGAGGTCGCTGATTGTTAGAGTAATGCAAATAAAGACAACATTGACATACCACCTCCCCCCTGTGAGAATGGCATACATCAAAAGGACAGCAGCAACAAATGCTGGAGAGGTTGTAGGGACAGAGGAACCCTTTTGCACTGCTGGTGGGAATGTAAATTGGTCCATCCTCTGTGGAGAGCTGTCTGGAGAACTCTCACAAGGCTAGACATGGACCTTCCATATGATCCAGTAATTCCTCTCCTGGGGATATACCCCAAGGACTCCATAACACCCAACCAAAAAGAGGTGTGTACCCCTATGTTCATAGCAGCACAATTCATAATAGCTAAAACCTGGAAGCAACCCGGGTGCCCAACAACAGATGAGTGGCTGAGAAAGCTGTAGTATATATACACAATGGAATACTATGCAGCTATCAAGAACAATGAACCCACCTTTTCTGACCCATCTTGGACAGAGCTAGAAGGAATTATGTTAAGTGAGCTAAGTCAGAAAGATAAAGATGAGTATGGGATGATCCCACTCATCAACAGAAGTTGCGAAAGAAGATCAGAAAGGGAAACTAAAGGCAGGATCTGACTAAATTGAAAGTAGGGCACCAAAGTGTTGGTATGCTTCTAATTCTGCTTCTAAAACCCCTTATGTTTCATTGGTTTAATCCCCACTGGTTCATGATGTCTTTTTGCTCAGCCCCCTCTCCTAGTGCACCCTGATTTCCACCAGTCTTTTTTCGCTCCACCCTCTCTATGTCACATCCTGTTTCCACCCTACTTGGAGAGTATATATAAGGACAGGATTGTGATTAGAGATAGCTTAGCTTAGATTGCGCTGCATTCCACATGGATAAAGAGATACTGCTTCCCAGCTCAGCCATGAGTCCCTGGTGGTCTCTCTCCCACCTGCGAAGCTAGCTAGCCTGGCACCAAAGTAAAAACCCTGTGGTGGGAGGGAGGGTGGACATGCGGCTTTCTGGGCTGGTGTGGGGTGGGGGTGGAGGTAGGTGGGTGGGATGGGACACAATCTTTTGGTTATGGGAATGGTGTTTATGTATACACCTATTAAATTGCAGTCATATAAATCACTAACTAATATGAGAGGGGAAAAATTGATTGTATGTCTAACAAAGGGACTTTTCAAAGCTAACCCAATTACCAAATAATGTGATAATAACAATAACTATCCATTGTCTTCTTGAACCCTTAAGACAGCAGGAACCTCACATTTCCACTATGGAGCCTAAACTTCCCCCAGTCTTGGGACCCTATGGTAGCGCCCAGTTTCCCTCATGCTTCTCCCAATTCTTATCCAATAATATTGTACCCACTGATTGCAACCTAATCAACACAACGAGTGCCACCCCAGCATGCTTCACTTCATACTGTGTCCAGAGACTTCAGGTGTGGAACAACAACCCTTCAGCTTCATCACTCGGGTGAGACCTTTCCTTTCATAGTATTTTCTAACTCCATCCCAGGTAGTTCACTTCCCAACAAAGTCCCAAAACCTAGATATAAGGCATCCATAAACTAGGGCAAATATATACCTGAAAGCAGTAGTACACTAGAGTTTGCAGTGAGTACCCCCTGCCTCAACACTTCATCTCCACTATTCCAGCCTTTGGGTCCATGATTCTTCAACAATTTGTTTGGCTTTGTATGTTAACTCTCTTTTCAGCCACCAGGTTCCTGATGCCATCAGGATGCTGGCTAGGCTTCCCTGGACTGAAGACCCCACCAATGTGTCCTGGAGCTCCGCTTCCCCAGAGACCCACCCTACTAGGGAAAGAGAGAGGCAGACTGGGAGTATGGATCGACCAGTCAACGTCCATGGTTAGTGGGGAAGCAATTACAGAAGCCAGACCTCCCACCTTCTGCAACCCACAACGACCCTGGGTCCATGCTCCCAGAAGGATAGAGAATGGGAAAGCTATTGGGGAGGGGATGGGATATGGAGATTGGGTGGTGGGAATTGTGTGGAGTTGTACCCCCCATCCTATGATTTTGCTAATGTCTCCTTTCTTAAATAAATTAATTAATTAAAAAAAAAAGAAACAATAGTCAAGCAACTGCCAAGACATTGGTCATTAGGGATTTAGGGGTGAATGAAAGGCAGACTCTCCTCTCAGAAAATGAATGACCAAATGGGTGTCCTTTCCTTTCACAGGAGTTACAGTCAACTGAAGACTTGAAGGGAGAGTTAGAAGGGATGAGGGACAAAAATCATGCAGGCTTCAGAGGAGTGAGAGTATGGTAAGAAAGAAGAAAACTGGGCTACTAGAAGGGAACCCTAGTACTATTACATCCAAGGCTCAGTGAACTCAGGGGGAAGCAGACAGGCACTGGTCTAAGGCATTCGTGTTACCCTACTGTACCTCCAACCCTATTTGGTTTGAGCCTTGAAACCATGTCCACTCCAAAAATCATGTCCACTTCCTCACATCTCACTTCACAAATATAGTTAAGAGTTTCTAAAAGTCATGGAAATGTGAAGTTGTAGTTACTGGTCACTTTCCAGCTTTGACCCTTGGTGGAGCTGGTACTCCTGAGTCAGGTATAATTTAAAACAAAGCATAGAAATCAGAAAGAAAAAAAAAAATCTTAGGTTTTGTGTTCCAGAGATTACCTATCTGGTTCTAAGGACTCATCAGACCTCTCAAGGATTTCCTGGGCCTATGAAACTGGGTAGAATGCCATAGTACCTATTAGCTTTATTTTCTCCTCTTTCAATTCCAAATCAAGTCAGAGCTAAGCAACCAAACTTAACTGTTTATTGCTAGGCCATTATGTCTTTTTTTTTTTTATAGGAATGACAATTTATCAAAATAGTTACAGTGCCCTCTATTATTTTCATTCTTGTAGAGTGCTTTTGGAGAACAATACAACTTCACAAGACAGTGGATTTTCAGACCCCAAACTACATGGAGTCAATCTGCAAAAGCACCCATATTCACCTGTTCCTTCTTTCCTACCAAGTTATGAGCATGACAACAAGACACAGGGCTACTTCAGGGATTCTCAACACTCACTTTGAACAGAAACAAGCAAAAATAATAAAATAATAACAATAACAATATTAACAATAATCTCATTTCATAATAGAAAGAAAAAGTTTATGTGATTTCAGCATGAATTAGCCAGTATGAGCCCGAAGTTTATGTACCTAGTCTACCAGCAAAGAAAGGTGCTGCTTCTATAAGATGAGGAGGTTACACATGGCAGAGCTCTGGTGATCTCTGGAGACTTTTTTTTTTCTTTAACATCTTTTACTAGTGATTTAATACTGGTTTACAAAATTACAAGTTACCAGGGTATAATTGCACACCATTCCTACCACCAGAGTTCTGTGTCCCCATTCCCTCCATTAGAAACTACAGAGATTCTCCCAAGGTCACAGATATGAATTGACTATAATTTCTATTATTATGTATCAATATCTATTTTTCTATGATCCTGCCTTCTCTCCCTTTTTAAGTAACACTTTCACCCTTCTCTCCCTTTTTAAGTAACACTTTCACCTGTCACTACTTTCAAATATCTTTTCTTTTTACCTATTCTCTCTCTGGGTACTGATGGAATTGGAATTCAGAGCCCTTTATAAATCTTCCTCTCACATCTCTCCCTGTCTGGAAGTATGGACCAAAATTCTTTTGGGGGTACAGAAGGTGGGAATTCTGATTTCTGTAATTGCTTCACTGGAGACTCTTAATCATCTGAAAACATGGAGTCCTAAGCTTCAATCAGGCTTTTTAGTGTCTTTAAACAAAAATACACATGGATTTCTTAGACCCAAGACTTACTACCTAGAGACAATTATAACATCAGGGCAGTGAGATTTCAAATGGCTCCGTTCGTGTATGATTCCAGAATTATATCTCCTTGGTGAATAATAAAAATTAATTCTAAACTTTCACACTCAGGGGCACTGATATGAACAGGACAGTATTAAAAACTTCTCCCTTTAAAGTTATTTCTCAAATTTACATACTCAGTGTATCCAATGCGAACACAAACACTACCCCATACCACCCACCTTCATCCAGTTTCCTCTGGTTTCAATATCCAAACAATGGAGTTTACTCTGTGGACACAGTTCAGAGGACAATGAATTCAGATCCAGAGAATGATTAGAACGTTTACCCTAGCACCAGATTATCCAAGAACTTTTTACCAGGGCTTCCAACACCACAGACAGCAGCAAACACAGAGACTGATATTGCACCAATATAGAGTATGGAAAGTATACATGTCCAAGCTCATAGTATATACTTCATAATAAATATTAATAAAATAACAGTAAACAAAATAATAGCTGATAAAGTGGCAAATATATGGTAGACTTAGGAGTTAATGTGTGATGTGTTTAATTTTTGAGATTGCCAGCCACTCTTTTTAGAAACAGTGCTACAGAGAAGGATATTTTAAGGATATAAACAAAGACCAGATGTTAGACAAAGAACTCATATTGGCTTCGGGATTCATCCTTCATTCCTGCAATAAAGGGGACTGATTGGCAATGATTCCATAAAACGTACAAAAGACATTTTCTTATTAGAGAATAGGTATTGCTGACAGTGAAAAAGGGAAACTTCAGCTTCCACTAAAAGATTTCAGAAATTACTACCCATATACACTTACTTCAGAGAATAGAAAATAAATATGCTAGAGTGTGGTGAACCAGTAAAGCGATGGCCATGGATGGAAGTCCCAACACAGTGCTGACGTCACCCTTGGCAAAAGAGTATGCAGTGGTCTGTGCAGGCACATGGTGGACTGTGGGTGGATCCAGCCTGTGCCGGTGTACAAAGAAAAGTACAGCCAGCCGGAACTCGTGCTTTTGGCTGTTGCTGTTTCTCATAGTCGGAAGCGTCTTGACAGAGATGCATCAGGTTCCGCCATGGCTACTTCTCCTGGGAACTGAACACATGTGACTCTGCTATCCAGTAAACTTTTAGACTCCTCTACAGCCATGAGCAACCTTTAGCAGAGCTGATAATTGTTTATCTTATGGGACTAAACTTTTGATAACTATATTCAGACTTTATAGACCTAGCATATTCTTAACCCTTGATGATGATTGTTTATTTTTCCTTTTACCTGTTTCACCCTAATAAACCCTGTATTGTTTAAACCAGTTCCCAGCTCCCACTCTGAATCCTTTTACATGCCACAGCATCCCCAACCAAAACCCCTTTTTAAGTTAATTTATAACACTAGTGGAATTGTGGCAGGAAAAATAAAAAACATGGAATTGTTGTCAAAAGGGAAATTAATTGGTTATTTCTATTTTAGCTTAGCTAAAGTTATAAAAACCTAACCAGAAATATTTCTCACATTGGCATTTCATCCCAGGTATTGAAATATCTCAAATCATAACTATTTTTATTCTTGCTGTTGTTATTTTTTCTGGATGAAACTAAATAATTACTTCAGATATCACTCAAAAATTAGATTACTCTTGAGAGACTATAAATATGATTGTGAATATGCATGTTTCCCAGATCCCTATCTCTGATACTTGAAGAGAGAAGACATAGTTCTCATAGACAAACCTAGCATTCAGCTTCCCCAGTTCTTAGAGGTAAGTGTCAAGTGTCCAACACTCAGAAAAGGCCACATGAAATTGAAAAGAACAGGCTGCCCACAAACTGAAGCGCCTCTTGGCTTCAGTAAACTACTTCCAAAATGTCAACACTGAGAATAAAATGGGTATGAATGCATTCTTCCTACCTTCTCTTCTTGAGACTTCAAAGATTCTTGAGTCCTGCAAGAAAAGGAACACTTTGTGTTTTTCAAGAATAAGTCATTGTGTGAATATATTTGCAGATATCCTCACTTTACAGACCCATTTGTGTACACACACACACACACACACACACACACACACACACTCACATAAACGTTAACAATCTCATAAGACTATAACATTCAGCAATATTGACTCTAAATTCTCAACCCACATATGTAAATGCAGGAAAATTTTTGCTTTAGTGACTTAATTTTATCATACAGTTTATTTTTCTTTATTGGAGGGATTTATTGGTTTACAGTCAGTAGTTTTTAATGAGCAAAACTCACTCTAGTGATCTCCCTTATATGGGCCAAGAGATAAGACAGACTCTCTTCTACCTATTCTTTAGATGGTGTAGGACATCTGGGTGGAGTGGGGAGAAAGTTACCTGTTTAGCAGCAATTTATCTGAATACCATTGCCCTGTGTAGGTTACTGAGTGATTATGCCTAACTCAATATTTGCAATGGGTGGGATTTTATTGACAATTTGGACAGCAAGAGCATAACACTAAACTAAGTAAAACACTTAGATTTTTCTAAATTAAATCTCACCATTTCTTGTCATCACAAGATGACAAGAAAGAAGAGCTCCAGGCTAACTAATATATATATATATATATATATATATATATATATATATATATATATATAGAGAGAGAGAGAGAGAGAGAGAGAGAGGGAGAGAGAGAGAGAGAGAGAGAGAGAGAGAGAGAGAGGGCAAAGAGGAGAGGCAGGCAGGGAAGAAGTAAAGAAGCCAGAGCACATAAGCTTCCTTGTGGTGGGGGCTGGGCTCAAATCTGGGTGGCACGCATGAGAAAGCAGCACACTATTCATGTGAGCTGTTTTGCTGGCCCTCTCACCTGCCTTCCATGTGCAGACCAATAAACAAAGGGTTTTAGAGGGTACATAGGTAAAATAGAGTCTCTGCATTGAAGATATAGTTGAGTTGAAGACTGCAGAATAAAAAAACAAGTTACTGAAAAATAAAGAGCTAATTTTGCCTTGACAAATAACATTCACATCAAGTTGGAAACAAAAGAATTTTTTATGAATGTCTAAAATAGTACTGAAGAGTGGAGAAGTTTTCAGACAGCAATAAGCAAGGAATAAGGTGCATTAGGAAGAAATAGATGGCTTCAATAAAGACAGGGCAGTAGGCAGGCATAGGGCATGCTCAGGAAGCAGTAAGAGGTCCAGTAAGAAGTCATAGAAGAAAAGTCTGGAAACTTGTACTGTGGTTTCATAACAATAGTTAGCATCTCTACCTTTCCTCATAAATGACCAAGTTAGGATAAAACAAATCTACATCGAGAATATGCTAGAAATTCATCTAGCAACAAGAAGATAAAATACCAAACTCAGGCCAGCTCAACCAAGATAACCAGCTGGCACCAATATATTTTAAGGAATCGACATTACCTTTCACATCTTAGTACTCTTATCTAGCACCCTTTGGGGGTGAGATGGAGGGTTGAAACTGAAGAGGCACTGAAAGTTTTATCCTTCTTCATCTCTGACAAGTCAAAAGCCCCAGGGAAAACCACAAGAAGGCACACGGTATAGAGATCAGCAACCCTTTTGCCCTGCAGAGTTACACAGCATATTCCTGGAAGTCAGTTTTTGGCGAAGCATCACCAGCTCCACGGACGGTGTGGAGAGTGGTAGATGCAGTGTGGTGTGCAAGCTGTGAAGCAGGTGGTGCACAAGGCCAGCCCAGATCCTCCCACACTGCTCCTTGGCTTCCTGATGTAGGGGGCTGGTGCCTCCAACCCTGGAATAACTGCTATTTATGGAACAGGAGGAATACATAATCAACTCTGACAGCTCTAAAAAAAAAAAAAGGACTTTATGGAAGTTTCATTGCAAATGCATAAATTAACGTTGGGAA